>NC_133723.1:1637500-2035000 GCF_048934315.1 Petromyzon marinus
TGAACAAACTGCCCCCAATAGTGAACAAACTGCCCCAATAGTGAACAGACTGCCCTCAATAGTGAACAGACTGCCCTCAATAGTGAACAAACTGCCCTCAATAGTGAACAAACTGCCCCAATAGTGAACAAACTGCCCCAATAGTGAACAGACTGCCCTCAATAGTGAACAGACTGCCCCCAATAGTGAACAAACTGCCCCCAATAGTGAACAAACTGCCCCAATAGTGAACAGACTGCCCTCAATAGTGAACAGACTGCCCTCAATAGTGAACAAACTGCCCTCAATAGTGAACAAACTACCCCAATAGTGAACAAACTGTCCCCAATAGTGAACAAACTGCCCCAATAGTGAACAGACTGCCCTCAATAGTGAACAGACTGCCCTCAATAGTGAACAAACTGCCCTCAATAGTGAACAAACTGCCCCAATAGTGAACAAACTGCCCCCATAGTGAACAAACTGCCCTCAATAGTGAACAAACTGCCCTCAATAGTGAACAGACTGCCCTCAATAGTGAACAAACTGCCCTCAATAGTGAACAGACTGCCCCCAATTGTGAACAAACTGCCCCCAATAGTGAACAAACTGCCCCCAATAGTGAACAAACTGCCCCAATAGTGAACAAACTGCCCCAGTTGGATCGTTCATCGACGATCTGAAACAAATCCAGGCTGCGGCACCTCCTGCAGTGGTCGAATGGAATCTCAAACCTTGACGTCGATTTGTAACCCCCAAAAGTGCCATACCAGCGAAGAAGACTTCACAATAATAACATCATCACAACACAACAGAAACACAACAACAGCAACAACAGCACAACAAGAGACAGCATCTCAATTAGACTCCGGTGGTTTGGTGTTGTTTGATTTGGCGAGCGGTGGAATTTTCCACCAAAGCAGAAAAAAAATGGAATGTCGATGCGCCTCCTCGTCCTCCACCACCTCCTCCTCGTCGTCCTCCTGCTCTTACTCGTCCTCGTCATCCACCACCTCATTGTCATCCTCCTCCTCATTCTCCTCCTCGTCCTCCTTCTCAACCTCCGCCTCCTCCTCTGAAACCGCGGTGATTTCCCCCCACCCCCCCCCCCCCCAATTACCACCGCCATCACATGGCGCCCAACATTTCGGGCCCTCAATCGAACACTTTGTCACTCTTTCATCCTGCCGGAGCGGTGAAATTGGTGGAAAGCGGAAAGAACAAAGATTATAACCGAGTGGGTTGGGATGGGCTGGCAGGGGTGGATGGGTGCGGGAGAAGAGAGAGAGAGAGACACACGCAGAGAAAGAGAGGAGAGAGAGGAACGGAGACAGGCAGAGGGAAGGAAGGCGGCGTGAATGGATTGAGCACGGAAGGGTTTATATATTTTTTATTTTTCTTCTTCTGCCGAGGCTCAGAAGTGGCCGGGAATTGACCCACAGGGGCCTTGACGAAAGCGACGCGGCGGTTATGGAAGAGGAACCCTCAAAGGACGAGGGAGGGAGGGGCCGGGGGGCAGAGGGGGCGGGTGGCCGTCACGATGCGGGGTGCGTGAAGGACCCTTGGAACATCCTCTTGTTGTTGTTGCTGATGTCTGTTCGTTTGTGCAGTGTTAGGAGTCGAGAGTGAGTAAGATTTGTTCATCGAGTTGAATGTCATCCACAATCGAGGTTGTTTTTTGGGGATAGATGGCGTAAGTATGAAATGTGTCGTTAAACCCACCACCACCCGACACAGCCAATCAGTAAGGGGTTTGTGACGTAAACAAAACGTGGCCAATTCGTTACTAGTTCAGGACACACACCGCTTGTGTGTGGGAGAGTTAAACCCACTACACACACACACAATTACAATTCGTTACGAGTTGAGTACACACCGCTTGTGTGTGGGAGAGTTAAACACACTGCTTGTATTTACAATTCGAGTGCTGGGACGTTTCGCCGGTAATTGCAACAACGACGACAACAACAGGCAGCATTATCAGGCGACAGCCAGAGTAGGGGATAAATCATCCTGCTGTTTCGGTCTTATATAGAGGAGGTTACATGTTCGAGTTCGTTTTTGTTTCTGCGTCTCCGTCGTCTGCCGTTGCTAACATCTTCCGCTGCCCCAAGCGGTGCAGAAGAGACTTCGCTGGCGACATCACTCGCTGTCGATAGCACCATCGTCATCAGCAACGTCATCGCCACGATCTACAAGATCATCGCTGTCAACAACATCATCGCCACTATCAACAAGAGCACCACTATTAGCAACGTCATCATCACTATCACCAAGATCATCGCTATTAACAACGTCATCATCACTATCACCGAAATCATCACTATCAGCAACGTCATCACCACTATCACTAAGATCATCGCTATCAGCAAGGTCATCACCACTATAACCAAGATCATCGCTATCAGCAACGTCATCACTACTATCACCAAGATCATCGCTATTAGCAACGTCATCACCACTATCACCGAAATCATCGCTATCAGCAACGTCATCACCACTATTACTAAGATCATCGCTATCAGCAAGGTCATCACCACTATCACCAAAATCATCATTATTAGCAACGTCATCATCACTATCTCCAAGATCATCGCTATCAGCAACGTCATCACCACTATCACCAAAATCATTGCTATCAGCAACGTCATCATCACTATCACCAAGATCATCGCTATCAGCAACGTCATCACCACTATCACCAAGATCATCGCTATCAGCAACGTCATCACCGCTATCACCAAGATCATCGTTATCAGCAACGTCATCACCGCTATCACCAAGATCATTGCTATCAGCAACGTCATCACCACTATAACCAAGAACATCGCTATCAGCAACGTCATCACCGCTATCACCAAGATCATTGCTATCAGCAACGTCATCACCACTATAACCAAGATCATCGCTATCAGCAACGTCATCACCACTATAACCAAGATCATCGCTATCAGCAACGTCATCACCACTATAACCAAGATCAGCGCTATCAGCAACGTCATCACCACTATCACCAAGATCATTGCTATCAGCAACGTCATCACCACTATCACCAAGATCATCGCTATTAGCAACGTCATCACCACTATCACCGAAATCATCGCTATCAGCAACGTCATCACCACTATTACTAAGATCATTGCTATCAGCAAGGTCATCACCACTATCACAAAAATCATCACTATTAGCAACGTCATCACCACTATAACCAAGATCATCGCTATCAGCAACGTCATCACCACTATAACCAAGATCATCGCTATCAGCAACGTCATCACCACTATAACCAAGATCAGCGCTATCAGCAACGTCATCACCACTATCACCAAGATCATTGCTATCAGCAACGTCATCACCACTATCACCAAGATCATCGCTATTAGCAACGTCATCACCACTATCACCGAAATCATCGCTATCAGCAACGTCATCACCACTATTACTAAGATCATCGCTATCAGCAAGGTCATCACCACTATCACAAAAATCATCACTATTAGCAACGTCATCACCACTATAACCAAGATCATCGCTATCAGCAACGTCATCACTGCTATCACCAAGATCATCGCTATCAGCAACGTCATCACCACTATCACCAAAATCATTGCTATCAGCAACGTCATCATCACTATCACCAAGATCATCGCTATCAGCAACGTCATCACCACTATCACCTAGATCATCGCTATCAGCAACGTCATCACCGCTATCACCAAGATCATCGCTATCAGCAACATCATCACCACTATCACCAAGAGCATCGCTACCAGCAACGTCATCACCACCATCACCAAGATCATCGCTATCAGCAACGTCATCATCACTATCACCAAGATCATCGCTACCAGCAGCGTCATCACCGCTATCACCAAGATCATTGCTATCAGCAACGTCATCACCACTATCACCAAGAGCATCGATACCAGCAACGTCATCACCACTATCACCAAGATCATCGCTATCAGCAATGTCATCATCACTATCACCAAGATAATCGCTACCAGCAGCGTCATCACCACCATCACCAAGATCATCGCTATCAGCAACGTCATCATCACTATCACCAAGATCATCGCTACCAGCAGCGTCATCACCGCTATCACCAAGATCATAGCTATCAGCAACGTCATCATCATCATCTTGTCAACACCGAATTCCTCGTCACTATCATCATCATCATCACGATCATCAGCAATACCAAAGTCATCATTGCCACCATCGTCGCGACCGCAAACATCACCGGTTGGTGGAGCCCTGAAGCGTGACCTCGTGTTACAATGGGCGGTTAGGTGGCGGGGGGGGGCATAACAGAGACGATGTTCAACGAACGTTCAATGGACGTTAGAAACACCGAGCAGAATGAGCGAGGACGCGGCGGCGCTAAGTTCACGTCGTTCGAGCGGCTGCAGGGACTCTTCGAGGGTGTGAGGGTGGCGTTGCGTTGTCACCAAAAGGAAGTAGTAAGATTTAAAAAATAAAACTTTATTTTTCAAACACGCTTTAATTAAATGTGCCGCACTAGTAGTAATGGCACAACTCCACGACGCCAGGAAGTGGCCCCGAAGCTTGGCCACAACGTAAGGCGACCGTAGTGATTTACAGCCAACGTGAGTTGAGCGTGGACAATTCCACCCAAGCAGAAACATAACATATAAAAAATAATGTAAAAAAATATTATTATTTTTATGATAGAATATAGTATTGTCACCAGTATGACATAAGTATACCAAGTTTGCAGTCGATACCACATTGGGAAGTGGGTTAAAATTGAGTTACAAATTGATTTGAGGATACAACAGAGTGAGTTAAATAAAAGCGTTTAAAAACCGGACAAACGAAAAGAGTTCCCGCGATCAAGCGAATAGAAATCAGAGCAAGTGAAGTGAGAGCGGAGACAGCCGGGAAGACATCGTCAGATCGTGATTACCGTGTTCATGATCGTGATCAAAAGCTCGCAATCTCAACGGGCTAGGGAGGGCACCCCCAGTGGCAACTAGCTCTGTTCGAAACGAGCCATTGTGTTAAGTATGTTGTCGTTCCCTCGGAAACTCCGATTAGCACGGGTGGCTACGTACAGTGCGAAAAAGTTCAACGTACATATTGCTCATAAACTAACACTACTCATAGACCCAACACTACCCATAGACTCAACACTACTCATAGACTCAACACTGCCCATAGACTCAACACTGCCCATAGACTCAACACTACCCATAGACTCAACACTACCCATAGACTCAATACTGCCCATAGACTCAACACTGCTCATAAACTAACACTACTCATAGACTCAGTACTACCCATAGACTCAACACTACTCATGGACTCAACACTGCCCATAGACTCAACACTACCCATAGACTCAACACTGCCCATAGACTCAACACTGCCCATAGACACTGAGACCTTTTTCAGTAGCAAGATATAGTAATAGGTTTTTACCCTTTAATCTGGCACCAAAACTGACACCTTTATACAAGGGATCATGTTTGCAATAACCACAACACAATTCTAGATTTGAAGCTTTCGTGACTGCAAGGATCCATGCTCTTTGGTTCTATTCGGTAAAGTCACCTAGGTAAAAAATAAAAATACAAAAATCACGACGTTTCGGCCACAACACAAGTGGCCTTCAACACAAGCAGTCAAAATGTAAACAAAAAGAGACAACTCTGATAATGATATGCACTGTCCTTGAATTTGATTGGTCCACACCCGAGACGGCTTTTCTTAGAGCCTAGTCTCCACTGGTGTTGGACCAGATGACGCCAAAAGGCGTACGAGACAACTCTGATAATGATATGCGCCTTTTGGCGTCATCTGGTCCAACAGCAGTGGAGACTAGGCTCTAAGAAAAGCCGTCTCGGGTGTGGACCAATCAATTTAAAGGACAGTGCATATCATTATCAGAGTTGTCTCTTTTTGTTTGCATTTTTGACTGCTTGTGCTGTGCTTATTGCAAACATGATGCCTTGAATAAAGGTGTCAGTTTTGGTGCCAGATAAAAGGGTAAAAACCTATTACTACTGCCCATAGACTAACACTGCACCTCCGACTGGCACGGTTGGTCACATACGGTGCAAAATAAGTTCAACAAACACACGTAAATGAGAGGGTGCCGCGGATGAAATGTGATTTCCCTCACCTGGTCTGAAGTTCAATCCCGAACCTGACGCCTGCTGCTGTATATTTGGAGTTTGTGGTGTCTCTCCCTCTCTCTCCGTGGTCACGTGGATTTTTCCCTGAGTCCTCCGGATTCTCCCTCCACATTTAGAATGTGAATATTTAGCTGCCTTCAAGGTCCACGTGATGCTGAGCCACTTCGTTGAGCTATCATTTGTGATAGCCAGCTGCGTCTGTGTATGATTGCTGTAGTGGGGGAGCGGTAGTGTAGCGGTTAGCGCCCTGCGCTACGAACCCGGCGACCCGGAGTTCGATTCCTGCTCACCGCCACCAACACCGGCGACGATGATCTGAACTGGTCCTGGGCCTCCCCTCAGTCGACTCAGCCTCAAATGAGTGCCTGCTACAGTGTCGTAAATTGCGCCACTGGGGAGACAAAGGCGGCCCAACGTGTGTGCCTCTGGCCACCCACCCCCTCGTGTGCCGTGCCGGCCTTCATAGGCGCTGCTCGCTAACAGCACTTGCCCCTACAGTCTGTTAAGGCTACACGGGGGATGTTTGTCTTTGTGATCGCTATAGAAAATCGTTATTTCTGTTGACCAGTGGCTGGTGTTCGGTGGCG
Organism: Petromyzon marinus; assembly: GCF_048934315.1. Taxonomy (NCBI): domain Eukaryota; kingdom Metazoa; phylum Chordata; class Hyperoartia; order Petromyzontiformes; family Petromyzontidae; genus Petromyzon; species Petromyzon marinus. The sequence continues at coordinate 1,644,228 of NC_133723.1, forward strand.
GCGGTGGTGGTGGTGGTAGAGGTGGTGGTGGTGGCCGGTGGCCTTTGGTGGTCGTGGTGGCGGTGGTGGCGATGGCGGTGGTGGTGGCGGTGGCAGTGGCCAGTGGCGGTGGTGGTGGCCGGTGGCGGTGGCGGTGGTGGCGATGGCGGTGGCAGTGGCGGTGGCGGTGGTCGCTGTGGCGGTGGCGACGGTGGTGGTGGTGGTGGCGATAGCCGATGGTGGCGGTGGCGCCTAACGGACCGGTGCCCATCGCCCTCCCCCCGATGCCAGGTGACGTTCACGAAGCGCAAGTTCGGACTCATGAAGAAGGCGTACGAGCTGAGCGTGCTGTGCGACTGCGAGATCGCGCTCATCATCTTCAACAGCGCCAGCAAGCTCTTCCAGTACGCGAGCACCGACATGGACAAGGTGCTGCTCAAGTACACCGAGTACAGCGAGCCGCACGAGAGCCGCACCAACTCCGACATCCTGGAGGTGCGCCAACGCACGCCACCGCACCTCAATGTGCCACACCGCGCCACACCACACCACACCCCAATGTGCCACACCGCGCCACACCACACCACACCACACGTCAATGTGCCACACCATACCACGCCACCCCACCGCACCTCAATGCACCATGCCACGCCACATCACACCACGCCACACCACACCTCAATGTGCCACACCACTCCACGCCACATCACGCCACCCCACCGCACCTCAATGTGCCACGCCTCCACGCTGCATTCTGGGTCAGGGGTGGTCATGGCAGCGGCATGGATACCGTGCATTGGGGGAGGGGGGGGGATTTGGAGCGTGCGCAATGACGCGGGTCTACGGCGGCGAGCAATACTGGTGGTGGCTGGTGGTCGTGAGTGTGAGTGGGGCCCCACGGGTGGAGGGGAGGGGGTAGATCAGTGGCCTTAATTGTGGGTTGGGGGGTCAGGGGATCAGGGCAAACGTGGGGAATTCATGGCCATGGTGAACCAGACATCTCCTGGCCACGGTGAACCAGACATCTCCTGGCCATGGTGAACCAGACATTTCCTGGCCACGGTGAACCAGACATCTCCTGACCACGGTGAACCAGACATCTCCTGGCCACGGTGAACCAGACATCTCCTGGCCACATTGAACCAGACATCTCCTGGCCATGGTGAACCAGACATCTCCTGGCAATGGTGAGCCAGACATCTCCTGGCCATGGTGAACCAGACATCTCCTGACCACGCTGAACCAGAAATCTCCTGGCCACGGTGAACCAGACATCTCCTGGCCACGGTGAACCAGACATCTCCTGGCCACGGTGAACCAGACATCTCCTGGCCATGGTGAACCAGACATCTCCTGGCCATGGTGAACCAGACATCTCCTGGCCATGGTGAACCAGACATCTTCTGGCCATGGTGAACCAGACATCTCCTGGCCACGGTAAACCAGACATCTGCTGGCCATGGTAAACCAGACATCTCCTGGCCACGGTGAACCAGACATCTCCTGGCCATGGTGAACCAGACATTTGCTGACCATGGTGAACCAGACATCTCTTGGCCACGGTGAACCAGACATCTCCTGGCCACAGTGAACCAGACATCTCCTGGCCACGGTGAACCAGACATCTCCTGGCCATGGTGAACCAGACATCTCCTGGCCATGGTGAACCAGACATCTCCTGGCCACGGTGAACCAGACATCTCCTGGCTATGGTGAACCAGACATCTCCTGGCCATAATGAACCAGACATCTCCTGGCCATGGGAACCAGACATCTCCTGGCTACAGTAAACCAGACATCTGCTGGCCATGGTGAACCAGACATCTCCTGGCCATGGTGAACCAGACATCTCCTGGCCATGGTGAACCAGACATCTCCTGGCCATGGTGAACCAGACATCTCCTGGCCACGGTGAACCAGACATCTCCTGGCTATGGTGAACCAGACATCTCCTGGCCATAATGAACCAGACATCTCCTGGCCATGGGAACCAGACATCTCCTGGCTACAGTAAACCAGACATCTGCTGGCCACGGTGAACCAGACATCTCCTGGCCACGGTGAACCAGACATCTCCTGGCCACGGTGAACCAGACATCTCCTGGCCATGGTGAACCAGACATCTCCTGGCCATGGTGAACCAGACATCTCCTGGCCATGGTGAACCAGACATCTCCTGGCCACAGTGAACCAGACATCTCCTGGCCACGGTGAACCAGACATCTCCTGGCCATGGTGAACCAGACATCTCCTGGCCATGGTGAACCAGACATCTCCTGGCCACAGTGAACCAGACATCTCCTGGCCACGGTGAACCAGACATCTCCTGGCCATGGTGAACCAGACATCTCCTGGCCATGGTGAACCAGACATCTCCTGGCCACGGTGAACCAGACATCTCCTGGCTATGGTGAACCAGACATCTCCTGGCCATAATGAACCAGACATCTCCTGGCCATGGGAACCAGACATCTCCTGGCTACAGTAAACCAGACATCTGCTGGCCACGGTGAACCAGACATCTCCTGACCACGGTGAACCAGACATCTCCTGGCCACGGTGAACCAGACATCTCCTGGCCACATTGAACCAGACATCTCCTGGCCATGGTGAACCAGACATCTCCTGGCAATGGTGAGCCAGACATCTCCTGGCCATGGTGAACCAGACATCTCCTGACCACGCTGAACCAGAAATCTCCTGGCCACGGTGAACCAGACATCTCCTGGCCACGGTGAACCAGACATCTCCTGGCCACGGTGAACCAGACATCTCCTGGCCATGGTGAACCAGACATCTCCTGGCCATGGTGAACCAGACATCTCCTGGCCATGGTGAACCAGACATCTTCTGGCCATGGTGAACCAGACATCTCCTGGCCACGGTAAACCAGACATCTGCTGGCCATGGTAAACCAGACATCTCCTGGCCACGGTGAACCAGACATCTCCTGGCCATGGTGAACCAGACATTTGCTGACCATGGTGAACCAGACATCTCTTGGCCACGGTGAACCAGACATCTCCTGGCCACAGTGAACCAGACATCTCCTGGCCACGGTGAACCAGACATCTCCTGGCCATGGTGAACCAGACATCTCCTGGCCATGGTGAACCAGACATCTCCTGGCCACGGTGAACCAGACATCTCCTGGCTATGGTGAACCAGACATCTCCTGGCCATAATGAACCAGACATCTCCTGGCCATGGGAACCAGACATCTCCTGGCTACAGTAAATCAGACATCTGCTGGCCATGGTGAACCAGACATCTCCTGGCCATGGTGAACCAGACATCTCCTGGCCACAGTGAACCAGACATCTCCTGGCCACGGTGAACCAGACATCTCCTGGCCATGGGGAACCAGACATCTCCTGGCCATGGTGAACCAGACATCTCCTGGCCATGGGGAACCAGACATCTCCTGGCCATGGTGAACCAGACATCTCCTGGCCATGGTGAACCAGACATCTCCTGGCCATGGTGAACCAGACATCTGCTGGCCACGGTGAACCAGACATCTCCTGGCCATGGTGAACCAGACATCTGCTTGCCATGGTGAACCAGACATCTCCTGGCCATGGTGAACCAGACATCTCCTGGCCATGGTGAACCAGACATCTCCTGACCACGCTGAAGCAGACATCTCCTGGCCATGGTGAACCAGACATCCCCTGGCCACGGTGAACCAGACATCTCCTGGCCATGGTGAACCAGACATCTCCTGGCCAAAGTGAACCAGTCATCTCCTGACCACGCTGAACCAGACATCTCCTGGCCACAGTGAACCAGACATCTCCTGACCAAAGTGAACCAGACATCTCCTGGCCTTGGTGAACCAGACATCTCCTGGCAATGGTGAACCAGACATCTCCTGGCCATGGTGAACCAGACATCTCCTGACCACGGTGAACCAGACATCTCCTGGCCATGGTGAACCAGACATCTCCAGCCAAAGTGAACCAGACATCTCCTGACCACGGTGAACCAGACATCTCCTGGCCATGGTGAACCAGACATCTCCTGACCACGCTGAACCAGACATCTCCTGGCCACGGTAAACCAGACATCTCCTGGCCACGGTGAACCAGACATCTGCTGGCCATGGTGAACCAGACATCTCCTGGCCATGGTGAACCAGACATCTCCTGGCCACAGTGAACCAGACATCTCCTGGCCAAAGTGAACCAGACATCTCCTGGCCTTGGTGAACCAGACATCTCCTGGCCACGGTGAACCAGACATCTCCTGGCCATGGTGAACCAGACATCTCCTGGCCATGGTGAACCAGACATCTCCTGGCCATGGTGAACCAGACATCTCCTGGCCATGGTGAACCAAACATCTACTGGCAATGGTGAACCAGACATCTCCTGGCCACAGTAAACCAGACATCTCCTGGCCACGGTGAACCAGACATCTTCTGGCCACGGTGAACCAGACATCTCCTGGCCATGGTGAACCAGACATCTCCTGGCCATGGTGAACCAGACATCTCCTGGCCACGGTGAACCCGACATCTCCTGGCCATGGTGAACCAGACATCTCCTGGCCACAGTGAACCCGACATCTCCTGGCCATGGTCAACCAAACATCTGCTGGCCACGGTGAACCAGACATCTCCTGGCCTTGGTGAACCAGACATCTCCTGGCCACGGTGAACCAGACATCTCCTGGCCACGGTGAACCAGACATCTCCTGGCCACAGTAAACCAGACATCTCCTGGCCACAGTAAACCAGACATCTCCTGGCCACGGTGAACCAGACATCTCCTGGCCACGGTGAACCAGACATCTCCTGGCCATTTGAACCAGACAACTCCTGGCCACGGTGAACCAGACATCTCCTGGCCATGGTGAACCAGACATCTCCTGGCCATGGTGAACCAGACATCTCCTGGCCATGGTGAACCAGACATCTCCTCGCCACGAAGAACCCCACGGCTGGCACGGCGTGTGAGGGGAAGTCGCGACCGTGCCCACGGTTTTTTCGTCGATAACCAAAACCCAGAAGTAGCGCGGCCTCGAGAGAGACAGAAACCGCCACCCTCCCCCACCCCCACGCCGTGTAGATTAAAATCACTCAGCCTTCGTGGATCATCAACAACAACAACAAAAACCCCATCAGCGGTTCCTGAAAAATTGCATCACGATACTGAGCGCGAACCCCTTTGCGTGCTGAACTATTCCGTTAAGTTGTTCACCTTCCCGCTCGGATGTGTGGGAGGTGTGCGACGCAGAGACTGTGGGCTCAGCGGGTAGTGTGCTGCACGCGGCTAAACGTTTTATTTTACCAGGTAATTCCCCCATTGAGCTGCTATGTAGCTGTTCTTTCAGGAGCGACTTGGCTATAACAAATGATAGGTCAACGAAGTGGCTTATCATCATCATCGTTGGGCAAATGTAAGCTGCCAAATACTCTAAACGTGTGGTGATGTTAACGCTAAATGTGGTGGGAAACCCACGGAGGACCCGGAAAAAAAATCCACGCGACCACAGGGAGAGAGAGAGACGCAAACTCCAAATATACAGCAGCAGCAGCAGGCGTCAGGGTCGAGATCGAAACCAACGACCTCCTGCAGACCAGGCGAGGGAGTTAACATCTCCTAGCCACCGTGATGATGATGAGAGAGAGAGACACGCAAACTCCAAATATACAGCAGCAGGCGTCACAGTCGGGATCGAACGCACGACCTCCTGTGTACCAGGCGAGGTAGTTAACATCTCCTAGCCACCGTGATGATGATGATGATGAGAGAGAGACACGCAAAACTCTAAACATGCAACAGGCGTCAGGGTCGGGATTGAACCCACAACCTCCTGCGTACCAGGCTAGGGAGTTAACATCTCATAGCCACGACGGCGCTACGAACCCGGCAACATGAGTTCGATTCCCGCTCACGGCCACGAACACCGGTGACGATTATCCGAACCGCTTCTGGGCTCCCCCGAGATTAACTCTGCCTCAAAATGAGTACCTGGTGTAGCGGTGTGTAATAAACATCGCCACTGGGGAGACAAAGACGGCCCGGGCGTGGTTTCCGGGCCAGCCCACCCGCTCTCGCCTGCCGTTTCAGCCTTCATTAGGTACTGCTACTCGCTGACAGCACTTTGCCCCAACAGTCTGTTGAGGCTACACGGAGCGGGGATCTTTGTCTTTGAGAAACAGAGAGAGAGAGAGACAAACAGAGAGAGACACACAGAGAGACACACAGAGAGACACACAGAGAGAGACACACACAGAAAGACACACACAGAGAGAGACACACAGAGAGAGACAGAGAGAGAGACACACACAGAGAGAGACACACAGAGACACACAGGGAGAGACACACACAGAGAGAGACACACAGAGACACACACACAGAGAGACACACACAGAGAGATACACACAGAGACACACAGAGGGCCCCGTTACGTAAACAGCTAAAGGCGCAGGCCCTGCAATTCCTTGCTCACGCCTCCTGCTGCTGCGTGGGTCTCCTCCGCCTTTGGGAGCTCTGCAGAGCCCCCCACCCCCGTAGCGAATTCTGGCCAACTCCTCCGCGCTGTCCAGAGGCCTCGTAAGAGCCGGGAGTGTCCACCACACTTCACCCACCGGGAGTGTCCACCACACTTCACCCACCGGGAGTGTCCACCACACTTCACCCACCGGGAGTGTCCACCACACTTCACCCACCGGGAGTGTCCACCACACTTCACCCACCGGGAGTGTCCACCACACTTCACCCACCGGGAGTGTCCACCACACTTCACCCACCGGGAGTGTCCACCACACTTCACCCACCGGGAGTGTCCACCACACTTCACCCACCGGGAGTGTCCACCACACTTCACCCACCGGGAGTGTCCACCACACTTCACCCACCCCCCCACGACCACGTGCGAGGTACTGATGGCCCCACTGTGCGGAGTCGCCACTGACACTGCTGGTGGCGGGATCGAGACGCTGGCAGGCGGGGGGAGTGGGGGGGAGTGGGGGGGGGAGGGGGGGAGGGGGGGATGGGGGGGGGGAGTGGGGGGGGAGTGGGGGGGGGAGTGGGGGGGGAGGGGGGGCGAGTGGGGGGGGTGGGGGGAGTGAGTGGGGGGGAGTGGGGGGGGGAGAGTGGGGGGGGGAGAGTGGGGGGGGAGAGTGGGGGGGGAGTGGGGGGGGGGTGGGGGTGAGTGGGGGGGGGGGTGGGGGGAGTGGGGGGGAGTGGGGGGGAGTGGGGGGGGGAGTGGGGGGAGTGGGGGGATGGGGGGGGAGTGAGGGGGGAGTGGGGGGGAGTGGGGGGGGGAGTGGGGGGGGGAGTGGGGGGGATGGGGGGGGAGTGGGGGGGGAAGAGTGGGGGGGGAGAGTGGGGGGTGAGTGGGGGGGGAGTGGGGGGGAAAGTGGGGAGGAGTGGGGGAGGAGTGGGGGGGGGGAGGGGGGGGGGTGAGTGGGGGGGGAAGTGGGGGGTGAGTGGGGGGGGGGGGAGTGGGGGGGGTGAGTGGGGGGGGGAAGTGGGGGGTGAGTGGGGGGGTTTCGCCCCCCATTTGTTTCACTGCCGCGCCGGGAGATGGCATGGAACTGGCGACCCGTCTGGATCGCAAGCCCCACCAGCAGGGAGATGGAGTGATGAAGTGAGCGCGAGGTGCAGGGAGTTGCTGCCGCGAGAGGCGGATTCATAATTCACCAGCAGTGGATCAAACCGTGGCTGCCGTTCCTGTCTCTGACCACGGTGATCATTTTAGCGAGATGTTAACTACCTCGCCTGGTATACAGGAGGCCTCATGCTGCTGCTGTATATTTGGAGTTTGCGTCTCTCTCTCTCTCATCATCATCACGGTGGCTATGAGATGTTAACTACCTCGCCTGGTATACAGAAGGTCGTGGGTTCCATCCCGACCCTGACGCCTGCTGCTGCTGTATATTTGGAGTTTGCGTCTCTCTCTCTCATCATCATCACGGTGGCTAGGAGATGTTAACTACCTCGCCTGATCTACAGGAGGTCGTGGGTTCGATCCCGACCCTGACGCCTCATGCTGCTGCTGTATATTTGGAGTTTGCGTGTCTCTCTCTCCCCGTGGTCTCGTTGATTTTTTCCCCGAGTCCTCCGTGTTTTTCCTCCTCCACATTTAGCGTCAACATCACGCGTTTAGAGCGTATTTGGCTGCTGCTATACATTTCCACGTGATGAAGAAGATGATGATGATGGAGATGATGAAGAAGATGATGAGCGCCACTTCGTTGAGCTATCATTCATGGTGGCACTGGTCCGCTTCTGAAAAAGATCGACACACCATCTCGGTTGGGCCTTACATGGTAAAATAAACAATAGTTTAGTTTATAATAATGTACATCTCTGTACACACGCGTGGGCCGTGTCTCTCGTCTCTCTGTGTGTGCGTCAAGCTGCACGGATCTGTGGAGCGGAACGGATGATTTTTTTTTACGTAAAAATAGCCGCGGTGTGGGTTCTGCGGTGGAGGCCGTCCGTGAGCCCAAAGGGACGTCAACAGGACGTGACATGCGAGGGACGTGGTGGTGGTGTTGTTGGGTGTTGTCATGGTGGTGTTGGTGGTGGTAGTGGTGGTGCTGGTAGTGGTGGTGGTGTTGGTGTTGTCATGGTGGTGTTGGTGGTGGTAGTGGTGGTGGTGGTAGTGGTGGTGGTAGTGGTGGTGGTGTTGGTGTTGTCATGGTGGTGTTGATGGTGGTAGTGGTGGTGGTGGTAGTGGTGGTGGTGTTGGTGTTGTCATGGTGGTGTTGGTGGTGGTAGTGGTGGTGGTGTTGGTGTTGTCATGGTGGTGTTGGTGGTGGTAGTGGTGGTGCTGGTAGTGGTGGTGGTGTTGGTGTTGTCATGGTGGTGTTGGTGGTGGTAGTGGTGGTGGTGGTAGTGGTGGTGGTAGTGGTGGTGGTGTTGGTGTTGTCATGGTGGTGTTGATGGTGGTAGTGGTGGTGGTGGTAGTGGTGGTGGTGTTGGTGTTGTCATGGTGGTGTTGGTGGTGGTAGTGGTGGTGGTGTTGGTGTTGTCATGGTGGTGTTGGTGGTGGTAGTGGTGGTGGTGGTAGTGGTGGTGGTGTTGGTGTTGTCATGGTGGTGTTGGTGGTGGTAGTGGTGGTGGTGGTGTTGGTGTTGTAATGGTGGTGTTGGTAGTGGTGGTGGTGTTCGTGGTGGTGGTGTTGGGTGTTGTCATGGTGGTGTTGATGGTGGTAGTGGTGGTGGTGTTAGTGGTGGTGTTAGTGGTGGTGGTAGTGGTGTTAGTGGTGGTGGTGTTGGTGGTGGTGGTGTTGGGTGTGGTCATAGTGGTGTTGTTGGTGGTAGTGGTGGTGGTGTTCGTGGTGGTGTTGGTGGTGGCAGTGGTGGTGGTGTTAGTGGTAGTGTTGGTGGTGGTGGTAGTGTTGGTGCTGCCGTTGGTGGTGGTAGTGGTGGTGGTGTTCGTGGTGGTGGTGGTGGTGGTAGTGGTGGTGGTGGTGGTGTTGGTGGTAGTGGTAGTGGTGTTAGTGGTGGTGGTGTTCGTGGTGGTGTTGGTGGTGGTAGTGGTGGTGGTGTTAGTGGTGGTGGTGTTCGTGGTGGTGTTGGTGGTGGTAGTGTTAGTGGTGGTGGTGTTCGTGGTGGTGGTGGTGTTGGGTGTGGTCATAGTGGTGTTGGTGGTGGTAGTGGTGGTGGTGGTAGTGGTGGTGTTGGTGGTGACAGTGGTGGTTGTGTTAGTGGTAGTGTTGGTGGTGGTAGTGGTGGTGTTGGTGCTGCCGTTGGTGGTGGTAGTGGTGGTGGTGTTCGTGGTGGTGTTGGTGGTGGTAGTGGTGGTGGTGTTAGTGGTGGTGGTGTTCGTGGTGGTGTTGGTGGTGGTAGTGGTGGTGGTGTTAGTGGTGGTGTTCGTGGTGATGGTGTTGGGTGTGGTCATAGTGGTGTTGGTGGTGGTAGTGATGGTGGTGTTCGTGGTGGTGGCAGTGTTGGTGGTGTTAGTGGTAGTGTTGGTGGTGGTAGTGGTGGTGTTGGTGCTGCCGTTGGTGGTGGTAGTGGTGGTGTTCGTGGTGGTGGTGGTAGTGGTGGTGGTGTTGGTGGTAGTGGTGTTAGTGGTGGTAGTGGTGGTAGTGGTAGTGGTGTTAGTGGTGGTGGTAGTGGTGGTGGTGTTCGTGGTGGTGTTGGTGGTGGTGTTGGTGGTGGTGTTCGTGGTGGTAGTGGTGGTGTAGCGGTTAGCGCGCTGCGCCACGAATCTGGCCACCCGGGTTCGATTCCCGCTCACGGCCAACATTAGTGATGATTATTTGAACCGGTCCTGGGCCTCCCCTACGTCGACTCAGCCTCAAATGAGTACCTGGTGCGGTGTATCAACATCGCCACTGGGGAGACAAAGGCGGCCGGGCGTGGTGTTGGCCACCCACCCCCTTCGTGTGCCGTTCCGGCCTGCATAGGTGCTCGCTAACAGCACTTGCCCTTACAGTCTGTCAAGGCTATATGGGGGATCTTTGTCTTTGTTGGCAGTGGTCGTGGTGCTGGTCATGGTGCTGGTGCTGGTGGTGCTGGTGGTGCTGATTGGTAGTGCTGGTAGTGCTGGTGGTGCTGATTGGTGGTGGTGCTGGTGGTGCTGGTGGTGCTGGTGGTGCTGGTGGTGCTGGTGGTGCTGATTGGTGCTGATTGGTGCTGATTGGTGGTGCCGATTGGTGGTGCCGATTGGTGGTGCCGATTGGTGGTGCCGATTGGTGGTGCTGATTGGTGGTGGTGCTGGTGGTGCTATTGGTGGTGGTGCTGATTGGTAGTGGTGCTGATGGTGCTGATTGGTGGTGGTGCTGATTGGTGGTGGTGCTGATGGTGCTGATTGGTGGTGGTGCTGATTGGTGGTGGTGCTGGTGGTGCTGATTGGTGGTGGTGGTGGTGTTGATCGGTGGTGGTGCTGATTGGTGGTGGTGCTGGTGGTGCTGTTGGTGGTGCTGATTGGTGGTGGTGCTGGTGATGCTGTTGGTGGTGCTGATTGGTGGTGGTGCTGGTGGTGCTGATTGTTGGTGGTGGTGGTGTTGATTGGTGGTGGTGGTGGTGGTGCTGTTGGTGGTGGTGCTGCTGGTGGTGCTGATTGGTGGTGGTGCTGGTGGTGCTGTTGGTGGTGCTGATTGGTGGTGGTGCTGGTGGTGCTGGTGGTGCTGATTGGTGGTGGTGCTGGTAGTGCTGGTGGTGCTGATTGGTGGTGGTGCTGATTGGTGGTGGTGCTGGTGGTGCTGCTGGTGGTGCTGCTGGTGGTGCTGATTGGTGGTGGTGCTGGTGGTGCTGTTGGTGGTGCTGATTGGTGGTGGTGCTGGTAGTGCTGGTGGTGCTGATTGGTGGTGGTGCTGGTGGTGCTGATTGGTGGTGGTGCTGGTGGTGCTGATTGGTGGTGGTGCTGGTTGTTGATTGGTGGTGGTGCTGGTGGTGTTGATTGGTGCTGATTGGTGGTGGTGCTGGTGGTGCTGATTGGTGGTGGTTGTTCAGAGCTGTCCCTCCACCCCTCTCCTCCTCCATCCTCCGAGTGAGCGCGCGTGGTCGCCATGGCAACGCGAATGTGTCCACGACAAGATGGCGCTGGGCGGTGCCCCCCCACCTCCCCCCCCGATCGACGCTCGGGTGGGGGAGGAGGTGGCGATGGTCAGGGGTCAGGGGCCAGGGGTCAGGGGCCAGGGGTCAGGGTCACTACCTGGGGGGTTGGGGGGATAGTGGCTCAAGTCGGCCACAAGGGGGGAGGGGCGGGGGACATCCCCCCCACCCCACCCCGAATCAACAGATTAAACAATTAACAACAATGACAACAACACAAATGTCAGGAAAAGTTAATTTCAAAAATAAACATTCCGACAATGAATCATAAATGGCAACAAATAATAACAATCAAAAACAAACATTTCCCCGGAATATACACACAGGTGTAAAATGGAGGCTGTTCAGGTGGGGGGTGTCTTTGTCTTTGTGGTGGTGCTGGTGGTGGTGGTGGCCCTGATGGTGGTGGTGCTGATGGTGCTGGTAGTGGTGGCGGTTGTGGTGATGGCGGTGGTGGCGGTAGTGGTGCTGGTGTTGATGATGGTGCTGGTGTTGTTGGTGGTGGTGGTGCTAGTGGGGGTGGTGCTGGTGGTGGTGCTGGTGGTGCTGGTAGTGGTCCTGGTGGCGGTTGTGGTGATGGCGGTGGTGGCGGTGATGATGGTGGTGGCGGTTGTGGTGATGGCGGTGGTGGTGCTGGTAGTGGTGCTGGTGTTGTTGGCGGTGCTGGTGTTGATGGCGGTGCTGGTGTTGATGGTGGTGCTGGTGTTGATGGTGGTGCTGGTGTTGTTGGCGGTGCTGGTGTTGATGGTGGTGCTGGTGTTGATGGTGGTGCTGGTGTTGTTGGCGGTGCTGGTGTTGATGGTGGTGCTGGTGTTGTTGGCGGTGCTGGTGTTGATGGTGGTGCTGGTGTTGATGGTGGTGCTGGTGTTGTTGGCGGTGCTGGTGGTGCTGGTGTTGGTGGTGCTGGTTCACAGCTGTGTGCTGGTGTTTGTGACTGAACACCAGACTGTGGTTTGCTCTCTAAGACACGCAAATAAATCGGCGACGCTCGCTCCCTCGGGAACACCGCCGAGTCGAAGATTCAACTCGACACGTGCGCCCTCGCCTGCTGATGCTGGCTGCTGTAATTGCTTGCGAAACGTCACGGGGGGGTTTAACTCTCCCACACACAACCGGTTGGTAATGAACTGGCTGCGAAATTGGGAGCTTTTGTTCACGTGACAAACCTTACGAGTTCGCTGCGTCGGGTGGTGGTGGGTTTAACGACACATTTAGATATTTTTACGAGATTTATCCCAACAAACAACCGCTCTATACGGACCTTTTAATATTGTTGTATTAATAGTGTCACTATCAGACGTTAATGTGAATGACCACGCTGAGGGAGTGAATGAACACGCTGAGGGAGTGAATGATCACACTGAGGGAGTGAATGAACACGCTGAAGGAGTGAATGACCACACCGAGGGAGTCAATGATCACACTGAGGGAGTGAATGACCACGCTGAGGGAGTGAATGATCACACTGAGGGAGTGAAGGAACACGCTGAAGGAGTGAATGACCACACCGAGGGAGTCAATGATCACACTGAGGGAGTGAATGACCACGCTGAGTGAGTGAATGACCACGCTGAGGGAGTGAATGACTACCCTGAGGGAGTGAATGATCACGCTGAGGGAGTGAATGACCACGCTGAGGGAGTGAATGATCACGCTGAGGGAGTGAATGACTACCCTGAGGGAGTGAATCACCACGCTGAGGGAGTGAATGACCATGCTGAGGGAGTGAATGACTACACTGAGGGAGTGAATGACCACGCTGAGGGAGTGAATGATCACGCTGAGGGAGTGAATGACTACCCTGAGGGAGTGAATCACCACGCTGAGGGAGTGAATGACCACGCTGAGGGAGTGAATGACTACACTGAGGGAGTGAATGACCACGCTGAGGGAGTGAATTACTACGCTGAGGGAGTGAATTACTACGCTGAGGAAGTGAATGACCACACTGAGGGAGTGAATGACCACGCTGAGGGAGTGAATGACCACGGTGAGGGAGTGAATGACCACACTGAGGGAGTGAATGACCATGCTGAAGGAGTGAATGACCACACTGAGGGAGTGAATGACCACGCTGAGGGAGTGAATGACCACGCTGAGGGAGTAAATGGCCACGCTGAGAGAGTGAATGACCACACTGAGAGAGTGAATGACCACGCTGAGGGAGTGAATGACCACGCTGAGAGAGTGAATGACCACGCTGAGGGAGTGAATGACCACGCTGAGGGAGTGAATGACCACGCTGAGAGAGTGAATGACCACGCTGAGGGAGTGAATGACCACGCTGAGGGAGTGAATGACCACGCTGAGAGAGTGAATGACCACGCTGAGGGAGTGAATGACCACGCTGAGGGAGTGAATGACCACACTGAGGGAGTGAATGACCACGGTGAGGGAGTGAATGCCCACGCTGAGGGAGTGAATGACCACGCTGAGGGAGTGAATGACCACGCTAAGAGAGTGAATGACCACGCTGAGGGAGTGAATGACCACGCTGAGAGAGTGAATGACCACACTGAGGGAGTGAATGACCACGCTGAGAGAGTGAATGACCACGCTGAGGGAGTGAATGACCACGCTGAGGGAGTGAATGACCACACTGAGGGAGTGAATGACCACACTGAGGGAGTGAATGACCACGCTGAGAGAGTGAATGACCACGCTGAGGGAGTGAATGATCACACTGAGGGAGTGAATGAACACGCTGAGGGAGTGAATGACCACACTGAGGGAGTGAATGACCACGCTGAGAGAGTGAATGACCACGCTGAGGGAGTGAATGACCACGCTGAGGGAGTGAATGACCACGCTGAGAGAGTGAATGACGTGACGGTTTACGCTCCTTGATGAGTTCCGTGGTGAGGCATTTTTCTGTGGTACGTCCTCCGTACGTCCACCAAACGTCCACCGTACATTCATCATACATCCACCACACATCCACCAAACGTCCACCAAACGTCCACCCCCTCCCCCCTTTCTCCTCAGACGCTGAGACGGAAGGGCTTGAACGGCAGTGAGAGTCCCGAGGGAGAGGGCGAGGAGCCGGCGGCGGCAGCGGCGGCGGCGTCGCCCCGGGGAGCCGAGGAACGGTTCCGCAGGATCAACGAGGAGTTTGACGCCATGATGCGTCGCCAGGGACTCTGCGTGAGTGCCTCGCGGGGTCATCCTCGGGGAGTTCCCGCACACACAGAGACCCATAGACTCACATAGAGACCCATAGACTTACACAGAGACCCATAGACTCGCACAGAGACCCATAGACTCACAAAGAGACCTATAGAATCACACAGAGACCCATAGACTCACACAGAGGCCCATACACTCACACAGGCACCCATAGACTCACACAGAGAACCATAGAGATATAGAGACCCATAGACACACACAGAGACCCATAGACTCACATAGAGACCCATAGAGACATAGAGACCCATAGACTCACACAGAGACCCACAGACCCACATAAAGACCCATAGACTCACATAGAGACCCATAGACTCACATAGAGACCCATAGACTCACACAGAGACCCATAGACTCACATAGAGCCCCATAGACTTACACAGAGACCCATAGACTCACATAGAGACCCATAGACTCGCATAAAGACCCATAGACTACCATAGAGACCCATAGACTCACACAGAGACCCATAGACTCACACAGAGACCCATAGAATCACATAGAGACATAGAGACCCATAGACTCGCATAGAGACCCATAGACTAGCATAGAGACTGATAGACTCACACAGAGACCCATAGACTCGCATAGAGACCCATAGACTAGCATAGAGGCCCATAGACTCACACAGAGACCCATAGACTCGCATAGAGACCCATAGACTCACACAGAGACCCATAGACTAGCAGAGAAACCCATAGACTCACACAGAGACCCATAGACTCGCATAGAAACCCATAGAATAGCATAGAGACCCATAGACTCACACAGAGACCCATAGACTCACACAGCGACCCATAGACTCACACAGTGACCATAGAATCACACAGAGAACCATAGACTCACAAAGAGACCCATAAACTCGCATAGAGACCCATAGACTCACACATAGACCCATAGACTAGCATAGAGACCCATAAACTCACACAGAGACCCATAGACTCGCATAGAGACCCATAGACTCGCATAGAGACCCATAGACTCACATAGAGACCCATAGAGACATAGAGACCCATAGACTCGCATAGAGACCCATAGACTCGCAAAGAAACCCATAGACTCACATAGAGACCCGTAAACTTACACAGAGACTCATAGACTCACACAGAGACCCATAGACTCACACAGAGACCCATAGACTCACACAGAGACCCATAGACTCACAGAGACATATAGACACACACAGAAAACCATAGACTCACACAGAGACCCATAGACTCACATAGAAACCCATAGACGCACACAGAGACCCATAGACTCACATAGGGACCCATAGACTCACAAAGAGACCTATAGAATCACACAGAGACCCATAGACTCACACAGAGGCCCATACACTCACACAGGCACCCATAGACTCACACAGAGAACCATAGAGATATAGAGACCCATAGACACACACAGAGACCCATAGACTCACATAGAGACCCATAGAGACATAGAGACCCATAGACTCACACAGAGACCCACAGACCCACATAAAGACCCATAGACTCACATAGAGACCCATAGACTCACATAGAGACCCATAGACTCACACAGAGACCCATAGACTCACATAGAGACCCATAGACTTACACAGAGACCCATAGACTCACATAGAGACCCATAGACTCGCATAGAGACCCATAGACTACCATAGAGACCCATAGACTCACACAGAGCCCATAGACTCACACAGAGACCCATAGAATCACATAGAGACATAGAGACCCATAGACTCGCATAGAGACCCATAGACTAGCATAGAGACTGATAGACTCACACAGAGACCCATA
This sequence comes from Petromyzon marinus, assembly GCF_048934315.1. Lineage (NCBI taxonomy): Eukaryota > Metazoa > Chordata > Hyperoartia > Petromyzontiformes > Petromyzontidae > Petromyzon > Petromyzon marinus. The sequence goes on from NC_133723.1 coordinate 1,660,692, forward strand.
GACTCGCATAGAGACCCATAGACTAGCATAGAGACCCATAGACTCACACAGAGACCCATAGACTCGCATAGAGACCCATAGACTCACACAGAGACCCATAGACTAGCAGAGAAACCCATAGACTCACACAGAGACCCATAGACTCGCATAGAAACCCATAGAATAGCATAGAGACCCATAGACTCACACAGAGACCCATAGACTCACACAGCGACCCATAGACTCACACAGTGACCATAGAATCACACAGAGAACCATAGACTCACACAGAGACCCATAAACTCGCATAGAGACCCATAGACTCACACATAGACCCATAGACTAGCATAGAGACCCATAAACTCACACAGAGACCCATAGACTCGCATAGAGACCCATAGACTCGCATAGAGACCCATAGACTCACATAGAGACCCATAGAGACATAGAGACCCATAGACTCGCATAGAGACCCATAGACTCGCAAAGAAACCCATAGACTCACATAGAGACCCGTAAACTTACACAGAGACTCATAGACTCACACAGAGACCCATAGACTCACACAGAGACCCATAGACTCACACAGAGACCCATAGACTCACAGAGACATATAGACACACACAGAAAACCATAGACTCACACAGAGACCCATAGACTCACATAGAGACCCATAGACTCACACAGAGACCCATAGACTCACATAGGGACCCATAGACTCACAAAGAGACCTATAGAATCACACAGAGACCCATAGACTCACACAGGGCCCATACACTCACACAGGCACCCATAGACTCACACAGAGACCCATAGAGATATAGAGACCCATAGCCACAAACAGAGACCCATAGACTCACATAGAGACCCATAGAGACATAGAGACCCATAGACACACACACAGAGACCCATAGAATCACATAGAGACCCATAGAATAGCATAGAGACCCATAGACTCACACAGAGACCCATAGACTCACACAGCGACCCATAGGCTCACACAGTGACCATAGAATCACACAGAGACCCATAGACTCACACAGAGACCCATAAACTCGCATAGAGACCCATAGACTCACACAGAGACCCATAGACTAGCATAGAGACCCATAAACTCACACAGAGACCCATAGACTCGCATAGAGACCCATAGACTCGCATAGAGACCCATAAACTCACATAGAGACCCATAGACTCGCAAAGAAACCCATAGACTCACATAGAGACCCGTAAACTTACACAGAGACTCATAGACTCACACAGAGACCCATAGACTCACACAGAGACCCATAGACTCACACAGAGACCCATAGACTCACAGAGACATATAGATACACAGAAAACCATAGACTCACACAGAGACCCATAGACTCACATAGAGACCCATAGACTCACACAGAGACCCATAGACTCACACAGAGGCCCATACACTCACACAGGCACCCATAGACTCACACAGAGACCCATAGAGATATAGAGACCCATAGACACACACAGAGACCCATAGACTCACATAGAGACCCATAGAGACATAGAGACCCATAGACACACACAGAGACCCATAGAATCACATAGAGACCCATAGAATAGCATAGAGACCCATAGACTCACACAGAGACCCATAGACTCACACAGCAACCCATAGGCTCACACAGTGACTATAGAATCACACAGAGACCCATAGACTCACACAGAGACCCATAAACTCGCATAGAGACCCATAGACTCACACAGAGACCCATAGACTAGCATAGAGACCCATAAACTCACACAGAGACCCATAGACTCGCATAGAGACCCATAGACTCGCATAGAGACCCATAAACTCACATAGAGACCCATAGAGACATAGAGACCCATAGACTCGCATAGAGACCCATATACTCGCAAAGAAACCAATAGACTCACATAGAGACCCGTAAACTTAAACAGAGACTCATAGACTCACACAGAGACCCATAGACTCACACAGAGACCCATAGACTCACACAGAGACCCATAGACTCACAGAGACATATAGACACACACAGAAAACCATAGACTCACACAGAGACCCATAGACTCACATAGAGACCCATAGACTCACACAGAGACCCATAGACTCACATAGGGACCCATAGACTCACAAAGAGACCTATAGAATCACACAGAGACCCATAGACTCACACAGAGGCCCATACACTCACACAGGCACCCATAGACTCACACAGAGAACCATAGAGATATAGAGACCCATAGACACACACAGAGACCCATAGACTCACATAGAGACCCATAGAGACATAGAGACCCATAGACTCACACAGAGACCCACACACCCACATAAAGACCCATAGACTCACATAGAGACCCATAGACTCACATAGAGACCCATAGACTCACACAGAGACCCATAGACTCACATAGAGACCCATAGACTTACACAGAGACCCATAGACTCACATAGAGACCCATAGACTCGCATAGAGACCCATAGACTCACATAGAGACCCATAGACTCGCATAGAGACCCATAGACTACCATAGAGACCCATAGACTCACACAGAGACCCATAGAATCACATAGAGACATAGAGACCCATAGACTCGCATAGAGACCCATAGACTAGCATAGAGACTGATAGACTCACACAGAGACCCATAGACTCGCATAGAGACCCATAGACTAGCATAGAGAACCATAGACTCACACAGAGACTCGCATAGAGACCCATAGACTCACACAGAGACCCATAGAATCACATAGAGACATAGAGACCAATAGACTCGCATAGAGACCCATAGACTCACACAGAGACCCATAGACTAGCAGAGAAACCCATAGACTCACACAGCGACCCATAGACTCGCATAGAAACCCATAGAATAGCATAGAGACCCATAGACTCACACAGAGACCCATAGACTCACACAGCGACCCATAGACTCACACAGTGACCATAGAATCACACAGAGACCCATAGACTCACACAGAGACCCATATACTCACATAGAGACCCATAGAGACATAGAGACCCATAGACTCACACAGAGACCCACACACCCACATAAAGACCCATAGACTCACATAGAGTCCCATAGACTCACATAGAGACCCATAGACTCACACAGAGACCCATAGACTCACATAGAGACCCATAGACTCGCATAGAGACCCATAGACTCACATAGAGACCCATAGACTCGCATAGAGACCCATAGACTACCATAGAGACCCATAGACTCACACAGAGACCCATAGAATCACATAGAGACATAGAGACCCATAGACTCGCATAGAGACTCATAGACTAGCATAGAGACTGATAGACTCACACAGAGACCCATAGACTCGCATAGAGACCCATAGACTAGCATAGAGAACCATAGACTCACACAGAGACTCGCATAGAGACCCATAGACTCACACAGAGACCCATAGAATCACATAGAGACATAGAGACCCATAGACTCGCATAGAGACCCATAGACTCACACAGAGACCCATAGACTAGCAGAGAAACCCATAGACTCACACAGAGACCCATAGACTCGCATAGAAACCCATAGAATAGCATAGAGACCCATAGACTCACACAGAGACCCATAGACTCACACAGCGACCCATAGACTCACACAGTGACCATAGAATCACACAGAGACCCATAGACTCACACAGAGACCCATAAACTCGCATAGCATAGAGACCCATAGACTCACACAGAGACCCATAGACTAGCATAGAGACCCATAAACTCACACAGAGACCCATAGACTCGCATAGAGACCCATAGACTCGCATAGAGACCCATAGACTCACATAGAGACCCATAGAGACATAGAGACCCATAGACTCGCATAGAGACCCATAGACTCGCAAAGAAACCCATAGACTCACATAGAGACCCATAGACTCACAAAGAGACCAATAGAATCACACAGAGACCCATAGACTCACACAGAGGCCCATACACTCACACAGGCACCCATAGACTCACACAGAGAACCATAGAGATATAGAGACCCATAGACACACACAGAGACCCATAGACTCACATAGAGACCCATAGAGACATAGAGACCCATAGACTCACACAGAGACCCACAGACCCACATAAAGACCCATAGACTCACATAGAGACCCATAGACTCACATAGAGACCCATAGACTCACACAGAGACCCATAGACTCACATAGAGACCCATAGACTTACACAGAGACCCATAGACTCACATAGAGACCCATAGACTCGCATAGAGACCCATAGACTACCATAGAGACCCATAGACTCACACAGAGCCCATAGACTCACACAGAGACCCATAGAATCACATAGAGACATAGAGACCCATAGACTCGCATAGAGACCCATAGACTAGCATAGAGACTGATAGACTCACACAGAGACCCATAGACTCGCATAGAGACCCATAGACTAGCATAGAGACCCATAGACTCACACAGAGACCCATAGACTCGCATAGAGACCCATAGACTCACACAGAGACCCATAGACTAGCAGAGAAACCCATAGACTCACACAGAGACCCATAGACTCGCATAGAAACCCATAGAATAGCATAGAGACCCATAGACTCACACAGAGACCCATAGACTCACACAGCGACCCATAGACTCACACAGTGACCATAGAATCACACAGAGAACCATAGACTCACACAGAGACCCATAAACTCGCATAGAGACCCATAGACTCACACATAGACCCATAGACTAGCATAGAGACCCATAAACTCACACAGAGACCCATAGACTCGCATAGAGACCCATAGACTCGCATAGAGACCCATAGACTCACATAGAGACCCATAGAGACATAGAGACCCATAGACTCGCATAGAGACCCATAGACTCGCAAAGAAACCCATAGACTCACATAGAGACCCGTAAACTTACACAGAGACTCATAGACTCACACAGAGACCCATAGACTCACACAGAGACCCATAGACTCACACAGAGACCCATAGACTCACAGAGACATATAGACACACACAGAAAACCATAGACTCACACAGAGACCCATAGACTCACATAGAGACCCATAGACTCACACAGAGACCCATAGACTCACATAGGGACCCATAGACTCACAAAGAGACCTATAGAATCACACAGAGACCCATAGACTCACACAGGGCCCATACACTCACACAGGCACCCATAGACTCACACAGAGACCCATAGAGATATAGAGACCCATAGCCACAAACAGAGACCCATAGACTCACATAGAGACCCATAGAGACATAGAGACCCATAGACACACACACAGAGACCCATAGAATCACATAGAGACCCATAGAATAGCATAGAGACCCATAGACTCACACAGAGACCCATAGACTCACACAGCGACCCATAGGCTCACACAGTGACCATAGAATCACACAGAGACCCATAGACTCACACAGAGACCCATAAACTCGCATAGAGACCCATAGACTCACACAGAGACCCATAGACTAGCATAGAGACCCATAAACTCACACAGAGACCCATAGACTCGCATAGAGACCCATAGACTCGCATAGAGACCCATAAACTCACATAGAGACCCATAGACTCGCAAAGAAACCCATAGACTCACATAGAGACCCGTAAACTTACACAGAGACTCATAGACTCACACAGAGACCCATAGACTCACACAGAGACCCATAGACTCACACAGAGACCCATAGACTCACAGAGACATATAGATACACAGAAAACCATAGACTCACACAGAGACCCATAGACTCACATAGAGACCCATAGACTCACACAGAGACCCATAGACTCACACAGAGGCCCATACACTCACACAGGCACCCATAGACTCACACAGAGACCCATAGAGATATAGAGACCCATAGACACACACAGAGACCCATAGACTCACATAGAGACCCATAGAGACATAGAGACCCATAGACACACACAGAGACCCATAGAATCACATAGAGACCCATAGAATAGCATAGAGACCCATAGACTCACACAGAGACCCATAGACTCACACAGCAACCCATAGGCTCACACAGTGACTATAGAATCACACAGAGACCCATAGACTCACACAGAGACCCATAAACTCGCATAGAGACCCATAGACTCACACAGAGACCCATAGACTAGCATAGAGACCCATAAACTCACACAGAGACCCATAGACTCGCATAGAGACCCATAGACTCGCATAGAGACCCATAAACTCACATAGAGACCCATAGAGACATAGAGACCCATAGACTCGCATAGAGACCCATATACTCGCAAAGAAACCAATAGACTCACATAGAGACCCGTAAACTTAAACAGAGACTCATAGACTCACACAGAGACCCATAGACTCACACAGAGACCCATAGACTCACACAGAGACCCATAGACTCACAGAGACATATAGACACACACAGAAAACCATAGACTCACACAGAGACCCATAGACTCACATAGAGACCCATAGACTCACACAGAGACCCATAGACTCACATAGGGACCCATAGACTCACAAAGAGACCTATAGAATCACACAGAGACCCATAGACTCACACAGAGGCCCATACACTCACACAGGCACCCATAGACTCACACAGAGAACCATAGAGATATAGAGACCCATAGACACACACAGAGACCCATAGACTCACATAGAGACCCATAGAGACATAGAGACCCATAGACTCACACAGAGACCCACACACCCACATAAAGACCCATAGACTCACATAGAGACCCATAGACTCACATAGAGACCCATAGACTCACACAGAGACCCATAGACTCACATAGAGACCCATAGACTTACACAGAGACCCATAGACTCACATAGAGACCCATAGACTCGCATAGAGACCCATAGACTCACATAGAGACCCATAGACTCGCATAGAGACCCATAGACTACCATAGAGACCCATAGACTCACACAGAGACCCATAGAATCACATAGAGACATAGAGACCCATAGACTCGCATAGAGACCCATAGACTAGCATAGAGACTGATAGACTCACACAGAGACCCATAGACTCGCATAGAGACCCATAGACTAGCATAGAGAACCATAGACTCACACAGAGACTCGCATAGAGACCCATAGACTCACACAGAGACCCATAGAATCACATAGAGACATAGAGACCAATAGACTCGCATAGAGACCCATAGACTCACACAGAGACCCATAGACTAGCAGAGAAACCCATAGACTCACACAGCGACCCATAGACTCGCATAGAAACCCATAGAATAGCATAGAGACCCATAGACTCACACAGAGACCCATAGACTCACACAGCGACCCATAGACTCACACAGTGACCATAGAATCACACAGAGACCCATAGACTCACACAGAGACCCATATACTCACATAGAGACCCATAGAGACATAGAGACCCATAGACTCACACAGAGACCCACACACCCACATAAAGACCCATAGACTCACATAGAGTCCCATAGACTCACATAGAGACCCATAGACTCACACAGAGACCCATAGACTCACATAGAGACCCATAGACTCGCATAGAGACCCATAGACTCACATAGAGACCCATAGACTCGCATAGAGACCCATAGACTACCATAGAGACCCATAGACTCACACAGAGACCCATAGAATCACATAGAGACATAGAGACCCATAGACTCGCATAGAGACTCATAGACTAGCATAGAGACTGATAGACTCACACAGAGACCCATAGACTCGCATAGAGACCCATAGACTAGCATAGAGAACCATAGACTCACACAGAGACTCGCATAGAGACCCATAGACTCACACAGAGACCCATAGAATCACATAGAGACATAGAGACCCATAGACTCGCATAGAGACCCATAGACTCACACAGAGACCCATAGACTAGCAGAGAAACCCATAGACTCACACAGAGACCCATAGACTCGCATAGAAACCCATAGAATAGCATAGAGACCCATAGACTCACACAGAGACCCATAGACTCACACAGCGACCCATAGACTCACACAGTGACCATAGAATCACACAGAGACCCATAGACTCACACAGAGACCCATAAACTCGCATAGCATAGAGACCCATAGACTCACACAGAGACCCATAGACTAGCATAGAGACCCATAAACTCACACAGAGACCCATAGACTCGCATAGAGACCCATAGACTCGCATAGAGACCCATAGACTCACATAGAGACCCATAGAGACATAGAGACCCATAGACTCGCATAGAGACCCATAGACTCGCAAAGAAACCCATAGACTCACATAGAGACCCATAGACTCACAAAGAGACCAATAGAATCACACAGAGACCCATAGACTCACACAGAGGCCCATACACTCACACAGGCACCCATAGACTCACACAGAGACCCATAGAGAAATAGAGACCCATAGACACACACAGAGACCCATAGACTCACATAGAGACCCATAGAGACATAGAGACCCATAGACACACACAGAGACCCATAGAATCACATAGAGACCCATAGAGGCATACAGACGCATAAACTCGCATAGAGACCCATAGACTCACACAGAGACCCATAGACTCACACGGAGACCCATAGACTAGCATAGAGACCCATAGACTGACACAGAGACCCAGAGACTCGCATAGAGACCTATAGACTCACACAGAGACCGATAGACTCACACAGAGACCCGTAGACTCGCATGGAGGCCCATAGACTCACACAGAGAGCCATTGAGACATAGAGACCCATAGACTCACATAGAGACCCATAGACTCGCATAGAGACCCATAGACTCGCATAGAGACCTAGAGAGACATAAAGACCCATAGACTCACACAGAGACCCATAGACTCACACAGAGACCCATAGATTCACACAGAGACCCATAGACTCGCATAGAGACCCGTAGACTCACACAGAGACCCATAGACTCACACAGAGACCCATAGGCTCACACAGAGACCCATAGACTCGCATAGCGACCCATAGACTCACACAGAGACCCATAGACTCACACAGAAACCCATAGACTCGCATGGAGACGCATAGACTCACACAGAGACCCATAGACTCACACAGAGACCCATAAACTCGTATTCAGACCCATAGAGACATAGAGATGTGTGGACGCGCATGGAGACCCATAAATACATAAAGACCCATAGACTCACATATACAACCATAGATACATAATGACCCATAGATACATAGAGACCCATAGATACATAGAGACCCATAGACATTGAGGGACCCATTGATGCATAGAGACCCATAGACTCACATATACAACCATAGATACATGAAGACCCATAGATATTGAGGGACCCATAGATACATAAATACCCATAGACTCACATATACAACCATAGATACATAATGACCCATAGACATTGAGGGACCCATAGATACATAAAGACCCATAGACTCACACACACAGAGACCCATAGATACATAGAGACCCATAGACTCACATATACAGCCATAGATACATAATGACCAATAGACATTGAGGGACCCATTGATACATAAAGACCCATAGACTCACATATACAACCATAGATACATAATGACCCATAGATACATAGAGACCGATAGACACATAGAGACCCATAGATACATAGAGACCCATAGACATTGAGGGACCCATAGATACATAAAGACCCATAGACTCACACACACAGAGACCCATAGATACATAGAGACCCATAGACTCACATATACAGCCATAGATACATAATGACCAATAGACATTGAGTGACCTATTGATGCATAAAGACCCATAGACTCACATATACAACCATAGATACATCATGGCCCATAGATACATAGAGACGCATAGATACATAGAGACCCATAGATACATAGAGACCCATAGACATTGAGGGACCCATATATACATAAAGACCCATAGACTCACACACACAGAGACCCATAGATACATAGAGACCCATAGACTCACATATACAGCCATAGATACATAATGACCAATAGATACATAGAGACCCATAGATACACAGATACCCATAGACATTGAGGGACGCATTGATACATAGAGACCCATAGACTCACACACACAGAGACCCATAGACTCGCATAGAGACCAATAGACACATAGGGACCCATATATACAAATGGACTCATCGACACATAGGGACCCATAGATAATAGATACCCATCGATAAATATAGACCCATAGATACCCATAGATACATAGAGACCCATAGACACGCAGGGACCCATTGATAAAAAGAGCCCCTTGGATACTAGGAGACCCATAGACTCGCATATAGATCAATAGACTTCCAAAGAGACCTATAGACCGCATAGAGACCCGTAGACTCGCATAGAGACTCATAGACTCACACAGAGACCCATAGACTCACACAGAGACCCATAGACTCACAAAGAGACCCATAGACTCACAGAGAGAACCGTACACTCGCACCAAGATCTATAGATTCACATAGAGACCCGTAGACTCGCATAGAGACCCATAGACTCACCTAGAGACCCATAGACTCACACAGAGACCCATAGACTCACAAAGAGGCCCATAGACTCACAGAGAGACCCGTACATTCGCACCGAGATCTATAGATTCACATAGAGACCTGTAGACTCACACAAAGACCAATAGACTCACACAGAGACCCGTAGACTCACGCAGAGACCCGTAGACTCACAGAGAGAATAAAAGACTCACACAGAGATCCATAGACACACAGAGACCCATAGACTCGTATAGAGACCCATCGACTCACACAGAGATCCATAGACTCGTATAGAGACCCATCAACTCACACAGAGACCCATAGACTCACACAGAGACCCATACACTCGTATAGAGACCCATCGACTCACACAGAGACCCATCGACTCAAACAGAGACCCATAGACTCACACAGAGACCCATAGACTCACAGAGTAACCCGTAGACTCGTATAGAGAACAATCGACTGTGATTGTGTCTCTGTGATTGTGTCTCTGTGATTGTGTCTCTCTGTGATTGTGTCTCGGTGATTGTCTCTCTGTGATTGTCTCTCTGTGATTGTGTCTCTGTGATTGTCTCTCTGTGATTGTGTTTCTGTGATTGTGTCTCTGTGATTGTGTCTCTGTGATTGTCTCTCTGTGATTGTGTCTTTGAGATTGTCTCTCTGTTATTGTGTCTCTGTGATTGTGTCTCTGTGATCGTGTCTCTGTGATTGTCTCTCTGTGTTTGTGTCTCTGTGATTGTGTCTCTGTGATTGTGTCTCTGTGATTGTCTCTCTGTGTTTGTGTCTCTGTGATTGTGTCTCTGTGATTGTGTCTCTGTGTGTTTGTGTCTCTCTGTGATAGTGTATCTGTGATTGTGTCTCTGTGATTGTGTCTCTGTGTGTTTGTGTCTCTCTGTGATAGTGTCTCTGTGATTGTGTCTCTGTGATTGTGTCTCTGTGTGTTTGTGTCTCTCTGTGATTGTGTCTCTGTGATTGTGTTTCTGTGATTGTGTCTCTTTGTGATTGTGTCTCTGTGATTGTCTCTCTGTGATTGTGTCTCTGTGTTTGTGTCTCTCTGTGATTGTGTCTCTGTGATTGTGTCTCTGTGATTGTCTCTCTGTGATTGTGTCTCTGTGATTGTCTCTCTGTGATTGTGTCTCTGTGATTGTGTCTCTGTGATTATGTCTTTGTGATTGTCTCTCTGTGATTGTGTCTCTTTGATTGTGTCTCTGTGATTGTCTCTCTGTGATTGTGTCTCTTTGATTGTGCCTCTGTGGTTGTCTCTCTGTGATTGTGTCTCTTTGATTGTGTCTCTGTGATTGTGCCTCTGTGATTGTGTCTCTGTGATTTTCTCTCTGTGATTGTGTCTCTGTGATTGTGTCTCTGTGATTGTGTCTCTGTGATTGTGTCCCTGTGTTTGTGTCTCTCTGATTGTGTCTCTGTGATTGTGTCTCTGTGATTGTCTCTCTGTGATTGTGTCTCTATGATTATGTCTCTGTGATTGTGTCTCTCTGTGATTGTGTCTCTGTGATTGTCTCTCTGTGATTGTTTTTCTGTGATTGTGTCTCTGTGATTGTGTCTGTGTGTTTGTGTTTCTCTGTGATTGTGTCTCTGTGATTATGTCTCTGTGATTGTGTCTCTGTGGTTGTGTCTCTGTGATTGTATCTCTGTGATTGTGTCTCTGTGATTGTCTCTCTGTGATTATGTCTCTGTGATTGTGTCTCTTTGTGATTGTGTCTCTGTGATTGTGTCTCTGTGATTGTATCTCTGTGATTGTGTCTCTGTGATTGTCTCTCTGTGATTATGTCTCTGTGATTGTGTCTCTTTCTGATTGTGTCTCTGTGATTGTGTCTCTGTGATTGTCTCTCTGTGATTGTGTCTTTGTGATTGTCTCTATGTGATTGTGTCTCTGTGATTGTGTCTCTGTGTTTGTGTCTCTGTGGTTGTGTCTCTGTGATTGTGTCTCTCTGATTGTGTCTCTGTGATTGTGTCTCTCTGTGATTGTGTCTCTGTGATTGTGTCTTTGTGTTAGTATCTTTGTGTTTGTATCTCTGGGATTGTGTCTCTGTGATTGTCTCTCTGTGTTTGTGTATCTGTTATTGTGTCTCTGTGATTGTGTCTCTGTGGTTGTGTCTCTCTGTGATTGTGTCTCTGTGATTGTGTCTCTCTGTGATTGTCTCTCTGTGATTGTGTCTCTGTGATTGTCTCTCTGTGATTGTGTTTCTGTGATTGTGTCTCTGTGATTGTGTCTCTGTGGTTGTGTCTTTCTGTGATTGTGTCTCTGTGATTGTGTCTCTGTCTCTCTGTGATTGTGTCTCTGTGATTGTGTCTCTGTGATTATCTCTCTGTGATTATGTCTCTGTGATTGTCTCTCTGTGATTGTGTCTTTGTGATTGTCTCTCTGTTATTGTGTCTCTGTGATTGTGTCTCTGTGATCGTGTCTCTGTGATTGTGTCTCTGTGATTGTCTCTCTGTGTTTGTGTCTCTGTGATTGTGTCTCTGTGTTTGTGTCTCTGTAATTGTGTCTCTGTGATTGTGTCTCTGTGTTTGTATCTCTGTGATTGTGTCTCTGTGATTGTGTCTCTGTGATTGTGTCTCTGTGTTTGTGTCTCTGTGATTGTGTCTCTGTGTTTGTGTCTCTCTGCGTCTCCTCTGTGTCTCCAGGGCGGGGGACCCACGGGTCCCTACCCTCTAGGGGGTCCCCACTCCTCGGCATCCCCCTACCCAGGGGGGCACTCGGCCACCGCGGCGTGCGGAGACGGAGGAGGAAGCGGAGGAGGAGGTGGTGGAGGAGGTGGAGGAGGTGGAGGTGGAGGAGGAGGAGTCGGTGGAGGTGGAGGAGGTGGAGGAGGTGGAGGAGGAGGTGGAGGAGGAGGAGGTGGAGGAGGTGGAGGAGGAGGCGGTGGAGGAGGTGGAGGAGGAGGCGGTGGCTCTCCCATTCACGGGGGGCAGCTGGCCCCTCACCGGCACCACTCCTCATCGCCCCAGCTGCCCCCGCCAAGGCCAGCCAGCGCAGGTGAGGAGGTGAGCGCAGGGTGAGGAGGTGAGCGCAGGGCGAGGAGGTGAGCGCAGGGTGAGGAGGTGAGCGCAGGTGAGGAGGTGAGCGCAGGTGAGAAGGTGATCACAAGGTGAGGAGGTGAGCGCAGGTGAGGAGGTGAGGGCAAGGTGAGGAGGTGAGCGCAGGTGAGGAGGTGAGCGCAGGTGAGGAGGTGAGCGCAGGTGAGGAGGTGAGGGCAAGGTGAGGAGGTTAGCGCAGGTGAGGAGGTGATCACAAGGTGAGGAGGTGAGCGCAGGTGAGGAGGTGAGGGCAAGGTGAGGAGGTTAGCGCAGGTGAGGAGGTGAGCGCAGGTGAGGAGGTGAGCGCAGGTGAGGAGGTGAGCGCAGGTGAGGAGGTGATCACAAGGTGAGGAGGTGAGGGCAAGGTGAGGAGGTGAGCGCAGGTGAGGAGGTGAGCGCAGGGTGAGGAGGTGAGCGCAGGTGAGGAGGTGAGCACAGGTGAGGAGGTGAGCACAGGTGAGGAGGAGGCGGCTCACCACGCCTGCTGCCACACAGGGGCAGCTGTGTGCAGGTGACGAGGGGGGGTCCCCCTAGGCTCACAAAATTAACCTACAGCTGCGTAGTGGAATGACTGAGACGTGAAGTCTCCTTGCTGCTCTAGACGGTAGCAGCAGCAGTGGCGGTGATGTTGTTGATGTTTTTGTTGTGCAGCAGTGGTGATGATGATGATGTTGTTGTGGTGCAGCAGTGGTGATGATGATGATGTGGCGCGCAGTGGTGGTGATGATGTTGTGGTGCAGCAGTGGTGATGTTGTTGATGTTGTTGTGGTGCAGCAGTGATGATGATGATGATGTGGAGCGCAGTGGTGGTGATGATGTTGTCGTGCAGCAGTGGTGGTGATGATGTTGTGGTGCAGCAGTGGTGATGATGTTGTTGTGCAGCAGTGATGATGATGACGTTGTGGTGCGCAGTGGTGGTGATGATGATGTGGTGCAGCAGTGGTGATGATGATGATGTGGTGCAGCAGTGATGATGACGTTGTGGTGCAGCAGTGATGATGACGTTGTGGAGCGCAGTGGTGGTGATGATGATGTGGTGCAGCAGTGGTGATGATGATGATGTGGTGCAGCAGTGGTGATGATGTTGTGGTGCAGCAGTGATGATGATGTGGTGCAGAAGTGGTGATGATGATGATGTGGTGCAGCAGTGGTGGTGATGATGTTGTGGTGCAGCAGTGATGATGATGATGTGGTGCAGCAGTGGTGATGATGATGTGGTGCAGCAGTGATGATGATGATGATGTGGTCCAGCAGTGGTGGTGATGATGATGATGTGGTCCAGCGGTGATGATGATGATGGTCCCGCAGTGATGATGATGTGGTCCAGCAGTGATAATTATGTTGTGGTGCAGCAGTGATGATGATGACGTTGTCGTGCAGCAGTGGTGATGATGATGTTGTGGTGCAGCAGTGATGATGATGACGTTGTCGTGCAGCAGTGGTGATGATGATGTTGTGGTGCAGCAGTGGTGATGATGATGTTGTGGTGCAGCAGTGATGATGATGACGTTGTCGTGCAGCAGTGGTGATGATGATGTTGTGGTGCAGCAGTGGTGATGATGATGTTGTGGTGCAGCAGTGATGATGATGTTGTTGTGCAGCAGTGATGATGATGATGTGGTGCAGCAGTGATGATGACGTTGTGGTCCAGCAGTGATGATGATGACGTTGTGGTGCAGCAGTGGTGATGATGATGATGTGGTGCAGCAGTAATGATGATGATGATGATGTGGTGCAGCAGTGGTGATGATGATGTTGTCGTGCAGCAGTGGTGGTGATGATGTTGTTGTGCAGCAGTGATGATGATGATGTTGTGGTCCAGCAGTGATGATGATGATGATGTGGTGCAGTAGTGGTGATGATGATGATGTGGTCCAGCAGTGATGATGATGATGATGTGGTCCAGGAGCTCAGTGCCCATGTGGAGGTTCAGCTGCTGGTCATGATGAAAGGGCTTCAGCAAAGATAGAGAGGGAGAGAGTTAATGTCGCTTTGCTCTTCCTCCTCCTCCCCCGTTAAAGGAGTGCAGACCACCGTGGTCTATAAGGGTTAACTATAGGGTCTCTATGGGTTTACTATAGGGTCCCCATGGGTCTCTATGGGTCTCTATGGGTTTACTATAGGGTCTCCATGGGTCTCTATGGGTTTACTATAGGGTCTCTATGGGTTTACTATAGGGTCTCTACGGGTTTACTATAGGGTCTCTATGGGTTTACTATAGGGTCCCCATGGGTCTCTATGGGTCTCTATGGGTTTACTATAGGGTCTCCATGGGTCTCTATGGGTTTACTATAGGGTCTCTATGGGTTTACTATAGGGTCTCTACGGGTTTACTATAGGGTCTCTATGGGTTTACTATAGGGTCTCCATGGGTCTCTACGGGTTTACTATAGGGTCTCTATGGGTTTACTATAGGGTCTCTATGGGTTTACTATAGGGTCTCTATGGGTTTACTATAGGGTCTCTACGGGTTTGCTACAGGGTCTCTACGGGTTTACTATAGGGTCTCTATGGGTTTACTATAGGGTCTCTATGGGTTTACTATAGGGTCTCTTTGGGTTTACTATAGGGTCTCTATGGGTTTACTATAGGGTCTGCATGGGTCTCTATGGGTCTCTATGGGTTTACTATAGGGTCCCCATGGGTCTCTATGGGTCTCTATGGGTTTACTATAGGGTCCCCATGGGTCTCTATGGGTCTCTATGGGTTTACTATAGGGTCTCCATGGGTCTCTATGGGTTTACTATAGGGTCTCTATGGGTTTACTATAGGGTCTCTACGGGTTTACTATAGGGTCTCTACGGGTTTACTATAGGGTCTCTATGGGTTTACTATAGGGTCTCTATGGGTTTACTATAAGGTCTCTATGGGTTTACTATAGGGTCTCTATGGGTTTACTATAGGGTCTCTATGGGTTTACTATAAGGTCTCTTTGGGTTTACTATAGGGTCTCTATGGGTTTACTATAGGGTCTCTTTGGGTTTACTATAGGGTCTCTATGGGTTTACTATAGGGTCTGCATGGGTCTCTATGGGTCTCTATGGGTTTACTATAGGGTCCCCATGGGTCTCTATGGGTCTCTATGGGTTTACTATAGGGTCCCCATGGGTCTCTATGGGTCTCTACGGGTTTACTATAGGGTCTCCATGGGTCTCTATGGGTTTACTATAGGGTCTCTATGGGTTTACTATAGGGTCTCTACGGGTTTACTATAGGGTCTCTACGGGTTTACTATAGGGTCTCTATGGGTTTACTATAGGGTCTCTATGGGTTTACTATAAGGTCTCTATGGGTTTACTATAGGGTCTCTATGGGTTTACTATAGGGTCTCTATGGTTTTACCATAGGGTCTCTATGGGTTTACTATAGGGTCTCTATGGGTTTACTATAGGGTCTCTATGGGTTTACTATAAGG
Organism: Petromyzon marinus; assembly: GCF_048934315.1. Taxonomy (NCBI): domain Eukaryota; kingdom Metazoa; phylum Chordata; class Hyperoartia; order Petromyzontiformes; family Petromyzontidae; genus Petromyzon; species Petromyzon marinus. Next base: position 1,677,580 of record NC_133723.1, read on the forward strand.
TCTCTATGGGTTTACTATAGGGTCTCTATGGGTTTACTATAGGGTCTCTATGGGTTTACTATAAGGTATCTTTGGGTTTACTATAGGGTCTCTATGGGTTTACTATAGGGTCTCTTTGGGTTTACTATAGGGTCTCTATGGGTTTACTATAGGGTCTGCATGGGTCTCTATGGGTCTCTATGGGTTTACTATAGGGTCCCCATGGGTCTCTATGGGTCTCTATGGGTTTACTATAGGGTCCCCATGGGTCTCTATGGGTCTCTATGGGTTTACTATAGGGTCTCCATGGGTCTCTATGGGTTTACTATAGGGTCTCAATGGGTTTACGATAGGGTCTCTACGGGTTTACTATAGGGTCTCTACGGGTTTACTATAGGGTCTCTATGGGTTTACTATAGGGTCTCTATGGGTTTACTATAAGGTCTCTATGGGTTTACTATAGGGTCTCTATGGGTTTACTATAGGGTCTCTATGGGTTTACTATAGGGTCTCTCCAGCCACGCAAGCGGTGCCCCTCCCCCACAACCCCCTAGGCTGAGCTTCTTCGTTAAGTGACAAACACCTTGACAATATTTTCCGTTTAATGTTTTTGTAATCGTTTGTTTTAAACGGAGGCCTAATTTTTTCGGTTTGTCCGTGCGTCCAACCAATAAGTTATCAGTAATGTTGAGAAAGTGAATCACGATTCCTATGACATCGTCGTTATTTATTTATTTACTCGGATTTGGCGCCCCTCTTGACTTGGTGTCCGAAGCGACCGCCCCAGTTCGCCGCTACGGGCGGGCGGCCGCTCCTGTTTCTATGGATATCTATGGCTCTGTAATGTATCTCTATGTATCTCTGTGTATCTCTGTGTTACTCTGTGTATCTCTATGTATCTCTGTGTATCTCTGTGTATATCTGTGTATCTCTGTATATCTCTATGTATCTCTGTGTATCTCTGTGTATCGCTATGTATTTCTGTGTATCTCTATGTATCTCTGTCTATCTCTATGTATCTATATGTATCTCTGTGTATCTCTATGTAGCTCTATATATCTCTATGTATCCCTATGTATCTTTGTGTATCTCTATGAATCTCTGTGTACATCTGTGTATCTCTATGTATCTCTATGTATCTCTATGTATCTCTGTGTATCTCTATGTGTCTCTATATGGCTCTGTGTATCTCTGTGTATCTCTATGTATCTCTATGTATCTCTGTGTATCTCTATGTGTCTCTATATGTCTCTGTGTATCTCTGTGTATCTCTATGTATCTCTGTGTATCCCTGTGTATCTCTGTGTATCTTTATGTATCTCTATGTATCTCTGTGTATCTCTATGTGTCTCTATATGTCTCTGTGTATCTCTGTGTATCTCTATGTATCTCTATGTATCTCTGTGTATCTCTGTGTATCTCTATGTGTCTCTATATGTCTCTGTGTATCTCTGTGTATCTCTGTGTATCTCTGTGTATCTCTGTGTATCTCTATGTATCTCTATGTATCTCTGTGTATATCTATGTAGCTCTGTGTATCTCTGTGTATCTCTGTGTATATCTATGTATCTCTATGTATCTCTGTGTATCTCTGTGTATCTCTGTGTATCTGATGAATCTCTATGTATCTCTGTGTATCTCTTTGTATCTCTATGTATCTCTGTGTGTCTCTATGTATCTTCATGGTTTGAGTGATAGCTTTGCGGATTGTATAGTCGGAGTAACCATTAGCCTTAAGAGCTTGGTGTACGTGCTTGAGTTCACTGCCTATGTGTTCCTGGTCGGATATGCACTGGGCTCTATGATACAGAGTCTTGATGAGAGAATTCTTCTGTGATGGATGGTGGTGGGAATCCGGTTTCAGATAAGCATCCGTATGGGTAGCTTTCCTGTAGACAGAGTGGCTCATTGAACCATCAGGTCTCTTTTTAATTAGGACATCCAAAAAAGGTAGCTTGCCATCTATTTCGACTTCCATGGTAAATCTGATGGCTGGGTGTATGGAATTAATGTGGTCGAAGAATTGGTCTAGAGCAGGCCGGCCATGTGGCCAGATGACAAAAGTGTCATCCACTTACCTCTTCCATAAGGTTGGGCGCAGAGTGGCAGTCTGGATGGCGTCAGTCTCAAATTTCTCCATGAAAATGTTAGCTATAACCGGAGAAAGGGGGGAGCCCATTGGGGTGCCCTCAGTTTGTTTGTAGAAAGTTCCATTCCAAGTGAAGTATGTATTGGTTAAACAGTGTCTCACCAAGGGGGGTACCTCAGTGTTTAGTCCTTGATGAACCAAGTCTTCAATGATTGCAATGGTGTCAGGTACAGGAACCTTGGTGAATAAGGAAACTACATCAAAACTGACAAGCAGGTCGTCTGGGGACAGGGAAATACCCTTGATTGTCGATACCAGGTGAGTAGAATTTTGTACCGCAGAGGTGGTTTTTCCAGTGAAAGGACGCAGGATTTCAGACAGAAAACGAGCCAGATTGTAGTTGGGGGAGTTGATAGTAGAGACGATGGGACGAAGGGGTGTATCTACTTTATGTATTTTTGGTAAGCCGTATAATCTTGGTGGCCTGGCAGCAGAAGGTTTCAACGAGAACTGTTTGGTTTGATCAATTAATGCGGTTGAATCAGAAATGATTTTGTTGGTTTGTATGACGAGGCTGTTGGTGGGAGGTTGCTAGCTGGCATCTTAGCGTTTTTGAGGATTGCAGCGATTTCAGATCTTGCTACGTCTGCAGCGATGTGACCCAGGCCCTTGGGCAGTGTTGGGTCTATGAGCAGTGTTGAGTCTATGGGTAGTGTTGAGTCTATGGGTAGTGTTAGTCTATAGGCAGTGTTGAGTCGATGGGCAGTGTTGAGTCTATGGGTAGTGTTGAGTCTATGGGCAGTGTTGAGTCTATGGGCAGTGTTGAGTCTATGGGTAGTGTTGAGTCTATGGGTAGTGTTAGTCTATAGGCAGTGTTGAGTCGATGGGCAGTGTTGAGTCTATGAGTAGTGTTGAGTCTATGGGCAGTGTTGAGTCTATGGGCAGTGTTGAGTCTATGGGTAGTGTTGAGTCTATGGGTAGTGTTGAGTCTATGGGTAGTGTTGAGTCTATGGGTAGTGTTGAGTCTATGGGCAGTGTTGAGTCTATGGGCAGTGTTGAGTCTATGGGCAGTGTTGAGTCTATGGGTAGTGTTAGTCTATAGGCAGTGTTGAGTCGATGGGCAGTGTTGAGTCTATGAGTAGTGTTGAGTCTATGGGCAGTGTTGAGTCTATGGGCAGTGTTGAGTCTATGGGTAGTGTTGAGTCTATGGGTAGTGTTGAGTCTATGGGCAGTGTTGAGTCTATGGGCAGTGTTGAGTCTATGGGCAGTGTTGAGTCTATGGGCAGTGTTGAGTCTATGGGCAATGTTGAGTCTATGGGTAGTGTTGAGTCTATGGGCAGTGTTAGTCTGAGGGCTGTACGTATGTTGAACTTCTTTCGCACCGTACGTATCCAATCCTGCTAATTGGAGGTTCAGCGTTGAGTCTATAGGTAGTTCTGACTGTATGGGCAGTATGAGTTTATGGGGCTGTATGTACCGTATGTTGAACTTCTTTCTCACCGTACGTGGTGCCAACCGTGCTAATGGGAGGTACGTGGGGAAGGACAACAAACGTTCGCAGTGAACGAGGACCATTACCCGAAACGTCGCCCATTATGTACTTATCCTATTAGGGCCACACACGCGCGTGCGGTGCTGTTGTGGATGCTGTTGCCGCTGCTGTTGTTGTTATTCACAGGGAACGCGTTAAGTTGTTGTTGTTGGACTGTGCACGTGCGCCACCACCGGCAGCGATATGCGAACGATCGCACGTGCGAGTTCACTGTGACATCGTCTCGCCACCCCTCGTGGTAACACGCGGCACTGCGTCATCACCACCGTGATCGCCACACATTGCTTGTTCTGATGCGTGCGGACTTTGACCACAAGGGAGCGATCGTGCACCACGGTCAGCCCGCTGCGAACTCCGGCCTCCCGACTTCCATGCCCGCTCACGGCCAGCAGCGGTGACGATTATCCGGACCGATCCCGGGCCTCCCCCTAGGTCGATTCAGCCTCAAATGAGCCTTGCCACACTGAAGAAGCACTATACACTCGTTTCACGTTTTCACACTCTGGGCGTGTCTATGTGTGTGTGGGCGTGTCTATATGTGTGTGGGCGTGTCTATATGTGTGTAGGCGTGTCTATATGTGTATGGGCGTGTCTATATGTGTGTGGGCGTGTCTATATGTGTGTAGGCGTGTCTATATGTGTGTGTGCTCAACTCGGCCTCAAATGAGTACCTGGTGCGGTGTGTAGTAAACATCGCCACTGGGGAGACAAAGGCGGTCGTGCGTTGTGCTGGCCACCCACCCCCTCGTGTGTGCCGTGCCGGCCTTCATAGGTGCTGCTCGCTAACAGCACTTGCCCCGGCAGTCTGTTCAGGCTACACGGGGGATCTTTGTCTTTGTAGGTGCTGCTCGCTAACAGCACTTGCCCCGGCAGTCTGTTCAGGCTACACGGGGGATCTTTGTCTGTCACCACGAGACGGCATTGTCGCATTCATAATAGGAACACAGTTCTCGTGAAATTTCCCTTTAGTTATCGCCGTCATCTTCACCGTGACCAGTGTGGTGAAGTATGGACAAACCCCCACCACCACAGCCCGCAGTTGCGTGTGGAGGCTGTCGCCATCCAGCAGTGGAGTGAGGGAGGTGGCTCTGTGCGTCTCTAATTCGTGAGAGGCGTTCGTTTGAGACAGCCACCGAGGAGGACTCCGAGATGGAGCAGTGACAACATCGGCAGCCCCGTGTGCAGCGCAGGTTCCTGGGTGGATCGGTACATCGTGGGATTGTGAGCGGTGGCCTTTGGGGAGGCCTCCATCCAGCAGTGGATAGACCATGTGTGACGATGACGATGATGATGCCTCCATCCAGCAGTGGATGGAACATGTGTGATGATAATGATGATGCCTCAATCCAGCAGTGGATGGACCATGTGTGATGATGATGATGATGCCTCCATCAAGCAGTGGATAGACCATGTGTGACGATGACGATGATGATGCCTCCATCCAGCAGTGGATGGACCATGTGTGATGATGATGATGCCTCCATCAAGCAGTGGATAGACCATGTGTGACGATGATGATGATGATGATGATGCCTCCATCCAGCAGTGGATGGAACATGTGTGACGATGACAATGATGCCTCCATCCAGCAGTGGATGGAACATGTGTGACGATGATGATGATGATGCCTCCATCAAGCAGTGGATAGACCATGTGTGACGATGATGATGATGCCTCCATCCAGCAGTGGATGGAACATGTGTGACGAAGATGATGATGCCTCCATCCAGCAGTGGATGGAACATGTGTGACGATGATGATGATGCCTCCATCAAGCAGTGGATAGACCACGACGACGATGATGATGATGATGATGTCACGTGCTCAATTCCCTTGTTTCCCCAGGCAACGCATATTTGGGCGCGTCCTCGCACCGAGGCATCATGGGTAGCGGCCCCGCGCCGGGAGGGATTCTGGGAAAATCAGCGACTCCCCCCGGGACGGGATTGGCTGCCGGAGGGAGGAGGCTGGACTCCGGCAGATCGCACGGACCAATCGCCAAGCAGCCTGGCATGTCCCTCGTGCTGGTGAGATTGGGTGGACGAGCAGCAGTACAACGGTCGACGTTTTTGCCATTTCCAATGCTGGGCGGACGTGTTTGGAAAAAGCGGTGTTCAGTGAAAGCGGTTACGTTGGAGCCGCGGTAATCACCTCAACGTATCTCTCCCCCTTATAAGTCGGTTCGCAAGTACGTCGTCACGCTTATTGTTCATAACCGCTGCCGGATTAGCGTCGCCCCCAACCCCGCACGCTCACGTCGCTGACGGCATCGTCGTCCGTTATCCGTCGCCTCAGCCTTGGCCTCCACCTACCCACCCACTACTACTACTACTACGACATTTTAGGAACACATCCCCCGATGTGAACCGGGGTGTTGCTGTGCATTTCACCAGATGTTGCGACACGTATGTACGCGTATGTAAGTTGAACTTCTTTTCCACCGTACGCAGCCAACCGTGCTAATCGGAGGTGCAGTGTTGAGCCTATGGGTAGTGTTAGTCTATGGGCAGTGCTGAGTCTATGGGTAGTGTTAGTCTATGGGTAGTGCTGAGTCTATGTGTAGTGTTGAGTCTATGGGTAGTGTTGAGTCTATGGGTAGTGTTGAGTCTATGTGCAGTGTTGAGTCTATGTGCAGTGTTGAGTCTATGGGCAGTGCTGAGTCTATTGGTAGTGTTAGTCTATGGGCAGTGCTGAGTCTATGGGTAGTGTTGAGTCTATGGGTAGTGTTAGTCTATGGGCAGTGCTGAGTCTATGGGTAGTGTTAGTCTATGGGTAGTGCTGAGTCTATGTGTAGTGTTGAGTCTATGGGTAGTGTTGAGTCTATGGGTAGTGTTGAGTCTATGTGCAGTGTTGAGTCTATGTGCAGTGTTGAGTCTATGGGCAGTGCTGAGTCTATGGGTAGTGTTAGTCTATGGGCAGTGCTGAGTCTATGGGTAGTGTTGAGTCTATGGGCAGTGCTGAGTCTATGGGTAGTGTTGAGTCTATGGGCAGTGTTGAGTCTATGGGCAGTGCTGAGTCTATGGGCAGTGCTGAGTCTATGGGCAGTGCTGAGTCTATGGGTAGTGTTAGTCTATGAGCAGTATGTACGTTGAACTTATTTCGCGCCGTACGTAGCCCACCGTGCTCATCGGAGGTGAGCAAGAGGCTCAGAGCTCAAGAGAATCCCGCTTGCTGCTCTGGGTCGGGTGGTGGAGCGCTACGGGTCTCACTCCACCGAGACGATGTCACCCGACAGAAACCACCCTCGTGTCCTCGGGAGCTCTGGACGGCGCGTGCACACACCGTCCAGATCTCGTGCGCGGATCTCAAACCCGGCAGCCACTCCGAATTCCCGTCGTCGTATCCCCATTATCACGGCCAAACCCGTAGCGGCGCAAGCTGCTGTTGGTATAACAGCCTGTGTTGCGAGCTGTGATTGCTGTTGCTGTGAGTGAGTGTGTGTAACACCCGGCACATCTACCGGTCATCTCAATCAGCCGACCCATGGCAACTGCTGGGTCTGTCCTGAGACCTCCTGTCAGCAAGCCTTCAATGCTTCACGTGGCCTTGCCTGGCACAGGCCCCGTGGTGAGGTACCATCACTTAGTGGTGAATGGCGGGGTAATGGTATTGGTGTAGCACCGCATGCCCAAGCAGCTTCTGTTCGGCCAGATAGATGGGGGGCTAAACGGGCACGGCACTGGCTGGAGAAGAGATGGAGTGATGTTAAACAAGAAGATGTAGAGCTGAGTGGACTTGCCGATAACCGGTACCAGCGGCGTCAAGATCTGCCTCTGTGGAGGAGGCTCGTGAAGGACGCTGCTGGGCAGTTGGAGGCAGTCGCCCTCCAGCAACAACGGAGGGCAAGAGGAGCGACGCTCACAACAACGAGCGGAGCACCGGGTGGCTAAAACACAGCAATTTGGCACAGTAGGAGGCACAGCTGGTGCATCTGCCAGTCACCTCCGCCAGTCAACCCCTGGCACCTGGGTCTGTCCTGTGACCTTCTGCCAGCGGGCCTTGGACACTTCACATGGCCTCAAAGTGCACCTAGGCTGGCACAAAGGGTCGTGGTGGCGTCACCGCCACTTAATGGTGAACGGCGGTTGTTGTTGTTGTGTACCTGTTCAGAACCAGCGGGTAAGCTGTGGCCAAGGAGTACAGGGGCTCATGTCTGGATACGCGGGCAGCTACAGTAGTGGTGAGTGGCTGTTCACGTGTTCACACACGCACGCGCACGTTCACACGTGAACACACACACTCGCGTACACACGCGCACGCACGTAAACACGCACACACGCGCCAGCACGTGAACACTCAGGCGAGCACACGTGAACACGCAAACACTCGCTCCCAACCGTGAACATGCACCCACTCGTGCGCACACGTGAACATGCAAAAACTCGCTCCCACACGTGAACATGCACCCACTCGTGTGCACACGTGAACACGCAAACACTCGCTCCCACACGTGAACATGCACCCACTCGTGTACACACGTGAACACGCAAACACTCGCTCCCAACCGTGAACATGCACCCACTCGTGTGCACACGTGAACACGCAAACACTCGCTCCCACACGTGAACATGCACCCACTCGTGTGCACACGTGAACACGCAAACACTCGCTCCCACACGTGAACATGCACACGTGCGCACACGTGAACACGCAAACACTCGCTCCCACACGTGAACACGCACACACGCGCAACCCTTTCTCCTATAAGGCCGCGATAGTAGTTGTTGCCTTCCTGAAAAAAATCGCGTTATAATAAATAAAATATAAATATGGGCGGTAAACCACGGTCCACGATAACACGTGAAATGCGTAATGCAGGGACGAACAAAGACTGAGGGCGTGGGGCAGCGTCTAGAAGCATCCAGCAGCATCCCAGGGCTGCAACGCAAGTTCCGTTCACTCGATCGCGTTACATGCAATTGGCATCCCGCGTTGTAAAAGCTTCCTGATACATTCATCATCGCGTTATATAAATACATTTCGCGTTGTGAAAACCACGCGGCGTTATAGGAGAACAAGACCGTGATTGGCATTGATATTCATAGAGTGCCTTCACATGACGCAGAATGTAACAATGAGATGGACCAGGGGGCATACGAGGATTGGGGAATGGGTGAAAGGAATGGGTGAGGGGGGGTGTAGGGATCAGGAAAGGGCTACAGGGGAGGGGCGGGAAGGAGTTGAGGGGCGAGGGGAGGGAAGTGGAATGGGGGGTGGAGAAGAGGTGGTGAGGCTTTTAAAGAGGAGCGGAAGGAGGTTAAGGAGGGGGAATGCTTCGTGTACAGGGGCAGTGTTGAATCTATGGGCAGTGTTGAGTCTATGGGCAGTGTTGAGTCTATGGGCAGTGTTGAGTCTATGGGCAGTGTTGAGTCTATGGGCAGTGTAGAGTCTATGGGTAGTGTTGAGTCTATGGGCAGTGTTGAGTCTATGGGCAGTGTTGAGTCTATGGGCAGTGTTGAGTCTATGGTGCAGTGTTGAGTCTATGGGCAGTGTTGAGTCTATGGGTAGTGTTGAGTCAATGGGCAGTGTTGAGTCTATGGACAGTGTTGAGTCTATGGGAAGTGTTGAGTCTATGGGCAGTGTTGAGTCTATGGGCAGTGTTGAATCTATGGGCAGTGTTGAGTCTATGGACAGTGATGAGTCTATGGGTAGTGTTGAGTCTATGGGCAGTGTTGAGTCTATGGGCAGTGTTGAATCTATGGGCAGTGTTGAGTCTATGGACAGTGATGAGTCTATGGGTAGTGTTGAGTCTATGGGCAGGATGAATGTTGAACTTCTTTCGCACCAACCGCGCTAACCGGGAGGTGATAAGAGAGGGCGAGATTCTGCGGCGTGGTGCATTCACCATCAAGCGCTGAGCCCCGTCTGCTCTCCCCCGTGTTGCCCGCCGTCGCGTTCCAACAATTTTGAGGGGAAGGAAAAAATTCCGAGCGCAGATGAATCGTCGGACTCGGGATCATCGGACTGGGGACCACGTGCGGCAACGTTGCCGACCCTTTCTTTTGAAACAGAGGCCACGACCGTGACAAAAACGCCGATTGGGACTGTCCCGTTGCTCGCAATCGCAACGCCAAGCAAACTGATGTAGCAATAAAAATGATGACAGTTCGTGCGCGCCTACACGTGGACGCGTACACGTCACAGCGTACACGTCACTGTGTACACGTCATCACGTACACGTCACAGCGTACACGTCATCACATACACGTCACAGCGTACACGTCATCACATACACGTCACAGCGTACACGTCATCACATACACGTTACAGCGTACACGTCGCCGCGTACACGTCACAGCGGTCACGTCACAGCGTACACGTCACTGCGTACACGTCACTGCGTACACGTCATCACGTACACCTCACAGCGTACACGTCACAGTGTATACATTGCCTCGTACATGTCACAACGTTCACGTCCTACGTACACGTCACACCGTACACGTCACAGCGTACACGTCACACCGTACACGTCACAGCGTACACGTCACACCGTACACGTCACCACGTACACGTCACCACGCACACGTCACAGCGTACACGTCGCCTCGTACACGTCACAACTTTCACGTCACCACGTACACGTCACAGCGTTCACGTCACAGCGTACACGTCACTGCGTACACGTCATCACGTACACGTCACACCGTACACGTCACAGTGTATACGTCGCCTCGTACACGTCACAACGTACACGTCACACCGTACACGTCACAGCGTACACGTCATCACGTACACGTCACAGCCTACACGTCACCACGTACACGTCACACCGTACACGTCACAGCGTACACGTCACACCGTACACGTCACAGCGTACACGTCATCACGTACACGTCACAGCCTACACGTCACCACGTGCACGTCACACCGTACACGTCACAGCGTACACGTCATCACGTACACGTCACAGCATACACGTCACCACGTACGTGCGCTCAGACGCGCGCGTGGGAGTGGTGTCACAGCAGTGACCGATTCCCGCTCGCGGCCGCCACCAAAACACGGTGAAGGTGATCTGAACAGGCCCTGGGGCCTCCCCTAGGTCGATTCGGCCTCGAGTGAGTACCTGGTGCGGCGTGTGAACATCGTCACTGGGGAGACAAAGGCGGCCGGGCGCGATGCTGGCCAGCCACCCCCCTCACGCGCCGCGCCGGCCGCAATGAGTGCCAGCTGTCGGCACTTTCCCCCACAGTCTGCAAGCCACCACGGGGGATCTTTCCTTTGATTCCGCCGTGTGTTTTTCAGACTTCCTGCTGTCCACGGGCGAGCTGTCCCCGCTGGCTGGGTTCCCCTCTCCCGGGGGGCCTCACGTCTCCGTGCCAGGCTGGGTGCACAGCCAGCAGACCTCTGTCAACCCAGCGGCGCTCAATACCCTCGCGTGAGACAACAGAATCCCAGACGACTCGCACAGAGACCCGTAGACTCACATAGAGACCCATAGACTCACATAGAGACCCATAAACTCACAGAGACCCATCGACTCACATGAATACCCACAGACTCAGAGAGCTGTACACTTACAGAGAGACCCATAGACTCACATAGAGACCCATAGATGCACACAGAGACCCGTAAACTCACATAGAGACCCATAAACTCACAGAGACCCACCGACTCACATGAATACCCACAGACTCAGAGAGCTGCACACTTACAGAGAGACCCATAGACTCACAGAGACCCGTAGAATCACAGAGACGGTTGACTCTATTTAAATATTGTGCTCCATTAATAAAATAATAAAGCATTAAATGTATTGTCTCTGGGGAATGCAGTGAGGGAAAAAAAGTATTTGATTCCCTGCTGATTTTGTACGTTTGCCCACTGACAAAGAAATCATCAGTCTATAATTTTAATGGTAGGTTTATTTGAACAGTGAGAAACAGAATAACAACAACAAAAATCCAGAAAAACGCATGTCAAAAATGTTATAAATTTATTTACATTTTAATGAGGGAAATAGTATTTGACCTCTCAATCAGAAAGATTTCTGGCTCCCAGGTGTCTTTTATACAGGTAACAAGCTGAGATTAGGAGCACACTCTTAAAGGGAGTGCTCCTAATCTCAGCTTGTTACCTGTATAAAAGACACCTGTCCACAGAAGCAATCAATCAATCAGATTCCAAACTCTCCACCATGGCCAAGACCAAAGAGCTCTCCAAAGGATGTCAGGGACACGATTGTAGACGTACACAAGGCTGGAATGGGCTACAAGACCATTGCCAAGCAGCTTGGTGAGAAGGCGACAACAGTTGGTGCGATTATTCGCAAATGGAAGAAACACAAAAGAACTGTCAATCTCCCTCGGCCTGGGGCTCCATGCAAGATCTCACCTCGTGGAGTTGCAATGATCATGAGAACGGTGAGGAATCAGCCCAGAACTACACGGGAGGATCTTGTCAATGATCTCAAGGCAGCTGGGACCATAGTCACCAAGAAAACAATTGGTAACACACTACGCCGTGAAGGACTGAAATCCTGCAGCGCCCGCAAGGTCCCCCTGCTCAAGAAAGCACATATACATGCCCGTCTGAAGTCTGCCAATGAACATCTGAATGATTCAGAGGACAACTGGGTGAAAGTGTTGTGGTCAGATGAGACCAAAATGGAGCTCTTTGGCATCAACTCAACTCGCCGTGTTTGGAGGAGGAGGAATGCTGCCTTTGACCCCAAGGACACCATCCCCACCGTCAAACATGGAGGTGGAAATATTATGCTTTGGGGGTGTTTTTCTGCTAAGGGGACAGGACAACTTCACCGCATCAAAGGGACGATGGACGGGGCCATGTACCGTCAAATCTTTGGTGAGAACCTCCTTCCCTCAGCCAGGGCATTGAAAATGGGTCGTGGATGGGTATTCCAGCATGACAATGACCCAAAACACACGGCCAAGGCAACAAAGGAGTGGCTCAAGAAGAAGCACATTAAGGTCCTGGAGTGGCCTAGCCAGTCTCCAGACCTTAATCCCATAGAAAATCTGTGGAGGGAGCTGAAGGTTCGAGTTGCCAAACGTCAGCCTCGAAACCTTAATGACTTGGAGAAGATCTGCAAAGAGGAGTGGGACAAAATCCCTCCTGAGATGTGTGCAAACCTGGTGGCCAACTACAAGAAACGTCTCACCTCTGTGATTGCCAACAAGGGTTTTGCCACCAAGTACTAAGTCATGTTTTGCAGAGGGGTCAAATACTTATTTCCCTCATTAAAATGCAAATCAATTGATAACATTTTTGACATGCGTTTTTCTGGATTGTTTTGTTGTTATTTTGTCTCTCACTGTTCAAATAAACCTACCATTAAAATTATAGACTGATGATTTCTTTGTCAGTGGGCAAACGTACAAAATCAGCAGGGGATCAAATACTTTTTCCCTCACTGTATAAACAACATACCTAGGGGCAGGGGGTCGAAGGAGATCCACTGGCAGCCAATAACGATTATGACGACGATGATGACGGTGATGACGATGACGACGACGATGATGATGACGATGATGATGACAATCATGACGACGATGACGACGATGATGATGACAATAACAACGATGATGACAATAACAACAATGAAGGCAATGATGACGACCATAACGACGATGATGACGATGCCGCTTGTTGTCCCGGTGCAGATCGTGCGCCAGCAGTCTGTCCCACCACCCGGCGCTGCCTCACCACATCAGCATCAAGGCCGAGCCGCAGTCCCCACCACCACCGCCGCCACCGCCACCACCGCCACCACCGCGGACCCTCTCCACTCCGGCCACGCAGAGCTCCTGCCGCTCCTCCCCGGTGGCGCCACCCCAGATGACGCCGGCTCACGCCGCCAGCCTGACCAGCCCCGGGCTGGGACTGGCGGTGTTTGGAGCGGCGCGCTCACCTCACGGTGGCGGCGGTGATTCGTGTGAAGAAGATCGGCAATACCAGCAGCACCACCAGCATCAACAGCACCAGCAGCAGCAGCACCAGCAGCACCAGCAGCATCAGCAGCAGCAGCACCAGCAGCAGCATGTCCACCACCAACAGCAGCAGCAGCAGCAGGACCTCCGGCACCCTCCGTTTGACGACTGTGATGCTACTGCGGCGAAACGGGTTCATCTGGACGCGTGGAACGTCTGATGGGATGACCGATGGCGTGGGGTGGGGGGATGGGTCGTGTTGTGGGCGACCCCACCGGGAAGCCTCCATGTAGACAGGACACTGTCTCTGACCACCACCCCCCGTTTTTCTCAAAAATCCACGGGGTGGAATTTTTTTCATTCTCATTTTCATTTTCGAGAGTTTGCAGATTTAGAGGCGGCTCAGAGGTCACGTGAGCACTGAGCTGGCGCCCGATTAGAGCGTGGGTTTGAAGTCCAGGATGTGGCCGCCCTGCGATTAAACCAAGTGTGGTCTCAGCCTGGTCCACCAGTGACTCGGGAAGGGACCCATAGACTGAATTAGAGACCCATAGACTCACATAGAGACGCACAGAATCACATAGAAACCAATAGACTCACATAGAAACCAATAGACTCACATAGAGACCCATAGACTCACATAGAGACCCATAGACTCACATAGAGACCCATAGACTACATGGAAACCCATACACTTACATAGAGACTCACAGAATCACATAGAGACCCATAGACTCACATAGAGACCCATAGACTCACGTAGAGACCAATATAATAACATAACATAGAGATAAATAGATTAACATAGAGACCCATAGACTCACATAAAGAACCATAGACTCACATAGAGACCGATGGACTCACACAGAGCCCAAGAGACTCACATAGAGACCCATAGACTCAGATATAGACCAATATGCTCACATAGAGATCCATAGATTCATATAGATACCAAATACATGTATATCCACATAGACTCACATAGATACCCGTAGACTCACATAGAGATGCATAGACTCACATAGAGACAGGTAGACTCACATAGAGACCCATGGACACACAAAGAAACCAATATACTCACATAGACGTGTAGACTTACAGAGACCCGTAGACTCAAATAGAGACCCCTAGACACACATAGAGACCAATAGACTCACACAGAGACCCATAGACTCACATAGAGACCCGTAGACTCACATAGAGAGCCATAGACTCACATAAATACCTTATAAACTCACATAGATGCATAGACTCAATAGAGACTTGTAAACTCACATAGATACCCCTAGACTCACATGGAGATGCATAGACTCACATAGAGACCAGTAGACTCGAATAGAGACCCATAGACACACAAAGAAACAAATACAGTATGCTCACATAGACGTGTAGACTTACAGAGACCCATATACTCAAATAGAGACCCATAGACTCACGTGGAGACCCGTAGACTCACACAGAGACCAATAGACTCACACAGAGACCCGTAGACTCACGCAGAGACTCGTAGATTCACACAGAGACCAATAGACTCACACAGAGACCCATAGACTCATGTGGAGACCCGTAGACTCACGCGGAGACCCGTAGACTCACGTGGAGTGTGGAGACCCATATACTGTACTCACGCAGACTGATTTGCAATTAAATCGGCTTCTCAAGTGGAGCGAGTTGATGTTTTCAGTCCGTTCCCTAATGACTGCACGCAAAACATAAAAACCCGATCACATTCAAATGTGTTTTTCAATTCCGCTTTCACTGCGGCACGATGGATGAGGGGTAAGAGAAAGGTCACTCGAAGGGACCTCGGGAGGCAGTAGCCCCCCCGACCCCAGTGGTGACATCTCCCGCCACAGGGTCACCTGCGTCTTTCAATCTCTGAGAGGTCCCGACGGTCACTCCGAGGGTACGCGCATTGTGTGTGTATGTGTGTCTGTGTATCTGTGTGTCTGTGTGTGTCTGTGTGTGTGTATGTGTATGTGTGTCTGTGTGTCTGTGTGTGTGTCTGTTATTGCAGTTCTCTGCCAGCGCATGGTGGTTCTATTCCAGGGTGGCATCGATTCTCTGAGAACATGCGTACAGTCTTGTTCTTCAATAGCGCGTTAGTACAGGGACTGCTTTACTTACGAACATTCGACTTACGAACTTTCAGCTGTTCGGACCGAGAGTCAACCACCGTGCAATAGATGGTGGTGGTGGTGGCATCTACATCGGCAGAACATGAAGAGGCAGTGGCATCTACATCTGCAGGAGATTATACAACTTTTAAAGCCATTCCCCATGTTTAGTGTACATGCCGTACACCACGTTTGAAATCGACAGGAGTACATTTGGACTTACGAACAAGTCGACTTACAAACAGACCTGTGGAACCTAACTCGTTCGTAAGTAGAGGAGTCCCTGTAGTTGTGTTCCCGAAGAACACTGCGTTATGGAAAAATCGCGTTATCATGAATAATGCACAGTCCGCGATAACACGTGAGATGCATACGCAGTCCAAACAAAGACTGAGGAACGTGGGGTAGCATCTAGAAGCATCCAGCAGCATCCCAGTGCCTCGTGTAATGCCACGCCGAGGCAGCCGTACAAACCGCTTATTCCTACTCGCACTGCGACGTAGTTCCGTTCACTCAATCACGTTATATCCAATACGCATCCTGCGCTACAGCAAAATATACTGTTACCTAACACATTCATCATCGCGTTATATCCAAATCGCGCTATTAAAACTATACGGCGTTATAGAACAGACTGTATGTTGAACTTCTTTTGCACCGTACATAGCCGACCGTGCTAATCGGATGTGCACTTTTGAGTCTACGGGCAGTGTTGAGTCTACGGGCAGTGTTGAGTCTATGACAATTGTTGAGTCAATGGGCAGTCTTCTTTGGTTCTTTCGGTAAAGTCACGTAGAATGAGAATAAAATAATAATTTGATCAAATAAAATAACACAATAATATTCTCACGACGTTTCGGCCACAACACAAGCGGCCTTCAATAAAGCGGCCTTCAATAAAGGCCGCTTGTGTTGTGGCCGAAACGTCGTGAGAATATTATTGTGTCGTTTTATTTTATCAATTTATTATTTTATTCTCATTCTACGTGACTTTACCGAAAGAACCAAAGAAGATTAATCCTTGCAGTCACGAAAGCTTTAAATCGAAATTCAATGGGCAGTGTTGAGTCTATTGGTAGTGTTGAGTCTATGGGCAGTGTTGAGTCTATGGGCAGTGTTTAGTCTATGGGCAGTGTTGAGTCTATGGCTAGTGTTGAGTCTACGGGTAGTGTTGAGTCTATGGGCAGTGTTAAGTCTATGAGCAGTGTTGAGTCTATGGGCAGAGCTGAGTCTATGGGTACTGTTAGTCTATGTGCAGTTTTGATTTAAAGCTTTCGTGATTGCAGGGATTCATATTCTTGATTCTTTCGGTAAAGTCATGTAGAAGGGAAACAATAAAATAATAATATTCTTTCCCTTCTACGTGACTTTACCGAAAGAACCAAGAATATCAATGTGCAGTGTTGAGAGTCCATGAGTTGTGTTTGTGTTGAGTCTATGGGTCGTGTTAGGTCTATGGTGCAATATTTCACCTACGTATGTTGAACTTATTTCGCATGTATGTAGCCAACGGTGCTCATTGGAGGTGTGTGTGTGGGGGGGGGGGGGGATAGAACAACAAACTAAACGCAAAAATCAGTTCTAAAGAAGTGAGTATCGGAAGGAAGAGCGTTCCAGACGGCCGCAGAAGTGCCTCTGAAAGCGCCGGGCGATGCGGTGATCCGTCTTCCTCCGACGGTTCGCCAAAAGCTCTCGCCAATGAGACTCCACACCTCGGTTCTTGACTTCTCACCGGGTCACGCGAAACCAACTTGCCACTCGAGATTGAGCGGCTACTTTGCTTCAGACAATCACTGAAAGAAACTAAGGCCATTCCAGTGTGTGCGTGTACGGTGTGTTGAACTTCTTTCGCACCCCCACCCACCACCGTATGTAGCCAAACCGTGCTAATCGGAGGTGCTGGGGAATTGGACATTTCAGTTTTCACTCTTTGAGAGTAACTCCTGCAGTCACGAACGCTCCAAATCAAGTTTAATTTCAGTTTTCAGTTTCATGTATTAGGTATAGCCCTGTGAGCCATGCGGCTCTTGACTCGGGTGCAACCTCAACAAACAACAACATTAAAAAGGAACATCTTAAAGTGACTACGCGCAACAGAAAAATCCAGGAAAAAACAGCAAAATCTTCCATAAAGAAACACCATATATCAACGCTGTGTGCAAAAATCCCAGTGGGATGCAAGTCAAACAATAACCACCATAGGACAATTTAGATTAAAGTTATCAGGCTAACTCTGTACTTCAACAAACAAACATGGCTAAACCAAACGTTTTCGAAATCACCAAAATAAAGCTATAAAAGCAATGTAATATTGATCATAGGAACTGTGATTCAAATTTAACAATAAACGATATCCACATAACATGTACGACCAAACTTTGCAGACATAGCTGGCTGCATGAGTCCCTCCATAACAGCAGGAGTATCAGTAGCAGTATCAAAAAAATTAAATGCACCTTTACAGATCAGCAGACTATAATCAAAACTCAAGATCATACTTTGCAGCGTTCATCCGGAGCGACATGAAAACTAAATGCAAAGAGCAGTTGTAAAGAAATGAGTTTGTCAATCTCGAGCAGTGGTTCTTAACCTGGGGTGCACCACGCACCCTTGGGGTGCAAGATGCCCTTTCAAGGGGGGTGCGAGACATGGGCAGATTTTTTTTAAGGTAAATCATCCAAACACAAATGAAGCACTGGCACGTGAGCACAGCTACTTTATATTCTTGGTTCTTTCGGTAAAGTCACGTAGAAGGGAAACAATAAAATAATAAAAAATATAAAACAATACAATTCTCACGACGTTTCGACTGCAACACAAGCAATCATCAGGTGTGAAAAAAGTGGCCGTTTTTTAAAATGTTCTTGCTGTGGTTTTCACACCTGATGATGATTGCTTGTGTTGCAGTCGAAACGTCGTGAGAATTTTATTGTTTTATATTTTGTTATTATTTTATTGTTTCCCTTCTACGTGACTTTACCGAAAGAACCAAAAATATGAATCCCTGCAGTCACGAAAGCTTTAAATCAAAATTTACAGCTCCTTTGTTTCATAAAACCCATGTGTTAACATTATACCTTTTTTATGATTGAGAATCAAAGGGGTGCAAGGTTGCAGTAAACGTTAAGAACAACTGATCTCGATGATGAAAGCAACTTGAAACTCCGGGTGAGCGATTACTTTATTTCAGACAATCTTTGAAAGTGGGCTTATCGTCATCATCATCATCACGTGGAAATGTATAGTGGCAGCCAAACACTCTGAAAGCGTGACGTCGATTCTGAATGTGGAGGGGGAAAATCCGGAGGAGCCGGAGAAAATCCACGCGACCACGGGGAGAGAGAGACACGCAAACTCCAAATATACAGCAGGCGTCAGGGTCGGGATCGAACCCAGGACCTCCTGTATACCAGGCGAGGTAGTTAACATCTCCTAGCCACCGTGATGATGATGATGAGAGAGAGAGAGAGACGCAAACTTCAAATTTACAGCAGCAGCAGGCGTCAGGGTCGGGATCGAACTCACGACCTTCTGTATACCAGGCGAGGTAGTTAACATCTCCTAGCCACCGTGATGATGAGAGAGAGACACGCAAACTCCAAATATACAGCAGCTGGCGTCAGGGTCGGGTTCGAACCGACGACCTCCTGCATACCAGGCGAGGTAGTTAACATCTCCTAGCCACCGTAGCGCCCCAATTAAGGCCAATCCCAGTGGTTACAGGAGAGGCGTCGCGGGTTAAGGTTTCAGGGTGAAGGTTTGCGCTCTTCACGGGCTGCCTTCAAACCCACCCATCCCCAGGTGCCCTTCTGCAGCCTGGCCTAGAGGGGTACCACCACCACCACCACCCCCTAGAGGGGTACCACCACCACCACCCCTAGAGGGGTACCACCACCACCACCACCCCCATGGCAGCCGTGGCTAGGGAGGGCTACCACGGTCGATGGTTAACCCCAGAGAGAGGGGACTGTGGAATTGATCGTCTCGGTTTGAGGCATCGCCGGTGGACCGAGTGGATGGCAATGGCTCTGGAGGGGGTGGTTGGGGAGGCCTTCATCGAGCAGTGGATAGATCATGCATGATGATGATGGCGATTTGGTATGGGGTAGTAGTGTAGCTAGGGTGGGGAGCACGGTGCAGCTGAGACGTTTTCAACTACAGTATAAAAATTACAACTTGTTTAAACTCCGGGTTTTAAGAATTGTATTATTTTAACGAACATGCTTTCATTAACTTTCCACGTTTTATTTTAATATAATTTAGAGCACTATTTTGGGGAGTTCCTCACCTCTACCGATTGCCAGCAAAAAAACAGCACTTTTTAAGTTTGCGAGTGGCATACGAACTCGTTTTAGGTGTTAGAGGAAACACTGTTGCCATGGAAACGCCAAAGCCTTACCTAGGCCTGAGGAGTGCAACAGGCCCCAACCACGCGTTGCAAGAGGCAAGTAGGGCAAACGTTGCTAATGTACAACGAATACGAGATATATTTGTGTACTTTATTTTCTCAGCATTTCTACTGCGTGTTTGTTTAATAACGTGTTCAAGGCACGTTTCGGGTTTATTGTCTACGATGTTTGATTTCGATTGGCATCACCATGGGCTCGGTGCTTTCTGCCACAGCGGTAAACCTATCGAGAGAGAAAACACGTAATAATGTCTTGTTATCGATACGCTAAAAGTGTTATTGTCGTCATAATTCGTTTTCGCGTCGGAGATATTTAAGGCACTGCTTGTCATTGATGCTCTTATTGTTGGAGGCGACTGTTCGCGTCAGCGACAGGGTACAATGCGGGGTTACACGGGACCCAACTTTAAGTCTTGTATTTGAAGTATAAACCGAAGCAGCTTCTGTTTGGCCGCATATAGGGCGCTAAATATGCACGACACCGGCTAGAGAAGAGATGGAGTGATGTGGTACAGGAGGACGTGGAGCTGAGTGGACTTGTCGATGACCGGTACCAGCGGTGTCAAGATCGGCCTCTGTGGAGGAGGCTCGTGAAGGACGCTACCGGGCAGCTGGAGGCAGTCGCCCTCCAACAACAATGGAGGGCGGAGGAGCGACGCTCACAACAACGAGCGGAGCACCGGGCGGCTAAAGCACAGCGAGTTGGCAAAGGAGGGGGTACAGCTGGTGGGCATCTACTCAGTCAGTCGACCCGTGGCACCTGCTGGGTCTGTCCCGAGACCTCCTCCTGCCAGCGAGCCACTTTCACGTGGCCCTAAAGTGCACCTAGCCTGGCACAAGCGCCGTGGGGACGTCGCCGCCACTTAGTGGCGAACGGCGGCTGTTGTTGTGGAGGTGGTGTTGGTTATTATTATTATTGTTGTGTGGGGGAGTGGTTAATGTAGCGGCTAACGCGCTATGAACCCAGCAACCCGAGTTCGATTCCGGTTCACGGCCCACCAACACCGGTGACAATTATCTGGACTGGTCCTGCGGCCTCCCCTTAGGTCGACTCAGCCTCAAATGAGTACCTGGTGCAGTGTGTAGTAAGCATCGCCTCTGTGGTTAGTATTGTTATGGGGCCTTATGGGTGATGAACTGTCTGCCCCCTCCCCCTCATCCCCCCCATCACCTCCATCCACGCCCACTCCCGCCCCTCTGATCCCTCCCACCCACTCCGCCCCCTCCACCCCCGCCCCTCTGATCCCTCCCACCCACTCCGCCCCCCCACCCCCTCCACCCCCGCCCCTCTGATCCCTCCCACCCACTCCGCCCCCTCCATCACCCCGCCCCCTCCCGCTCCCTCCATGCCCCCCAGCCCATCTCCCACCCCCACCCCCTTTATCCCCCCAACCTCCACTACCCCGCCCCACCCCCCCCCCAAGCCCCCACAATGCGGCCGTGATTCGGGGTCCCGGTGTTGTGGGCCTCTGTCGACAGTCGGAGGGGAGGGGAATGCGGACAGGAGCCCAAACCGAGCTAACTTTAGCACCGGCGGCGGTGTCGCAACAGAATTTCATCACAACCCGGATTATGCTGCGTGGCGCGTGCGGAGGGTGGGGGGGGGAGGGAGCGGTGGCGCTGTGGTTAGCGCGCTGCGCTACCTAGCCGAGGTGACCCGGTTCGATTCCCGCTCACAGCCCGTTGACGAATATCGTGGCTCGACTCGGCCACGTGTTATGGACGTCGCCGCTGGGGAGACAAAGGCGGCCGGGCGTGCTGCTGTCCACACGATAACCCCCTCGTGTACCACAGTGCCGGCCTTCATAGGCGCTGTGACTCGCCAGCAGCACTTGACCCAGGAACTTTCAGAAAGTGCCTCCCAAGTGTTGCCGCTACACCGCCACCGCTCCTCCTCCTCCCTGCCTCCCGTGATGTTTTGTTGCGAAAATTTGAGAAAAATAGTCCAGGGACTCCTCTACTTACGAACGAGCTAGGTTCCAGAGGCCTGTTCGTAAGTCGATTTGTTCGTAAGTCCAACTTTACTCCTGTCCATTCCAAACGTGTTGTACGGCGAGTACACTAAACACGGGGAAGGGCTTTAAAGGTTGTATCATCTCCTTTAGATGCCACTGGTTCTTCACGTTCTACAGATGTAGATACCACTGGTTCTTCACGTTCTGCAGATGTAGATGCCACTGGTTCTTCACGTTCTGTAGATGTAGATGCCATTGGTTCTTCACGTTCTGCAGATGTAGATGCCACTGGTTCTTCACGTTCTGCAGATGTAGATGCCACTTGTTCTCCACGTTCTGCAGATGTAGATGCCACTGGTTCCCACGTTCTGCAGATGTAGATGCCACTGGTTCTTCACGTTCTGCAGATGTAGATGCCACTGGTTCTTCACGTTCTGCAGATGTAGATGCCACTGGTTCTTCACGTTCTGCAGATGTAGATGCCACTGGTTCTTCACGTTCTGTAGATGTAGATGCCACTGGTTCTTCACGTTCTGCAGATGTAGATGCCACTGGTTCTTCACGTTCTGCAGATGTAGATGCCACTTGTTCTCCACGTTCTGCAGAATTTAGATGCCACTGGTTCTTCACGTTCTGCAGATGTAGATGCCACTGGTTCTTCACGTTCTGCAGATGTAGATGCCACTGGTTCTTCACGTTCTGCAGATGTAGATGCCACTGGTTCTTCACGTTCTGCAGATGTAGATGCCACTGGCTCTTCACGTTCTGCAGATGTAGATGCCGCTGGTTCTTCACGTTCTGCAGATGTAGATGCCGCTGGTTCTTCACGTTCTGCAGATGTAGATGCCACTTGTTCTCCACGTTCTGCAGGTGTAGATGCCACTGGTTCTCCACGTTCTGCAGATGTAGATGTCACTGGTTCTTCATGTTCTGTAGATGTAGATGCCACTGGTTCTTCACGTTCTGCAGATGTAGATGTCACTGGTTCTTCACGTTCTGTAGATGTAGATGCCACTGGTTCTTCACGTTCTGCAGATGTAGATGCCACTGGTTCTTCACGTTCTGCAGATGTAGATGCCACTGGTTCTTCACGTTCTGCAGATGTAGATGCCACTGGTTCTTCACGTTCTGCAGATGTAGATGCCACTGGTTCTTCACGTTCTGCAGATGTAGATGCCACTGGTTCTTCACGTTCTGCAGATGTAGATGCCACTGGTTCTTCACGTTCTGCAGGTGTAGATGCCACTGGTTCTTCACGTTCTGCAGATGTAGATGCCACTGGTTCTTCACGTTCTGCAGATGTAGATGCCACTGGTTCTTCACGTTCTGCAGATGTAGATGCCACTGGTTCTTCACGTTCTGCAGATGTAGATGCCACTGGTTCTTCATGTTCTGCAGATGTAGATGCCACTGGTTCTTCACGTTCTGCAGATGTAGATGCCACTGGTTCTTCACGTTCTGCAGATGTAGATGCCACTGGTTCTTCACGTTCTGCAGATGTAGATGCCACTGGTTCTTCACGTTCTGCAGATGTAGATGCCACTGGTTCTTCACGTTCTGCAGATGTAGATGCCACTGGTTCTTCATGTTCTGCAGATGTAGATGCCACTGGTTCTTCACGTTCTGCAGATGTAGATGCCACTGGTTCTTCACGTTCTGCAGATGTAGATGCCACTGGTTCTTCACGTTCTGCAGATGTAGATGCCGCTGGTTCTTCACGTTCTGCAGATGTAGATGCCACTGGTTCTTCACGTTCTGCAGATGTAGATGCCACTTGTTCTCCACGTTCTGCAGATGTAGATGCCACTGGTTCTCCACGTTCTGCAGATGTAGATGTCACTGGTTCTTCATGTTCTGTAGATGTAGATGCCACTGGTTCTTCACGTCCTGCAGATGTAGATGTCACTGGTTCTTCACGTTCTGTAGATGTAGATGCCACTGGTTCTTCACATTCTGCAGATGTAGATGCCACTGGTTCTTCACGTTCTGCAGATGTAGATGCCACTGGTTCTTCACGTTCTGCAGGTGTAGATGCCACTGGTTCTTCACGTTCTGCAGATGTAGATGCCACTGGTTTTTCACGTTCTGCAGATGTAGATGCCACTGGTTCTTCACGTTCTGTAGATGTAGATGTCACCACCGCCGTCCGAGCGGGTAACTGGACACACAGTCGGGTTTGTTCGCATCTCTGAAAGTTCGTAAGTCGAGTGTTCGTAAGCAGGGGAGTCCCCGAACAACCGTTGGCCCAGCTCCGGACTCGTTACGATACGGGGCAAATGGGCACAGTGAAGCCAATCGATGGGGTGGCTGCGCCCATCAAAGTACGCGTCGACATTCCCTCGCTTCTGGGTTCCTATTTCAACCGGTGTCAGTTTACCTCGGGGGTGCGGCTAAGCGGGGGGAGGTGGGGGGGGGGGAGATTTATCCGACTGGCTCGGTAGTGAGTTGGGTGGGTTCAGGCACAGGAGGAGGAGGGTGGTGCCAATGTCAGTAAAGGTGGTGGGTGGCCAAGGCCATCGCTAAACGAACGAGCATTTGTTTTATTTTATTGTGCCGGATGTAAGGCCACACTGAGCTACCGTGGGGCTGTTTCCTCGGAAGAGAGCTGCCCATCACAAATGATAACTCAGCTAAGCGGGGGCTAATACTCAGCGTCACGTGAAGAAGTATCGTAGCAGTCGAAGTACTCCGAATGGGTGATGTTGACTCGGAATGTGGAGGGAAAGAAACCCGGAGAACTCGGACGAAAAATCCACGCGACCACGGGGAGAGAGCGAGAATGGAACCCACGGTCTCATGTACACCCGGCGAGGTAGTTAACATCTCATAGCCACAGGGATTGGGGGTTGTGTGTTGCTATGTACAATAAATAAATATCCACATGCTGAGCCCACTTCATTGAGCTCTCATTTGATAGGCCAAGGTCGCTTCGGATAAAAATAGCAGTATAGCTTAGTGGGGCCTTAGCTGGTAAAATAAAAATAGTTTAGTTTGACAAGTGGGCGAGATGACTAGTGACTGGGGTGGGTGGTGACTACGTTACAAGTGGAGTGACTAGTGACTGGGGTGGGTAATGACTACGTTACAAGTGAAGTGACTAGTGACTGGGGTGGTGACTACAAGTGGAGTGACTAGTGACTGGGGTGGTGACTACAAGTGAAGTGATTAGTGACTGGGGTGGTGACTACAAGTGAAGTGTCTAGTGACTGGGGTGGTGACTACAAGTGAAGTGACTAGTGACTGGGGTGGTGACTACAAGTGAAGTGACTAGTGACTGGGGTGGTGACTACAAGTGAAGTTACTAGTGACTGGGGTGGTGACTACAAGTGGAGTGACTAGTGACTGGGGTGGTGACTACAAGTGATTAGTGATTAGTGACTGGGGTGGTAACTACAAGTGAAGTGACTAGTGACTGTGGTGGTGACTACAAGTGGAGTGTCTAGTGACTGTGGTGGTGACTACAAGCGGAGTGTCTAGTGACTGTGGTGGTGTCTACAAGTGGAGTGACAAGTGACTGGGGTGGTGACTACAAGTGAAGTCACTAGTGACTGGGGTGGTGACTACAAGTGGAGTAACTAGTGACTGGGGTGGTGACTACAAGTGAAGTGACTAGTGACTGGGGTGGTGACTACAAGTGAAGTGTCTAGTGACTGGGGTGGTGACTACAAGTGGAGTGACTAGTGACTGGGGTGGTGACTACAAGTGAAGTCACTAGTGACTGGGGTGGTAACTACAAGTGAAGTGACTAGTGACTGGGGTGGTGACTACAAGTGGAGTGACTAGTGACTGGGGTGGTGGAGTGACTAGTGACTGGGGTGGTGACTACAAGTGAAGTCACTAGTGACTGGGGTGGTGAAGTGACTAGTGACTGGGGTGGTGGAGTGACTAGTGACTGTGGTGGTGACTACAAGTGAAGTGACTAGTGACTTGGTGGTGACTACAAGTGGAGTGTCTAGTGACTGGGGTGGTGACTACAAGGGAGTGACTAGTGACTGGGGTGGTGACTACAAGTGGAGTGACTAGTGACTGGGGTGGTGACTACAAGTGAAGTGACTAGTGACTGGGGTGGTGACTACAAGTGAAGTGACTAGTGACTGGGGTGGTGACTACAAGTGGAGTGACTAGTGACTGGGGTGGTGAAGTCACTAGTGACTGGGGTGGGTGGTGACTACGTTACAAGTGGAGTCACTAGTGACTGGGGTGGTGACTACAAGTGGAGTGACTAATGACTGGGGTGGTGACTACAAGTGGAGTGACTAATGACTGGGGTGGTGGAGTGACTAGTGACTGGGGTGGTGACTACAAGTGGAGTGACTAGTGACTGTGGTGGTGACTACAAGTGGAGTGACTAGTGACTGGGGTGGTGACTACAAGTGGAGTGACTAGTGACCGGGGTGGTGACTACGTTACAAGTGAAGTGACTAGTGACTGGGGTGGTGACTACAAGTGAAGTGACTAGTGACCGGGGTGGTGAAGTCACTAGTGGAGTGACTAGTGACTGGGGTGGTGGAGTGACTAGTGACTGGGGTGGGTGGTGACTACAAGTGGAGTGACTAGTGACTTGGTGGTGACTACAAGTGAAGTGACTAGTGACTGGGGTGGTGGAGTGACTAGTGACTGGGGTGAGTGGTGACTACAAGTGGAGTGACTAGTGACTGGGGTGGTGACTACAAGTGAAGTGACTAGTGACTGGGGTGGGTGGTGACTACAAGTGGAGTGACTAGTGACTGGGGTGGGTGATGACTACAAGTGGAGTGACTAGTGACTGGGGTGGTGGAGTGACTAGTGACTGGGGTGGTGGAGTGACTAGTGACTGGGGTGGTGAAGTGACTAGTGACTGGGGTGGTGGAGTGACTGGTGACTAGGGTGGTGGAGTGACTAGTGACTGGGGTGGTGGAGTGACTAGTGACTGGGGTGGTGGAGTGACTAGTGACTGGGGTGGTGGAGTGACTAGTGACTGGGGTGGTGGAGTGACTAGTGACTGGGGTGGTGGAGTGACTAGTGACTGGGGTGGTGAAGTGACTAGTGACTGGGGTGGTGGAGTGACTAGTGACTGGGGTGGTGGAGTGACTAGTGACTGGGGTGGTGGAGTGACTAGTGACTGGGGTGGTGGAGTGACTAGTGACTGGGGTGGTGACTACAAGTGACTAGTGACTGGGGTGGTGGAGTGACTGTGGTGGTGGAGTGACTAGTGACTGGGGTGGTGACTACAAGTGACTAGTGACTGGGGTGGTGGAGTGACTAGTGACTGGGGTGGTGAAGTCACTAGTGACTGGGGTGGTGACTACAAGTGGAGTGACTAGTGACTGTGGTGGTGACTACAAGTGGAGTGACTAGTGACTGGGGTGGTGACTACAAGTGGAGTGACTAGTGACTGGGGTGGTGACTACAAGTGAAGTGACTAGTGACTGGGGTGGGTGGTGACTACAAGTGGAGTGACTAGTGACTGTGGTGGGTGATGACTACGTTACAAGTGAAGTGACTAGTGACTGTGGTGGTGACTACAAGTGAAGTGACTAGTGACTGGGGTGGTGACTACAAGTGGAGTGACTAGTGACTGGGGTGGTGACTACAAGTGGAGTTACTAGTGACCGGGGTGGTGACTACGTTACAAGTGAAGTGACTAGTGACTGGGGTGGTGAAGTCACTAGTGGAGTGACTAGTGACTGGGGTGGTGGAGTGACTAGTGACTGGGGTGGTGGAGTGACTAGTGACTGGGGTGGTGGAGTGACTAGTGACTGGGGTGGTGGAGTGACTAGTGACTGGGGTGGTGGAGTGACTAGTGACTGGGGTGGTGGAGTGACTAGTGACTGGGGAGGTGAAGTGACTAGTGACTGGGGTGGTGGAGTGACTAGTGACTGGGGTGGTGGAGTGACTAGTGACTGGGGTGGTGGAGTGACTAGTGACTCTGGGTGGTGGAGTGACTAGTGACTGGGGTGGTGGAGTGACTAGTGACTGGGGTGGTGGAGTGACTAGTGACTGGGGTGGTGGAGTGACTAGTGACTGGGGTGGTGGAGTGACTAGTGACTGGGGTGGTGGAATGACTAGTGACTGGGGTGGTGGAGTGACTAGTGACTGGGGTGGTGGAGTGACTAGTGACTGGGGTGGTGGAGTGACTAGTGACTGGGGTGGTGGAGTGACTAGTGACTGGGGTGGTGGAGTGACTAGTGACTGGGGTGGTGGAGTGACTAGTGACTGGGGTGGTGGAGTGACTAGTGACTGGGGTGGTGGAGTGACTAGTGACTGGGGTGGTGGAGTGACTAGTGACTGGGGTGGTGGAGTGACTAGTGACTGGGGTGGTGGAGTGACTAGTGACTGGGGTGGTGGAGTGACTAGTGACTGGGGTGGTGGAGTGACTAGTGACTGGGGTGGTGGAGTGACTAGTGACTGGGGTGGTGGAGTGACTAGTGACTGGGGTGGTGGAGTGACTAGTGACTGGGGTGGTGGAGTGACTAGTGACTGGGGTGGTGGAGTGACTAGTGACTGGGGTGGTGGAGTGACTAGTGACTGGGGTGAATGCTCAGAGCCTCTCACTCCGCCGCCGTTCTTCTCGTGCGTGATCCTGCGGTCCTCCCAACGCCGCGCTCATTGTCGCGGGCGGCTTTCACCCCGCAGCTCCCCGTCAGACTGCGGGCTCTGATTGATTATTATAATAATTATAATATTTATTAATTGTTATTATTATCGGTCGCCGCCGCCGTTAGCCGCGGTCCAGCATCGAACCCGGGGACTGCCGGGCTCGTTGTCGCGGTGGCGCTAACCGCAGCGCCACCGCTCCACACTCGTCCCTGCCTACGGTAAAGCATTCGGCACGGGGTAGCGGAACGCGTCACGAGCGTGTCGCGGTGTGTCGCACACCGCCCTGCTGACCTGGCCGCCTGAGTTCAACATCCCGGCCAGGGCGAGCGGAAGCCGCCCCGTGGGCTCCCCAACCCGGCGGCTCGGCCAGCCCGCGCTGACCAATCGTGGTGAAGTATGGTCAAAGAGACCGGCACGAGGAGGGGCAGCCCATCGAAAGTGGTGGCGGCTTCGAACGCCGCCACAACGACGCACCATCGAATTTATTCCAAACCCGAGTGGATCGCCCCTACGGCCATCTGATATGTTCTAAATTTAACTCTTGCTATCCGATTATCTTTGCACGCACGCGCCCACACACACACACCCATACACTGCGCCGCACAGACAGATTTATGACTCTGCTTTAAAGGTCAGTGTTGTGCGCGGAGTTTTATATATTTTTTTAAAATCCCGTAAAGTAACGCTTGCACAAGTGTCTGTCCGGTCAAGAGAGGCATGGGTTAGACACCGTGTGCGACTGAATGCATCTTGCAGACAGAGGCATGCCTTGACGGGGCCGAGTTCGTTGCATATACTAAAAACAAATGTACACGTGTGGGAAAGAGCTTCGTAGCTCATCGGATTCCACCGGTATGAATGAACATTCCGATGACGGTTCTGACCGTGGGAGCACGTTCTTTCCCGGACCGTCGCAGCGGTCGGCGGTGCGATCCCCGCAGCCGCCCTGGTTAATCGTGCGGTGCCTGCATTTTGAACCGTGATAACGCTCCCGAATGGAGCCTTCTTTGGGTTAGATCGCATCAATAAAAATGACAAAACGGCGTCCTCGAATTGTCAATGCTGTAAGTGGGTTTAACTCTGCAGACCCCATTGCTAATTGGCTGTGTCGGGTGGCTATCATTCCCCAAAAAGACTTTGCTTATGTGACCAGGACAGTGATATTTTGAAATTGACCGATTTTCAAATGAGAACACGTGGTGTGCATCTGTGTCATTCCTTCACGTAAAGTCCTGGTCACAAAAGCAAAAGGCAATTAGAAAATAGCACTCAGTACCCAGGAACAAAAATCGTGTTACATCGTGTTATTATTGACACCTGGAATTTTTACATTTCTGCGAGCTCCTCGCAGACGGGTCCGTGACACGCAGTCTGCCTGTGGTCCTGCTTGGCCCCAAGCCAGATGCAGATGTACTGTGAGGACAGCGTTATCAGTGGTCGCGGTTCTCTGGCTCGGAGGGAGCGAGCACGCGGAGTCGGCGATGAAACCACCCGTGTGGGATTGGAGAGGATACGGGGCAAGGCTGGGACGCCACTCAGACAGTGCCGGTTGGGAGTGAGTGAGCGACTGGGGCCATGGACAGGACCCGCCACGGCCCAGACACTCACAACTAAACTATAAACTAATCTAAAAATTAAATCTATAAACTAATCTAAAAACTAAACTATAAACTAATCTAAAAACTAAACTATAAACTAAAAAAACATTCCCCGCTAGCAACGCAACTTGGCCACGGGAGTCTCGTTCGTAACGCGACCCCCGTCTCCACCGGCGTTACCGCCAACCCCAGCGGTACGCACAGACGCACGGATACTATCTTACATCGACTATTTTTTTATTTTACAAGATAAGGCCCCCACTGGGCTCCGCAGTTCGCGTTCAGAAGTGATCTGGCTATCACAAATGACAGCTCAACGAAGTGGCTCATTATCATAATCATCACCATCATGTGGATATTTATTGCAGCCAATTAGTGTAATCGCGTGATGTTGATTCTTAATGTGGAGGGAAAAACTGCGACAACGGGGAGAGAGAGAGAGAGAGACACGCAAACTCCAAATATACAGCAGCAGCAGCAGGCGTCAGGGTCAGGATCGAACCCACGACCTCCTGCAGACCAGGCGAGGTAGTTAACATCTCCTAGCCACCGTGATGATGATGATGAGAGAGACACGCAAACTCCAAATATACAGCAGCAGCAGGCGTCAGGGTCAGGATCGAACCCACGACCTCCTGCAGACCAGGCGAGGTAGTTAACATCTCCTAGCCACCGTGATGATGATGATGATGAGAGAGACACGCAAACTCCAAATATACAGCAGCAGCAGGCGTCAGGGTCAGGATCGAACCCACGACCTCCTGCATACCAGGCGAGGTAGTTAACATCTCCTAGCCACCGTGATGATGATGATGAGAGAGACACGCAAACTCCAAATATACAGCAGCAGCAGGCGTCAGGGTCAGGATCGAACCCACGACCTCCTGCAGACCAGGCGAGGTAGTTAACATCTCATAGCCACCGTGGCGCGGTGTGATGACAGCCGGTGGTCGAGACTAAGAACGGAGCTGCGGCGGACGGAACGTGCCCCGAGATGAGTCCACCATGGAGACGGAGCAGTGAATCCAGCCGGCGTGCAGGAGACAGATCCAGAGATGGTTTTTTTTTCTCGCCTGGTATGCAGGAGCTCGTGGATTCGATCTCTACCGTGAAACCTGCTGGATATCTGGAGTTTGCGGTGTGTCGCGTGTGTCTCTCTCTCTCTCCCCGTAGTCACGTGGTTTTTTTCTCCAGGTCCTCCGGTTTTTCCCCTCCACATTTACAATCAACGTCACGGGTTTAGAAATGTTTGGCTGCTGCGCAATACACTTCCACGTGATGATGATGATGATAAGCAACACTTGGTTGAGCTATCATTTGTGATAGCCAGGTGGCTTCTGAAATACAGCCACAGAGCTCAGCGGGGCCTTATTATGTAAAATCTAAATAAAATATCGATACGTAAATATGACTACTGCTTCACAACACCATTTACTGATGGCTGACAGCTTTCGGAAAATCTTCATCCAGTAGTGGATAGATCCTGGTTGTTGCTGGATGTTGATGACGACGATGATGACGATGATGATGACGATTATGACGATCATAACGACGATGATGACGATTATGACGACGATTATGACGATGATGATGATGACGATGATGACGACGATGATGATGATTACGACGATGATGACGATGATGACGAAGATGATGGCGATGATGACGACGATGATGATGACGATGATGACGATGATGACGATGATGATGACGATGATGACGACGATCATGACGTTGATGACGACGATGATGATGACGATGATGACGATGATGATGACGATAATGACGACGATTATGACGATGATGATGACAATGATGACGACGATGATGACGACGATGATGATGACGATGATGACGATGACGATGATGACGACGATGATGATGACGATGATGACGACGATGATGACGATGATGATGACGCTGATGACGACGAAGATGATGACGATGATGACGACGATGATGACGACGAAGATGATGACGATGATGACGACGACGTTGGCGACAATGATGACGACGATGAAGACGATTAAGACGATGATCATAATGCAATCTGGCCACAGCTAGCGACTGATGATGTTTTCTCTTCCGCTGCACTGACTCGGAGTCGTCGGTCTGCCTGCCCGCTGCCCTGGTGGGTTTGGCAGTGACGTTGTAAAGGCGGAATCGATGGAGCTGGGAAGCGAGATTAATGAGCAGGAGAAGGACAAAGCCGGTTCGCGCTGGCCCGGGTTTAGTGACGAATTCGCTTCGGAGTGGAGCCCGTTCTTAAAACCAACATCGGTGCGACTGTGGGTCATCCAGAACACACCGTAACAACGCAATGCCCCGATCCACACATACGAAGAAGGAGACGTCACATCGATCATGATACTCCGCTGGCTGCTGACCCCGTTGATAATGTAGCTACTACGTCACTGGTAATGTAGCTACTACGTCACTGGTAATGTAGTTACTACGTCACTGATAATGTAGCTACTACGTCACTGATAATGTAGTTACTACGTCACTGATAATGTAGTTACTACGTCACTGATAATGTAGTGACTACACCACTGATAATGTAGTTACTACATCACTGATAATGTAGTTACTACACCACTGATAATGTAGTTACTACGTCACTGATAATGTAGTTACTACGTCACTGATAATGTAGTTACTACGCCACTGATAATGTAGTTACTACGCCACTGCTAATGTAGTTACTACGTCACTGATAATGTAGTTACTACGCCACTGATAATGTAGTTACTACGCCACTGATAATGTAGTTACTACGCCACTGATAATGATGTTACTACGTCACTGATAATGTAGTTACTACGCCACTGATAATGTAGTTACTACGCCACTGATAGTGTAGTTACTATGCCACTGATAATGTGCCTACTACGTCACTGATGATGTAGTCACTACGTCACTGACAATGTAGTTACTACACCACTGATAATGTAGTTACTACGTCACTGATGATGTAGTAACTACACCACTGATAATGTAGTTACTACGTCACTGAGAATGTAGTTACTACGCCACTGATAATGTAGTTACTACGCCACTGATAGTGTAGTTACTATGCCACTGATAATGTAGTCATGCCACTGATAGTGTAGTTACTATGCCACTGATAATGTAGTTACTACGCCACTGATAATGTAGTTACTACACCACTGATAATGTAGTTACTATGCCACTGATAATGTAGTTACTACACCACTGATAATGTGGTTACTACACCACTGAAAATGTAGTTACTACACCACTGATACTGTAGTTACTACACCACTAATAATGTAGTTACTACGCCACTGATAATGCAGTTACTACGTCACTGATAATGTAGTCACTACACCATTGATAATGTAGTCACTACGCCACTGATAATGTAGGTACTACGCCACTGATGATGTAGTTACTACGCCACTGATAATGTAGTTACTACACCACTGATAATGTAGTCACTGCACCACTGATAATGTAGTTACTACGCCACTGATAATGTAGTCACTGCACCACTGATATTGTAGTTAATACGCCACTGATAATGTAGTTACTACCCCACTGATAATGTCGTTACTACACCACTGATGATGTAGTCACTACGCCACTGATGATGTAGTTACTACACCACTGATAATGTAGTTACTACATGACTGATAATGTAGTCACTACACCACTGATAATGTAGTTACTACACCACTGATAATGTAGTTACTACACCACTGATAATGTGGTTACTACACCACTGAAAATGTAGTTACTACACTACTGATACTGTAGTTACTACACCACTGATAATGTAGTTACTACACCACTGATAGTGTAGTTACTACACCACTGATAATGTAGTTACTACACCACTGATACTGTAGTTACTACACCACTGATAATGTAGTCACTACACCACTGATAATGTAGTTACTACACCACTGATAATGTAGTTACTACACCACTGATAATGTAGTTACTACACCACTGATAATGTAGCTACTACACCACTGATAATGTAGTTACTAACACCACTGATAATGTAGTTACTACACCACTGATAGTGTAGTTACTACACCACTGATAATGTAGTTACTACACCACTGATAATGTAGTTACTACACCACTGATAATGTAGTTACTACACCACTGATAATGTAGTTACTACGTCACTGATAATGTAGTTACTACACCACTGATAGTGTAGTTACTACACCACTGATAATGTAGTTACTACACCACTGATACTGTAGTTACTACACCACTGATAATGTAGTCACTACACCACTGATAATGTAGTTACTACACCACTGATAATGTAGTTACTACGCCACTGATAATGCAGTTACTACGTCACTGATAATGTAGTCACTACACCACTGATAATGTAGTCACTACGCCACTGATAATGTAGGTACTACGCCACTGATGATGTAGTTACTACGCCACTGATAATGTAGTTACTACGCCACTGATAATGTAGTCACTGCACCATTGATAATGTAGTTACTACGCCACTGATAATGTAGTTACTGCGCCACTGATAATGTAGTTACTACACCACTGATAATGTAGTTACTGCCACTGATAACATCGTCATTACACCACTGATAATGTAGTCACTGCACCACTGATAATATAGTTACTACACCACTGATAGTGTAGTTACTACACCACTGATAATGTAGTTACTACACCACTGATACTGTAGTTACTACACCACTGATAATGTAGTCACTACACCACTGATAATGTAGTTACTACACCACTGATAATGTAGTTACTACACCACTGATAATGTAGTTACTACACCACTGATAATGTAGTTACTACACCACTGATAATGTAGTTACTACACCACTGATAATGTAGTTACTACACCACTGATAGTGTAATTACTACACCACTGATAGTGTAGTTACTACACCACTGATAATGTAGTTACTACACCACTGATAATGTAGTTACTACGCCACTGATAATGTAGTTACTACGCCACTGATAATGTAGTTACTACACCACTGATAATGCAGTCACTACGCCACTGATAATGTAGTTACTACACCACTAATAATATAGTTACTACACCACTGATAATGTAGTTACTACACCACTGATATTGTAGTTAATACACCACTGATAATGTAGTTACTACGTCACTGATAATGTATTTACTACACCACTTATAATGTAGTTACTACGCCACTGATAATGTAGTTACTACACCACTGATAATGTAGTTACTACACCACTGATATTGTAGTTAATACGCCACTGATAATGTAGTTACTACCCCACTGATAATGTCGTTACTACACCACTGATGATGTAGTCACTACGCCACTGATGATGTAGTTACTACACCACTGATAATGTAGTTACTACATGACTGATAATGTAGTCACTACACCACTGATAATGTAGTTACTACACCACTGATAATGTAGTTACTACACCACTGATAATGTGGTTACTACACCACTGAAAATGTAGTTACTACACCACTGATACTGTAGTTACTACACCACTGATAATGTAGTTACTACACCACTGATAGTGTAGTTACTACACCACTGATAATGTAGTTACTACACCACTGATACTGTAGTTACTACACCACTGATAATGTAGTCACTACACCACTGATAATGTAGTTACTACACCACTGATAATGTAGTTACTACACCACTGATAATATAGCTACTACACCACTGATAATGTAGTTACTAACACCACTGATAATGTAGTTACTACACCACTGATAGTGTAGTTACTACACCACTGATAATGTAGTTACTACACCACTGATAATGTAGTTACTACACCACTGATAATGTAGTTACTACACCACTGATAATGTAGTTACTACGTCACTGATAATGTAGTTACTACACCACTGATAGTGTAGTTACTACACCACTGATAATGTAGTTACTACACCACTGATACTGTAGTTACTACACCACTGATAATGTAGTCACTACACCACTGATAATGTAGTTACTACACCACTGATAATGTAGTTACTACACCACTGATAATGTAGTTACTACACCACTGATAATGTAGCTACTACACCACTGATAATGTAGTTACTAACACCACTGATAATGTAGTTCCTACACCACTGATAGTGTAGTTACCACACCACTGATAATGTAGTTACTACACCACTGATAATGTAGTTACTACACCACTGATAATGTAGTTACTACACCACTGATAATGTAGTTACTACGTCACTGATAATGTAGTTACTACACCACTGATAATGTAGTTACTACACCACTGATAATGTAGTTACTACACCACTGATAATGTAGTTACTACACCACTGATAATTTAGCTACTACACCACTGATAATGTAGTTACTACGTCACTGATGATGTAGTTACTACCTCACTGATGATGTAGTTACTACACCACTGATAATGTAGTTACTACGTCACTGATAATGTAGTTACTACGTCACTGATGATGTAGTTACTACGTCACTGATGATGTAGTTGCTACGTCACTGATGATGTAGTTACTACGTCACTGATGATGTAGTTACTACGTCACTGATGATGTAGTTACTTGCAGCCATTTAAATCGAGCTGTCACGTCACGTGGGCGATTGTGCCCGATTGATTTGCTTCATCGGCCAATCCAGTGTAGGAGGAGCAGGATTACTGTTGAGAAGCCCACGCGGTGATTGGTTGTGCATCGAACTAGGACCCTGAGGGGCCATCCATTTAGTACCTACGCATGGAGGGGGGTTAACCCAAATGTGTACGCTTGTGTATGGGGGGTCTACTGAGAATGTACATACGCTTAGGAAACGGGGGTGGGGGGGGGGGGTGAAGCCTCGATAATAATTTGTCTACGTTGGCCTTAAAATGAGCCACAGCTCAGTTTCTTCAGCTGTCAGACAGCAAGTACTGCCGGGAGAGGTGGGACTGTGGGAGAGGTGTCACTTGCGTGCCACCGTACCCCTGACTGCAGCTATCACGCAGCTCAGCAAAATGAGTGGCCAAGGTACGCAACTTAATGCTTTAATGCAGCCTGCGGTGGACTGTCTGTTTGCTTAAACACGTTAATATTATTCATCCTTGATCGTTTCTGCTTGGATTAAATATTGGTCGTTCTATAGGATTGGGGGAGGGGGTTGGGGGTGCGTCAGGTGTACGTACGCAGGTCGGGGGGGGGGGGTGTAAAAAGTACGCCTGCGTACAGATAGGGGGGGAGGGGTCAACTTTTGATAGATTTTTGCATATGTACCCAATGGATCGCCTCTTATCCAACAGAGAGGAAGTGTATTTTGCCTGTGTAATGAGAGCCCGCCATCTAGGGGACGACGAGAGGTATCTGCATAAGCCACCACTGGGTAACTAATACCCAATGGGAAGTGTGGGATCCATCTGGGCCAAAGGTGACGGGCGGAGCTAGAGAGTACGTGCGAGAACGGTCGAGAAGGTTCTACGAGGGGGCGTGTCCGGAGGCGGAGCAAGAGAGTACGTGCGAGAATGGTCGAGAAGGTTCTACGAGGGGGCGTGTCCGGAGGCGGAGCTAGAGAGTACATGCGAGAACAGTCGAGAAGGTTCTATGAGGGGGCGTGTCCGGAGGCGGAGCTAGAGAGTACGTGCGAGAACAGTCGAGAAGGTTCTACGAGGGGGCGTGTCCGGAGGCGGAGCTAGAGAGTATGTGCGAGAACAGTCGAGAAGGTTCTACGAGGGGGCGTGTCCGGAGGCGGAGCTAGAGAGTACGTGCGAGAACAGTCGAGAAGGTTCTACGAGGGGGCGTGTCCGGAGGTGGAGCTAGAGAGTATGTGCGGGAACAGTCGAGAAGGTTCTACGAGGGGGCGTGTCCGGAGGCGGAGCTTGCTCCGCCCAGAAGAATATAAGGGGAGGCAGTGAGAGGACGCTTGGTCGGTGTGGGAAGCCTGGAGTCCGGACTGAGTCATCGCCACCCTCTACTCACCACCAGCCACGTTGCGGTCCTTCCAGCGAAGCCGTCTCTCCTCCCTGCACGCCGTCAGCCAGCGGTGGACAGGGAACGAGAGGGAGAGATGCGCGGCGACGGTGGAGCAGAGAGGGCGCGCGTCACGGCAGAGGGAGAGAGTGGAGCGGAGCTGTGCAGTCATCTAATAAAGAAAGACGCCAGTCAACAGTTGTCGTGGAAGTGCTTTATTACACCTGTAAAACGCCTGGCAGTTCACCGGGATTGGTTCAGACAAGCCTGACTCTCTGCTACTGCTAATTAGGCAATGAAAATGTCGAAACCGGCCTTGAGTTTGTGTTTAAATCACGCACTCCCAAGAAGCAAGGCTGTGCGGCTGATGGGATGAGTGCAAAGTGCTTGCCTATGTTTTTTTATGCGGAGGGACGGATACGCTATATTTGTATTCTTCTTTCTTACGGCTGCTGGTGTAGACGCAGAGCAACAACTGAAATTTCCCATTCGGGTGGTCAAGCCACATACAACCGCGTCAGGAGCCAGCGGAGTAGTGTATCATCATCATCGCTGTGATGATGTCGCCTTCTTCGTATTTGTGGATCGGGGCATCGCGTTGTAACACGTCGTGTGCGGTCTTATTCTGGATGACCCACAGTCGCACCACCACTAATGGAGAGTTTTTAATTGTCCATTTGTGACATCATCAGGTGTCCGCGTCTACTGCTGCCATGGGTTTTGCGGCAGGATGCAATTTTTTGGTGGACCAGGAGGAGCTTCGCGGATGGTCAAACACAGGGATCTTCTTGCGTTGGGTCTTTCACGTGTGAATATATATTTATTTCGTGGAGATCATTGACTCCGGTTCAGCCCGACCTGTACGGAGCTATAAAAACCCCAATCAACATCTTCGTCAACAACACCGCACGTGCCCTTGAAAATAATAAATATACAATCGGCGACATTTCGGGCAATCGCTGTTCCTCATGGCGCGTGGTTAGAGGGGCCAGAGAGAGAGAGAGAGAGGGTGGATAATGTCTCTTTAACCCTCCAGAAAACTTCCCGACGTTTCTCACCGCCCCCCCTCCCCCCAACCCACGGGCTGGGAGCTTCTTCAGGAACTGAATATCCCGTCGAGTAAAATTGCAAATCGGACTGTGGCGACCTCATACCTATCAACCCATACGGTTTAGCCGTATTCTTGTAGAGGGAAATTGAGTTTTCAGGTCCATACGGCGTACAGCCGTTTCAATACGGGTAAAAAAAAATAGTCTATTTGTTTGTATTTCTCCCTTATGATGGGACTTTGTAGGATGAACGTTGAGATTTATGAGGGAACGGGGTGAACAATAAGGTCTGAATTGGTCTGTAATAAAGTAGGAGGCACTGATAAGGGGTTGACTGCTATGCGACTTGCACTCCAGCTCCAAAATCTACGCAGAATATCCATCGCTCGGTCGCTTCCATGTGGCTAGGTGGGAACTTCTTGACCTGGTCTCAAAAAAGGTCCCATTTTGGAGCTGTTCACCCCTAGCTATAAATGGCCTGATGGTGGCATTGTCTTTGTACTGTTCGCCTTTCGGCGTTCTGTGGTCTGACACTGGTGGTGAGACTAGGCCACAAAGAAGGCTGCTGCTGTCTCTGGTGTAGGCCAATCAGCCTCAAAGACAATGCCCACGTGTTATGAGAGCATGTTTTGTTTGCATGTTCACCACAAGTACGTGTGGTTAATGCAGTAAACTTGACTCTTTGCAAAATGTTTCTATTTGGTGTTTGAACATCTTAACACCTCCAGTTTAATTTCCAGAAAGGGTAAACACACCTATTCTTAATCTTTCATACTTTGATACTGGCAAAAAAGGTCCCATTTCACGTTGCATTGCATTGTTTGCACGAGTTGTGCCACATAAGTGTAGAGGAGTAGTGGGCATCAGCAGGAAAGAACTGGATTACGTCATTGGGTGACGCCATGTTACCGAGAGGGGAGGGGTACATAAGGGGGACCCCGGGCCGAGGAGCGGGGTCGTTGTGGGGAGTCTCGAGGGAACGAGAGACACGCCGCTTGGCACCGGGACCCTAGGCCAAGGGAAGAGTAGGATTAGTGGGGAGCTTAGGTCA
This sequence comes from Petromyzon marinus, assembly GCF_048934315.1. Classification (NCBI taxonomy): domain Eukaryota; kingdom Metazoa; phylum Chordata; class Hyperoartia; order Petromyzontiformes; family Petromyzontidae; genus Petromyzon; species Petromyzon marinus. The sequence goes on from NC_133723.1 coordinate 1,717,792, forward strand.
GGATAGGCCGAGGAGTTAAGCGGGTACTGGGACGGTCCACGGGAAGGACCTAGTGTAGAAGTGTCTACCTCGCGCGTGATCTGGTGATACTTTACGGGAGAAGTAGTGCTTAATAAACTGGCAATAGCCCTTGCAGAGAATCTCGTTACCGTGTGAGTTTACACCACAACATAAGTTACGTTTAATTGATTGCTCCTTCTCCAGCACCCCGTCTCAAGTGCGCCGATCCTCGTTCGCTCGCTCAATCTCGGCGTCCACGACTCAACATCCGTACAGGGCACCGGGGAATACCGGGGCACCGCCGTCTCGTAGTCACCACACGGTGCGTCGTCGCGGCTTTTCGAAATATTGAGCGTCCCTTGTTGTTGTTTAACAACAAAAATGTCTCTTCTTGTTATTTCGATTGCCGACCCCCCCCTCGTCCTTGACGAAGCAAGATCCTGAAAAAGATGCCGGCGCGCACTGTGAAACGTCGCACAGCTTGCCGAACGACAACAACAACAACGACAACAACAACAACGTTCGTGGGAGAGATGCGTACAGCTGCTGCTGTAACATCACCACCACCGCAACAACGCACTCTGTGGTCCTGTGCTCCTGGTATGCAGGAGGTTGTGGGTTCGATCCCGACCCCTGACGCCTGCTGTTTATTTGGAGTTTGCGTCTCTCTCTCTCTCTCATCATCATCACGGCGGCTGGGAGATGTTAACTCCCTCGCCTGGTATGCAAAAGATCGTGGATTCGATCCCGACCCCTGACGCCTACAGTATATTGGTAGTTTGCGGTGTCTCTCTCTCTCTGCCCGTGGTAATTGCGTGAATTTTTTTTGCCGGGAACCTCCGACTATTCCCTCCACATTTAGAGTCAACAATCACGCGAGTATTTTGCTGCTCCTATAAATGTGTAGTGACTGGAAATGTCACTGTGTGGTGCCGGGCCTGCGACTTCACGGAGGGATGTCTACTGTTGTGTGTACACAATAGTAGACACGGGGTGGAGTACCAGCCCTAGCGGGGGCTTGGGTGAGCGCTGGTTCAGCGCGGTGGCACCACGCACAGCGTGCGGTGAGGGCTCCCGTTGAGAGAGCGAGAGAGCGTCAGCCAGCCGGGGTTACGTTGGGGACACGATACTCTGGCTGACCTGGGGACACGTGACCGGATGATACTGGAGGGGGGCCACCGGTGGAGGGGGCCAATAGGTGGTCACATGGTCCGGGAAGAACTCTCGAGAGCCTTCGGGCAAGGGCGAGGGAGATCGAGGTGGGCGGGGCGAGAGGCGGAGCCTGCTCCAGCCCGGGCCCGCTATAAGGGGGGGGGGGGCCGGGAGGGGCTTGGGGTTCTTACTGTTGGAGAGGCGGGAGATCCACGTCAAGCTTGAAGAAGCCTCCAGCCACGCGGTCCGGGACCAAGCTTGTGGTCCGGACCGGGATAGTGGAACCGTGTCTCGTTCTGCCGTAGCGTGGTTAGTTGGGTGGTCACCACCTGAGAGTGTATTGTGTTAATAGCCTGGAGTGTGTTGTGTTAATAGCCTGGAGTATGTTGTGTTAATAGCCTGGAGTGTGTTGTGTTAATAGCCTGGAGTGTGTTGTGTTAATAGCCTGGAGTGTGTTGTGTTAATAGCCTGGAGTGTGTTGTGTTAATAGCCTGGAGTGTGTTGTGTTAGTAGCCTGAGGTATGTTGTGTTAATAGCCTGGAGTGTGTTGTGTTAATAGCCTCGAGTATGTTGTGTTAATAGCCTGGAGTGTGTTGTGTTAATAGCCTCGAGTGTGTTGTGTTAATAGCCCTGGAGTATGTTGTGTTAATAACCTGGAGTATGTTGTGTTAATAGCCTGGAGTACGTTGTGTTAATAGCCTGGAGTACGTTGTGTTAATAGCCTAGAGTACGTTGTGTTAATAGCCTGGAGTACGTTGTGTTAATATCCCTGGAGTATGTTGTGTTAATAGCCCTGGAGTATGTTGTGTTAATATCCCTGGAGTGTGTTGTGTTAATAGCTTGGAGTGTGTTGTGTTAATAGCCTGGAGTGTGTTGTGTCAATAGCCTGGAGTATGTTGTGTTAATAGCCTGGAGTATGTTGTGTTAATAGCCTGGAGTATGTTGTGTTAATAGCCTGGAGTATGTTGTGTTAATAGCCTGGAGTATGTTGTGTTAATAGCCTGAAGTATGTTGTGTTAATAGCCTGGAGTATGTTGTGTTAATAGCCTGGAGTATGTTGTGTTAGTAGCCTGGAGTGTGTTGTGTTAATAGCCTGGAGTATGTTGTGTTAGTAGCCTGGAGTATGTCGTGTTAATAGCCTGGAGTGTGTTGTGTTAATAGCCTGGATTATGTTGTGTTAATAGCCTGGAGTGTGTTGTGTTAATAGCCTGGAGTGTGTTGTGTTAATAGCCCTGGAGTATATTGTGTTAATAGCCTGGAGTGTGTTGTGTTAATAGCCTGGAGTGTGTTGTGTTAATAGCCCTGGAGTGTGTTGTGTTAATAGCCTGGAGTATATTGTGTTAATAGCCTGGAGTGTGTTGTGTTAATAGCCCTGGAGTGTGTTGTATTAATAGCCTGGAGTATGTTGTGTTAATAGCCTGGAGTGTGTTGTGTTAATAGCCTGGAGTGTGTTGTGAGACAGAATAACAACAACAAAATCCAGAAAAACGCATCGCAAAATGTTATAAATTGATTTGCATTTTAATGAGGGAAATAAGTATTTGACCCCTCTGCAAAACATGACTTAGTACTTTGTGGCAAAACCCTTGTTGGAAATCACAGAGGTCAGACGTTTCTTGTAGTTGGCCACCAGGTTTGCACACATCTCAGGAGGGATTTTGTCCCACTCCTCTTTGCAGATCTTCTCCAAGTCATTAAGGTTTCAAGGCTGACGTTTGGCAACTCGAACCTTCAGCTCCCTCCACAGATTTTCCATGGGATTAAGGTCTGGAGACTGGCTAGGCCACTCCAGGACCTTAATGTGCTTCTTCTTGAGCCACTCCTTTGTTGCCTTGGCCGTGTGTTTTGGGTCATTGTCATGCTGGAATACCCATCCACGACCCATTTTCAATGCCCTGGCTGAGGGAAGGAGGTTCTCACCCAAGATTTGACGGTACATGGCCCCGTCCATCGTCCCTTTGATGCGGTGAAGTTGTCCTGTCCCCTTAGCAGAAAAACACCCCCAAAGCATAATGTTTCCCCCTCCATGTTCGACGGTGGGGATGGTGTTCTTGGGGTCATAGGCAGCATTCCTCCTCCTCCAAACACGGCGAGTTGAGTTCATGCCAAAGAGCTCCATTTTGGTCTCATCTGACCACAACACTTTCACCCAGTTGTCCTCTGAATCATTCAGATGTTCACTGGCAAACTTCAGACGGGCATGTATATGTGCTTTCTTGAGCAGGGGGACCTTGCAGGCGCTGTAGGATTTCAGTCCTTCACGGCGTAGTGTGTTACCAATTGTTTTCTTGGTGACTATGGTCCCAGCTGCCTTGAGATCATTGACAAGATCCTCCCGTGTAGTTCTGGGCTGATTCCTCACCGTTCTCATGATCATTGCAACTCCACGAGGTGAGATCTTGCATGGAGCTCCAGGCCGAGGGAGATTGACAGTTCTTTTGTGTTTCTTCCATTTGCGAATAATCGCACCAACTGTTGTCACCTTCTCACCAAGCTGCTTGGCAATGGTCTTGTAGCCAATTCCAGCCTTGCGTAGGTCTACAATCTTGCCCCTGACATCCTTGGAGAGCTCTTTGGTCTTGGCCATGGTGGAAAGTTTGGAATCTGATTGATTGATTGCTTCTGTGGACAGGTGTCTTTTATACAGGTAACAAGCTGAGATTAGGAGCACTCCCTTTAAGAGTGTGCTCCTAAACTCAGCTTGTTTCCTGTATAAAAGGCACCTGCAGGGAGCCAGAAATCTTTCTGATTGAGAGGGGGTCAAATACTTATTTCCCTCATTAAAAGGCAAATCAATTTATAACATTTTTGACATGCGTTTTTCTGGATTTTGTTGTTATTCTGTCTCTCACTGTTCAAATAAACCTACCATTAAAATTATAGACTCATCATTTCTTTGCCAGTGGGCAAACGTACAAAATCAGCAGGGGATCAAATACTTTTTCCCTCACTGTACATCGCAGCTCAGTGGGGTTTTATCTGGTAAAAATGGAATGTTTAGTTTTAGTTGAGTATTTCTCGGGTCCTGCACTAATGGTTGATGATTTACTGAAGAAGGATGATGATGGTGGTGGTGGTGGTTTTGATGATGGGAGGGCGTGTGATGGAATTTGTCCCTTTAGGAGTTGGCGTGGCGATGTTTTGTGAAGTCACGGGGTTATTATTTTATTTGTCAATCTGAGGTGGCAGGAGGATCCAGTTGAAAGTCTGAACAGGTAATGCAATTTTTATGAGCACGCGGTTCGTGACGCAAATGCATCTGTGAAAAAAAGAGCTTCATAGCTCATCGGATTCCTCCATTCTAAATCAAGATGCTGCCGTGCTTCAATGGTAAGCCCACTGCTCTGTTTGTCTCTATGGGTCTCTATGTGAGTCTACGTGACTATGTGAGTATGCGTGTCTTTATGCATGAGTCTATGGGTCTCTGTGAGTCGATGGGTCTCTATGTGAGTCTATGGGTCTATGTGTGAGTTTATGGGTCTATGTGTGAGTCTATGGGTCTCTGTGTGAGTCTATGTGTCTATGTGAGTATGCGTGTCTTTATGCATGAGTCTATGGGTCTCTGTGAGTCGATGGGTCTCTATGTGAGTCTATGGGTCTATGTGTGAGTCTATGGGTCTATGTGTGAGTCTATGGGTCTCTATGTGAGTCTATGTGTCTATGTGAGTATGCGTGTCTTTATGCATGAGTCTATGGGTCTCTGTGAGTCGATGGGTCTCTATGTGAGTCTATGGGTCTCTGTGTGAGTCTATGGGTCTATGTGTGAGTCTATGGGTCTATGTGTGAGTCTATGAGTCTCTGTGTGAGCCTATGGGTCTCTGTGTGAGTCCTTGGGTCTCTGTGTGAGTCTATTGGTTTCTGTGTGAATCTATGGGTCTCTGTGTGAGTCTATGGGTCTATGTGTAAGTCTATGGGTCTATGTGTGAGTCTATGGGTCTCTGTGTGAGTCTATGGGTCTATGTGTAAGTCTATGGGTCTATGTGTGAGTCTATGGGTCTCTATATGAGTCTATGGGTCTCTGTGTGAGTCTATGGGTCTATGTGTGAGTCTATGGGTCTATGTGTGAGTCTATGGGTCTATGTGTGAGTCTATGGGTCTATGTGTGAGTCTATGGGTCTATGTGTGAGTCTATGAGTCTATGTGTGAGTCTGTGGGTCTTTATGTGAGTCTATGGGTCTATGTGTGAGTCTATGGGTCTATGTGTGAGTCTATGGGTCTATGTGTGAGTCTATGGGTCTATGTATGAGTTTATGGGTCTCTGTGTGAGTATATGGGTCTCTATGTGAGTCTATGGGTCTCTGTGTAAGTCTATGGGTCTATGTGTGAGTCTATGGGTCTCTGTGTGAGTCTATTGGTTTCTGTGTGAATCTATGGGTCTCTGTGTGAGTCTATGGGTCTATGTGTAAGTCTATGGGTCTATGTGTGAGTCTATGGGTCTCTGTGTGAGTCTATGGGTCTATGTGTAAGTCTATGGGTCTATGTGTGAGTCTATGGGTCTCTATGTGAGTCTATGGGTCTCTGTGTGAGTCTATGGGTCTATGTGTGAGTCTATGGGTCTATGTGTGAGTCTATGGGTCTATGTGTGAGTCTATGGGTCTATGTGTGAGTTTATGAGTCTATGTGTGAGTCTGTGGGTCTTTATGTGAGTCTATGGGTCTATGTGTGAGTCTATGGGTCTATGTGTGAGTCTATGGGTCTATGTGTGAGTCTATGGGTCTATGTATGAGTCTATGGGTCTCTGTGTGAGTATATGGGTCTCTATGTGAGTCTATGGGTCTCTGTGTAAGTCTATGGGTCTATGTGTGAGTCTATGGGTCTCTGTGTGAGTCTATGGGTCTCTGTGTGAGTCTATGGGTCAATGTGTGAGTCTATGGGTCTCTATGTGAGTCTATGGGTCTCTGTGTAAGTCTATGGGTCTCTATGTGAGTCTATGGGTCTCTGTGTGAGTCGATGGGTCTCTGTGTGAGTCTATGGGTCTATGTGTGAGTCTATGGGTCTATGTGTGAGTCTATGGGTCTATGTGTGAGTCTATGGGTCTCTGTGTGAGTCTATGGGTCTCTGTGTGAGTCTATGGGTCTATGTGTGAGTCTATGGATCTCTGTGTGAGTCTATGGGTCTCTATGTGAGCCTATGGGTCTCTGTGTGAGTCTATGAGTCTCTGTGTGAGTCTATGAGTCTCTGTGTGAGTCTATGAGACCCCGGGGTGTAATCGCTGTGGTTGGGGCTGGAACCTAGATGGCTCACCCAAGGCTCTCAGTGGTGGCAGATCCGCGTCTCTGACCTCCGAGTCATCAACAGCACGGGAAATGAGAAGTTGTGGGCCAAGTCACCGGAGTGGCCATGGCCTCGCCATCGCGCCGGCCGCTTTCCTGGTAAGCCATCTGGCTTCCATGAGAGATTCGTTCATGAGGCTATCCACATATACAACACAGAGACAATTTCAACCGAGAAGATGGATTCTATCTTAGCAATCATTGGAAAGATTTGATAAATCATTTCAGTTCTTGATTGATTGTTCACGCTTACAGTGGCTTTCAGACAGCATACATTATAAAAAATTTCGTCTCCCCCCTCCTCTTTAAAAAAAAATAGATGGACTAGTCCTGGGCAAACTGCCAATCGCTGCGCGTGACGCCAACGTTTTTTTTATAAATAAATAAATGTGCCGTTTTACAAATAAATTTATGCAAACCGACACACCTGATGATGACCGTTTGAGTTATGGTCGAAACGTCGTGAGAATTTTTTATTGTTTTATATATATTTTGTTATTTTGTTGTTTCTCTTCAACGTGACTTTACCGAAAAAACTAAGAATATAAGATCAAAATAGTTGAGTTGTGTTTGTAGATTTTTTTCAAGTTCTTTGTTTATCTTTCCAATACTTTTCACTCCTATCCTGAGTGGTGGGCGTGGTTCCTGAGAGGCAGGCGTGGCTCATGAGAGATGGGCGTGGCTGCTGAGTGGTGGGCGTGGCTCATGAGAGGTGGGCGTGGCTCATGAGAGGTGGGCATGGCTCATGAGTGGTGGGCGTGGCTCATGAGAGGTGGGCATGGCTCATGAGAAGTGAGCGTGGCTCCTGAGAGGCGAGCGTGGCTCCTGAGAGGTGGGCGTGACTCGTGGGCGTGGCTCATGGGCAGCAGGCGTGGCTCTTGCGCGGTGGGCGTGGCTCCGTGTGGGTGTGGATGGGGGCGGTAGCGGGGCGTGGTGACGTCAGGACCGGCGTGTCTATAAGAGGCAGCGGGGCGGGCCGTGGCCGTGTGTCAGCAGCGGCGCGGCTCTCACTGCTCACGGCTCCGCCTCTTCCTCTCCATCGCCATCATCAGTAGCAGCGGCGTCGTCATCCTCCTGCTCCTTCCTCGTCCTCGTCGTCGGTCACCTTCGGTGAGGGAGGGGTCGTGGTGGTGGTGGTGGTTTGGTGGCGGTGGTCTCTCGCGTGCACACACAGATAAAGGTCCCCCGTATAGCCTTGAACAGACCTGGGGCAAGTGCTGTTAGCGAGCATCTATGTGGGCTCTATACATACACACGGTGCACACACAGATAAAGGTCCCCCGTATAGCCTTAACAGACTTGGCAAGTGCTGTTAGCGAGCATCTAAATGGGCTCTATACATACACACGGTGCACACACAGATAAAGGTCCCCCGTATAGCCTTAACAGACTTGGCAAGTGCTGTTAGCGAGCATCTAAATGGGCTCTATACATACACACGGTGCACACACACAGATAAAGGTCCCCCGTATAACCTTGAACAGACCTAGGGGCAAGTGCTGTTAGCGAGCATCTATGTGGGCTCTATACATATACACACGATGCACACACACAGATAAAGGTCCCCCGTATAGCCTTGAACAGACTTGGGGCAAGTGCTGTTAGCGAGCATCTATATGGGCTCTATACATATACACACGGTGCACACACACAGATAAAGGTCCCCGGGTATAGCCTTGATCAGATTTGGGGCAAGTGCTGTTAGCGAAGAGCACCTGAGCCCGGCCTCCATGGCACGGGATGGGTGGCCAGCACCACGCCCGGCCGCCTTTGTCTCCCTTGTGGCGATGTTTACTGCAGCACTGGTTCTATGTGCGGGAATCGAACTCGGGTTACCGGGTTCGTAGCTCAGCGCGCTAACCGCTGCACCACCGCTCCCCCCCCATGTCAAACGCTCGCCTGCACACCAAAGACAAAGGTCCCCCAGCGTAGCCTGAACGGACTGTTGGGGCAAGTGCTGTCGGCGAGCACCACCTATGCACCCACACACACACACTGTACAACAACCGCCGTCACCACGGCGCGCGTGCCAGGCTAGGTGCACCGGGTCGGGCATATTCGGTCACGTTCGCAGTCGCTTGCGCAATACACAAAGACAAAGACCCCCCCCCCCCTCTCTCTCTCCGTGTAGCCCACAGAGGCTGTTGGGGCAAGTGCTCTTAGCGAGCCTCACCTGGAGGTCGCGTTGACGGCTGAGTCGACCTAGAGGAGAGAGGCGGCGGGGAGGGGTTCCCCAATGATTGTTGGCCGTGGGCGGGAGTCGAACTCGGGTGGCCGGGACCATTTGGCCCAGGATCGGTGGCGGTCTTCTGTGTACGGCGGTCTTGAGAGAGTTGGGTGGGGGTGGGGGGGGGGGAAATTCCACGTTCCTGTGGCGGGTACAAGAAATCCTTCGCGCGTTGCTCCAGTCAGTGAGCTCACGCTCCCACACCGACTGCTGCTGGCGTGACCACCACCATCGCCATCAACCATGCCCAGTCCACTGCTGGATGGTGGCCAGCTTAACGAGAGCAAATTGCCCCAGCTGACGTGCCAGCAACGTTGACGCAACGTTGGCGCTCGCCCCGCTGTGGAGGCGGTGATTTGGGTGCCATTAAACATTTACAGGCGTGAGATGGGTCGCGTAGTTTGTGTGTGTGCGTCTGTGTGTGTGTCTCTGTCTCTGTGTGTGTCTCTGTGTGTGTGTCTGTGTCTCTGTCTGTGTGTCTGTGTCTCTGTCTGTGTGTGTCTCTGTGTGTGTGTCTGTGTGTGTGTCTCTGTCTCTATGTGTGTGTCTGTGTGTGTGTGTCTCTGTGTGTGTGTGTCTCTGTCTCTGTGTGTGTGTCTGTGTGTGTCTCTGTCTCTGTGTGTGTAGCGGTTTGCGCTACACTGCGCTACGAACGCCGGTGACGATTATCTGAACTGGTGGGCCTCCCTTAGATCGGCTCGGCCTGAAATGAGTACCTGGTGCGGTGTGTTAAAACACCGCCACTAGGGAGACAAAGGCGGTCGGGCGTAGTGCTGGCCACCCACCCCTCGTGTGCCGTTCCAGCCTTCATAGGCGCTCGCTAACAGCACTTGCCCCTACAGTCTGTTAGGGCTACACTGGGGGAGTCTTTGTGTGTGTGTAAACAGTGACTGTGTGTGGAGTGTGTGTGGGTGTGTATAGGTGTGTGTGGGTGGGTGTATAGATGTGTGTGTGTATAGGTGTGTGTGTGTATAGGTGTGTGTGTGTGGGTGAGTGTGTATAGGTCTGTCTGTGTGTGGGTGTGTTGTATAGGTCTGTGTATGGGGGTGTTGTATAGGTCTGTCTGTGTGTGGGAGTGTATAGGTCTGTGTGTGTATGGGTGTGGTATATAGGTCTGTGTGTATGGGTGTGTTGTATAGGTCTGTCTGTGTATGGGTGTGTTGTATAGGTCTGTGTGTATGGGTGTGTTGTATAGGTCTGTGTGTATGGGTGTGTTGTATAGGTCTGTGTGTATGGGTGTGTTGTATAGGTCTGTCTGTGTATGGGTGTGTTGTATAGGTCTGTCTGTGTATGGGTGTGTTGTATAGGTCTGTCTGTGTATGGGTGTGTTGTATAGGTCTGTGTGTATGGGTGTGTTGTATAGGTCTGTGTGTATGGGTGTGTTGTATAGGGTCTGTGTGTATGGGTGTGTTGTATAGGGTCTGTCTGTATGGGTGTGTTGTATAGGGTCTGTCTGTATGGGTGTGTTGTATAGGATCTGTCTGTATGGGTGTGTTGTATAGGGTCTGTCTGTGTGTATGGGTGTGTTGCATAGGGTCTGTCTGTGTGTATGGGTGTGTTGTATAGGTCTGTCTGTGTGTATGGGTGTGTTGTATAGGTCTGTCTGTGTATGGGTGTGTTGTATAGGTCTGTCTGTGTATGGGTGTGTTGTATAGGGTCGGTCTGTGTGTATGGGTGTGTTGTATAGGGTCGGTCTGTGTGTATGGGTGTGTTGTATAGGGTCTGTCTGTGTGTGGGTGTGTTGTATCGGTCTGCCTGTGTATGGGTGTGTTGTATAGGTCTGTCTGTGTATGGTTGTGTTGTATAGGTCTGTCTGTGGGTGTGTACGTGTGTGTATGGGTCTGTCTGTGTGTGGGTGTGTTGTATAGGTGTGTGTGTGGGTGTGTTGTATAGGTCTGCGTGTGTATGGGTGTGTTGTATAGGTCTGCGTGTGTATGGGTGTGTTGTATAGGTCTGCCTGTGTATGGGTGTGTTGTATAGGTCTGCCTGTGTATGGGTGTGTTGTATAGGTCTGCCTGTGTATGGGTGTGTTGTATAGGTCTGCCTGTGTATGGGTGTGTTGTATAGGTCTGCCTGTGTATGGGTGTGTTGTATAGGTCTGCCTGTGTATGGGTGTGTTGTATAGGTCAGTCTGTGTGTGAGTGTGTTGTATAGGTCTGTGTGTGGGTGTGTTGTATAGATCTGTCTGTGTATGGGTGTGTTGTATAGGTCTGTCTGTGTGTGGGTGTGTTGTATAGGTCAGTCTGTGTATGGGTGTGTTGTATAGGTTTGGCTGTGTGTGGGAGTGTATAGGTCTGTCTGTGTGTGGGTGTGTTGTATAGGCCTGTCTGTGTATGGGTGTGTTGTATAGATCTGTGTGGGTGTTGACGTGTATATAGGGCAGTCTGTGTCTGTGTCCACGTGTGTGTGTGTGTGCGAGCGACACGAGTTCGATTCCCGCTCGAGGCCAACATTGATGACGGAACATCTGACCTGGTCCTGCCTCAAATGACACTTTGTGCGGTGTGTGGTAAAAACATCGCCACTAGGAAGACAAAGGCGGCCGGGCGTGGTGCTGGCCACCCACCCCCCGTGCACTGTCGGCCATCGTAGATGCTACTCGCTAACAGCGCTTGCCCCAACAGTCTGTTAAGGCTATACGGGGGATCTTTGTCTTCGTTGGTGTGTGTATAGGTATGTGTGTGTAGGTCATTGTGTGTGTTTAGGTGTGTGTTTAGGTCAGTGTGTCTATGTGTGTGTAGGTCGGTGTGTGTGTGTCTAGGTCGGGGTGTGTGTGTGTAGGTCAATGTGTCTATGTGTTTGTGTGTAGGTTGGTGTGTGTGTAGGTCAGGGAGACAAAATCGACTTCTTATTTACAGGACGCATCGCCCTCGGGGGCCGTGTGCCTCTCCAGCCTTAATAGTGGCTCGTAACCAACACTTGCCCCAACAGCCCGTGTAGGCTATACGGGGGATCTTTATATGTGTGTGTGTAGTTCCCGGCCTTCATAGGTGCTGCTGCTACTCGCTAACAGCACTTGCCTCTACAGCCTGTTAAAGGCTACACGGGGGACCTTAGTCTTGTGTGTGTGTGTAGCGTTATATATTCTTTGGGTAAAGCCACATAGAATAGTAAAAATAATAAATAATAAAAATGATAATATCACGACGTTTCGATCGAAACGCATTAGCAATCGTCATCACCTACCGAAATACCCAAAGAATATGAATTCCTGCAGTCACGAAAGCCTTAAGCCAAGATGTATCGTGATAATATACCCTGGCTACTGGGCATCTGGAGGTAGCCGCCCTCCAGCAACAGCGGAGGAGCGACGCTCACAACAACGAGCGGAGCACCGGGCGGATAAAATAAAGCAATTTGGCACGGTGGCTTGCGCAGCTGTTGGCGCATCTGCCGGTCATCTCAGTCGGTCATCTCAGTCGGTCATCCCCACGGCACCACCTGGGTCTGCAGCCCCGTGACTCCGCGCCAGCAGCGAGCCTTCACGCTCTGGCCTCAACGTGCACCTAGCCTGGCACAAGCGCTGTGGTGACCGCCACTTCGTGGCGAATGGCGGCTGTTGTGTGTGGGTGTCTACGTGTATGTAAGTGCGTTTGGTCAAGGTGGGAGGAGCGGTGGCGCAGCGGTTAGCGTGCTGCGCTACAAATCCGGCGACCCCCAAGGTTCGATTCCCGCTCACGGCCCAACGCCAGTGACCATTGTCTGAACCGATCCTGTGCCTGCTCCCCTAGGTCGACTCGGCCTCAAATGAGCACCTGGTGTGGTGTGTAGTAAACATCGCCACTGGGGAGACAAAGGCGGTTGCGAGTGGTGCTTGCCACCCACCCCGTCGTATACCGTGCCAGCCTTTTAATAGGAGCTCGCTAACAGCACTTGCCCCAACAGTCTGTTGAGGCTACACGGGGGATCTTTGTCCGTATTTGTAGGTCGGTGCGTGTCCGTGTATACGTGTGGGTCAGTGTGTTTACAGGCTGCATCACCCTTGCCCTAACAGTTTGCTCAGGATATAGTGTGGGATCTTTGTGTGTGTGTGTAGGTACGTGTGTATGTATACAATGTATACAATGTATGTGTACAATGACCGTACGTGCAGTGTACACGTGTTTTGTAGGATATAGGGTGTGTGTGTGTGTGTAGGTCGAGTCTGTGGTACGTGTGTATGTATACAAGTTGTATGTATACAAGTTTGGTAGGATATAGGGGGGATCTTTGTGTGTGTGTAGGTCGAGTCTGTGGTACGTGTGTATGTATACAATGACCGTACGTGCAGTGTGCGTGTGTTTGGCAGGATATAGGGGGGATCTTTGTGTGTGTGTGTAGGTCGAGTCTGTGGTACGTGTGTATGTGTACAATGACCGTACGTGCAGTGTGCGCGTGTTTTGTAGGCGAGAGAGACGAAGCGTCTACGATGTTCACCTCGCTTTATTTACGGGGGGGGGCGATCATCCCCCGCTCCGTGCGTGCCCCCGGCCTTAATAGGCGCTCGCAAACAACCCGCGTTCTCTGCAAGTCTCAACTCCATCGCATTCCACGCCGCCTCGCATGCTGCTGCTGCTAAACCACGTGGCCTCTCCTGCCCCTTGAAACCAGAATTTCTCGTTCCCTGGATTCGTGAGAAACTGGGCACACTACCACTAGTCACCCTGCACACACTACCACTAGTCACCCTGCACATACACTACCACTAGTCACCCTGCACATACACTACCACTAGTCACCCTGCACATACACTACCACTAGTCATCCTGCACACACTACCACTAGTCACCCTGCACACACTACCACTAGTCACCCTGCACACACACTACCACTAGTCACCCTGCACACACTACCACTAGTCACCCTGCACATACACTACCACTAGTCACCCTGCACACACACTACCACTAGTCACCCTGCACACACTACAACTAGTCACCCTGCACACACTACCACTAGTCACCCTGCACGCACTACCACTAGTCACCCTGCACATACACTACCACTAGTCACCCTGCACACACACTACCACTAGTCACCCTGCACACACACTACCACTAGTCACCCTGCACACACACTACCACTAGTCACCCTGCACACACTACCACTAGTCACCCTGCACACACTACCACTAGTCACCCTGCACACACTACCACTAGTCACCCTGCACGCACTACCACTAGTCACCCTGCACACACTACCACTAGTCACCCTGCACACACTACCACTAGTCACCCTGCACACACACTACCACTAGTCACCCTGCACACACACTACCACTAGTCACCCTGCACACACTACCACTAGTCACCCTGCACACACTACCACTAGTCACCCTGCACACACTACCACTAGTCACCCTGCACACACACTGCCACTAGTCACCCTGAACACACTACCACTAGTCACCCTGCACACACTACCACTAGTCACCCTGCACATACACTACCACTAGTCACCCTGCACACACTACCACTAGTCACCCTGCACGCACTACCACTAGTCACCCTGCACGCACTACCACTAGTCACCCTGCACACACACTACCACTAGTCACCCTGCACGCACTACCACTAGTCACCCTGCACACGCACTACCACTAGTCACCCTGCACACGCACTACCACTAGTCACCCTGCACACGCACTACCACTAGTCACCCTGCACACACTACCACTAGTCACCCTGCACGCACTACCACTAGTCACCCGCACACACACTACCACTAGTCACCCTGCACACACACTACCACTAGTCACCCTGCACACACACTACCACTAGTCACCCTGCACACACACTACCACTAGTCACCCTGCACGCACTACCACTAGTCACCCTGCACGCACTACCACTAGTCACCCTGCACACACTACCACTAGTCACCCTGCACACACTACCACTAGTCACCCTACACACGCACTACCACTAGTCACCCTGCACACACACTACCACTAGTCACCGTGTGTGTGTGTCAATGAGTGTGGGTCTTTGTGTGTCTGTCAGTGGGGAGCGGTCGTGTAGGGGGCGAGTTGCCAGGGGGGTGAGTGATTGTGACGCGTAACCACAATGGAAATATTTGTCGGTGTAAATAAAAAAAATTGGTAGCATTTTAGTGAATAAACGCGCGCATCTTTCTAATCCAGCGGTGGATTGATCGTGGCTGATGATGATGATGGTGGTACGGAGCTGCACACACACAAGGTCACTAGTAGAGCCTGTAACACGCTGGGGCAAGTGCTGTTAGCGAGCATCTAATGAAGGCCGGAACAGCACACGAGGGGGTGGGTGGCCAGGACCACGCCCGGCCGCCTTTGTCTCCCTAGTGGCGACGTTTACTACACAACCGCTGCATCAGCTACTCGTTTGAGTCCGAGTCGAACTAGCCCGTGCTCACAAAACAACAACAACAACAACAACAACCGCCATTCGCCACTAAGTCGCGGTGAAGTCACCACGACGCTTGTGCCAGGCCATGTGCACCTTTAGACCAATTGAAGTGTCGAACGCCCGCTGGCAGGAGGTCACGGGGCAGACCCAGGTGCCACGGATCGACTGACTAAGATGACTGAGATGGCTGGCTGATGCACCACCTGTGTTCACACACACACAGCCATACACACAGCCACACACACACAACAACCACCATTCACCACTAAGTGGCGGTGACGTCACCACGACGCTTGTGCCAGGCTATGTGTACCCTGAGGCCACGTGAAGTGTCGAACGCCCGCTGGCAGGAGGTCACGGGGCAGACCCAAGTGCCACGGGTCGACTGACTGAGATTACTGGCTGATGCACCACCTGTGCCCCCTACTGTGCCAACCTGCTGTGCTTTAGCCACCCGGCGCTCTGCTCGTTGTCGTGAGCGTCGCTCCTTCGCCCTCCGTTGTTGTTGGAGGGCGACTGCCTCCAACTGCCCAGTAGCAGCGTCCTTCACGAGCCTCCTCCACAGAGGCCGATCTTGACGCCGCTGGTACCAGTCATCAGCAAGTCCACTCAGCTCCACGTCCTCCTGTACCACATCACTCCATCTCTTCTCTAGCCCGTGCCGTGCCCGTTTAGCCCCCTGTTTCGGCATGCGGTGGCTGGGCATGCGGGCTACATGACCCAGCCATCGCAGCCTTGCCCGCCGGAGGAGCTCACCGATGGGACTTTGCCCAGATCTTTCAAGGATTTGTGAGCTCCTCACACAATCCAGTCTGGTTAAACCCAGGATGGATCGTAGGCAGGCCAGCCTAAATGTATCTAACCGGCGAAGATGTTCAATTAGGGGGGTCCACCTTTTCGCAAGCGTAGAGAAGGGAGGGAATGACTGTGGCCGAGAAGACCTGAAGCTTAGTGCGGAACGATAGACCAGGTAGCTTCCACACAGCGTTACGCAACTGATGAAAAGATATTGCCGCTCGATTGATTCAGAGTGAGACCTCTGCTGTTAAACTGGAGCCGGTCATAAGCACACTGCCCAGGTATGGGTAACTCTCCACTCTTTCCACAACTGCCCCATCACCGATTGGGAGTTGTGGGGGTGGAGTGTCCGATGGTACAGCCACACACACACAGCCACACACACACACGGACACACACACACCCTAGCCCACACTCCTGCACGCGCCGCACGTACGCGGTGTTGATCACAGAGCGAGCCCCCCCCCTTCCTTGCCCCCCCCCCCCCCCAATCGTGAGCTGCTGTAACAGCGCCGGGTAATTATAGCAGAGCGAGCGGCGCGGAGGGGCACGCTCGCACACCCTCGACCGGCACGCGGCCGTCTCGTCTCGCTCTGACCTTTTGCCAAGGGTGTATTTTTGAGATGGCACGCCGCGGAGATGGCTATACACGGCACGTGTGGTGTGCCTGTGGTTCATGTGCCTGTGGTTCATGTGCCTGTGGTTCATGTGCCTGTGGTTCATGTGCCTGTGGTTCATGTGCCTGTGGTTCATGTGCCTGTGGTTCATGTGCCTGTGGTCCATGTGCCTGTGGCTCATGTGCCTGTGGCTCATGTGCCTGTGGCTCATGTGCCTGTGGCTCATGTGCCTGTGGCTCATGTGCCTGTGGCTCATGTGCCTGTGGCTCATGTGCCTGTGGCTCATGTGCCTGTGGCTCATGTGCCTGTGGCTCATGTGCCTGTGGCTCATGTGCCTGTGGCTCATGTGCCTGTGGCTCATGTGCCTGTGGCTCATGTGCCTGTGGCTCATGTGCCTGTGGCTCATGTGCCTGTGGCTCATGTGCCTGTGGCTCATGTGCCTGTGGCTCATGTGCCTGTGGCTCATGTGCCTGTGGCTCATGTGCCTGTGGCTCATGTGCCTGTGGCTCATGTGCCTGTGGCTCATGTGCCTGTGGCTCATGTGCCTGTGGCTCATGTGCCTGTGGCTCATGTGCCTGTGGCTCATGTGCCTGTGGCTCATGTGCCTGTGGCTCATGTGCCTGTGGCTCATGTGCCTGTGGCTCATGTGCCTGTGGCTCATGTGCCTGTGGCTCATGTGCCTGTGGCTCATGTGCCTGTGGCTCATGTGCCTGTGGCTCATGTGCCTGTGGCTCATGTGCCTGTGGCTCATGTGCCTGTGGCTCATGTGCCTGTGGCTCATGTGCCTGTGGCTCATGTGCCTGTCTACCCGCACAAACAGTTGGTGCATCCATCGGTCATCCTTCAGTTCTTTCTTTTAGAATTGATTTTTTAGTTTTTTAAAAGTTTTTGTTGTTCTTCCCCCACCCCAGCCTCTTTGATTAGCGCAGTTGGCTACATACGGTGCTAAAGAAGTTCAACATATACACTGCCCGTAGACTCAACTCTGCACGTAGACTCAACTCTGCACGTAGACTCAACTCTGCACGTAGACTCAACTCTGCACGTAGACTCCACGCTGCCCGTAGACTCCACGCTCCACGTAGACTCCACGCCGCACGTAGACTCCACGCTGCCCGTAGACTCAACTCAGCATGTAGACTCCCCGCCGCCCGTAGACTCCACGCTGCCCGTAGACTCCACACTCCACGTAGACTCCACACCGCACGTAGACTCCACGCTGCCTGTAGACTCCACACTCCTCCAGACTGCCCGTAGACTCAACTCTGTACGTAGACTCCACGCCGCTCGTAGACTCCACGTAGACTCCACGCTGCCCGTAGACTCCACGCCGCTCATAGACTCCACGCCGCACGTAGACTCCCCGCCGCCCGTAGACTCCACGCCGCCCGTAGACTCCCCGCCGCCCGTAGACTCCACGCCGCCCGTAGACTCCACGTAGACTCCACACCGCACGTAGACTCCACGCCGCCCGTAGACTCCACGTAGACTCCACGCCGCACGTAGACTCCACACCTCTCCGCTTGCCAGCCGCGAGCCTTCCTCGCACGTCACGCAGTCGACCCGCGGTGCACCGAGCCTGGCACTTCCGTTAACCCGGGGGTGGGCAAACCTGCGGCTCCAGACGCCACGGGCCACCGCCCTTTGGCTGCCCCCTTTTTGCGGGCAGCCGTTTAAAACAACAACACAGAAATATTACATTTAACGCAAAGATCACAATCAGTTGATGAAACATGACGGTGAATGTGGGGTCACTCTGGAACAGCCAAGACATTCCACAGTGACTCCCATTCACCGTCATATTTGATTAATTGATTGTCATCTTTGCGTTAGAATTAAGATTTGAGTGTTGTTGTTGCCCATCCACCCACCTCGTGTGCCGTGCCCGGCCTTCGTAGGTGCTGCTGCTCGCTAACAGCACTTGCCCCAACAGTTAAGGCTATATGGGGATCTTTGGCTTTGTGTGTGTGTGTCAATGACTTTGTGTGTGTGTCAATAACTTTGTGTGTGTCAATTTGTGTGTGTGTCAATGACTCTGTGTGTGTCAAACTGTATTCATTAAAAATTAACTAAGGTGGGGGGGGGGGGAACGACTAAAGAGACAGCTGTTTGTTCCATCGCCTATTTTATTTAGGTCAGAATGTCGGTCTGCTGTAAACCTGTTGCTGTGTCTCTGCAGGGGTATTGTCTGTTGCTGTGTCTCTGTAGGGGTATTGTCTGTTGCTGTGTCTCTGTAGGGGTATTGTCTGTTGCTGTGTCTCTAGGGGTATTGTCTGCTGTCTCTGTAGGGGTATTGTCTGTTGCTGTGTCTCTGTAGGTGTATTGTCTCTTGCTGTGTCTCTGTAGGGGTATTGCCTGTTGCTGTGTCTCTGTCGGGGTATTGTCTGTTGCTGTGTCTCTGTAGGGGTATTGGCTGTTGCTGTGTCTCTGTAGGGTTATTGTCTGTTGCTCTGTCTCTGTAGGGGTATTGCCTGTTGCTCTGTCTCTAGGGTTATTGCCCGTTGCTGTGTCTCTGTAGGGGTATTGTCTGCTGCTGTGTCTCTGTAGGGGTATTGCCTGTTGCTGTGTCTGTAGGGGTATTGGCTGTTGCTGTGTCTCTGTAGGGGTATTGTCTGTTGCTGCTGTGTCTCTGTAGGGGTATTGTCTGTTGCTGTGTCTCTGTAGGGGTATTGCGTGTTGCTGTGTCTCTGTAGGGGTATTGTCTGTTGCTGTGTCTCTGTCGGGGTATTGCCTGCTGCTGTGTCTCTGTAGGGGTATTGTCTGTTGCTGTGTCTCTGTAGGGGTATTGTCTGCTGCTCTGTCTCTGTAGGGGTATTGTCTGCTGCTGTGTCTCTGTAGTGGTATTGTCTGTTGCTGTGTCTCTGTAGGGGTATTGTCTGTTGCTGTGTCTCTGTAGGGGTATTGTCTGTTGCTGTGTCTCTGTAGGGGTATTGCCTGCTGTTGCTGTGTCTCTGTAGGGGTATTGTCTGTTGCTGTGTCTCTGTAGGGGCATTGTCTGTTGCTCTGTCTCTGTAGGGTTATTGCCTGTTGCTGTGTCTCTGTAGGGGTGTTGTCTGTTGCTCTGTCTCTGTAGGGGTATTGCCTGTTGCTCTGTCTCTGTAGGGTTATTGCCCGTTGCTGTGTCTCTGTAGGGGTATTGTCTGCTGCTGTGTCTCTGTAGGGGTATTGCCTGTTGCTGTGTCTGTAGGGGTATTGTCTGTTGCTCTGTCTCTGTAGGGGTATTGTCTGCTGCTGTGTCTCTGTAGGGGTATTGTCTGTTGCTGTGTCTCTGTAGGGGTATTGCCTGTTGCTGTGTCTCTGTAGGGGTATTGTCTGTTGCTGTGTCTCTGTAGGGGTATTGCCTGTTGCTGTATCTCTGTAGGGGTATTGTCTGCTGCTGTGTCTCTGTAGGGGTATTGCCTGTTGCTGTGTCTGTAGGGGTATTGTCTGTTGCTGTGTCTCTGTAGAGGTATTGCCTGTTGCTGTGTCTCTGTAGGGGTATTGTCTGTTGCTGTGTCTCTGTAGGGGTATTGTCTGTTGCTGTGTCTCTGTAGGGGTATCGCCTGTTGCTGTGTCTCTGTAGGGGTATTGCCTGCTGCTGTGTCTCTGTAGGGGTATTGTCTGTTGCTGTGTCTCTGTAGGGGTATTGTCTGTTGCTGTGTCTCTGTAGGGGTATTGCCTGTTGCTGTGTCTCTGTAGGGGTATTGTCTGTTGCTGTGTCTCTGTAGGGGTATTGTCTGTTGTCTCTGTAGGGGTATTGCCTGTTGCTGTATCTCTGTAGGGGTATTGTCTGCTGCTGTGTCTCTGTAGGGGTATTGCCTGTTGCTGTGTCTGTAGGGGTATTGTCTGTTGCTGTGTCTCTGTAGAGGTATTGCCTGTTGCTGTGTCTCTGTAGGGGTATTGTCTGTTGCTGTGTCTCTGTAGGGGTATTGTCTGTTGCTGTGTCTCTGTAGGGGTATCGCCTGTTGCTGTGTCTCTGTAGGGGTATTGCCTGCTGCTGTGTCTCTGTAGGGGTATTGTCTGTTGCTGTGTCTCTGTAGGGGTATTGTCTGTTGCTGTGTCTCTGTAGGGGTATCGCCTGTTGCTGTGTCTCTGTAGGGGTATCGCCTGTTGCTGCTGTCTCTGTAGGGGTATTGTCTGCTGCTGTGTCTCTGTAGAGGTATTGTCTGTTGCTGTGTCTCTGTAGGGGTATTGTCTGTTGCTGTGTCTCTGTCCGGGGTATTGTCTGTTGCTGTGTCTCTGTAGGGGTATTGCCTGTTGCTGTGTCTCAGTAGGGGTATTGTCTGTTGCTGTGTCTCTAGGGGTATTGTCTGCTGTCTCAGTAGGGGTATTGTCTGTTGCTGTGTCTCTGTAGGGGTATTGCCTGCTGCTGTGTCTCTGTAGGGGTATTGACTGCTACTGTGTCTCTGTAGGGGTATTGCCTGCTACTATGTCTCTGTAGGGGTATTGTCTGTTGCTGTGTCTCTGTAGGGGCATTGCCTGGGTATTGCCTGTTGCTGTGTCTGTAGGGGTATTGTTTGTTGCTGTGTCTCTGTAGGGGTATTGTCTGTTGCTGTGTCTCTGTAGGGGTATTGTCTGTTGCTCTGTCTCTGTAGGCGTATTGCCTGTTGCTGTGTCTCTGTAGGGGTATTGTCTGTTGCTCTGTCTCTGTAGGGGTATTGCCTGTTGCTGTGTCTCTGGAGGGGTATTGCCTGATGCTGTGTCTCTGTAGAGGTATTGCCTGCTGCTGTGTCTCTGTAGGGGTATTGCCTGTTGCTGTGTCTCTGTAGGGGTATTGCCTGCTGCTGTGTCTCTGTAGGGGTATTGCCTGTTGCTGTGTCTCTGTAGGGGTATTGTCTGTTGCTGTGGCTCTGTAGGGGTATTGTCTGTTGCTGTGTCTCTGTAGGGGTATTGCCTGTTGCTGTGTCTCTGTAGGGGTATTGTCTGTTGCTGTGTCTCTGTAGGGGTATTGTCTGTTGCTGTGTCTCTGTAGGGGTATTGTCTGCTGCCGTGTCTCCTCCTCCTCCTTGGTAGAAAGATTGCCGACCACGGGATTAAACCTACACCACCAGGGTCCGTCCCCCCGTCACCTCCCACCTGCTGCTATAAGCGGGTTATCCTTGTCTTGTGCATCGTGCGTGCGGATGTGTGGTGGGGAGCGTTGGCGCAGTACTTGACACGCGACTACACCCTACAAATATGGCAGCCCGGGTTCAACTCCAGCCCATGAAAGTCTCTTCACGACGACGACGAATCTTGTCGCATCTTGACCAACACCATCTCCTCGACCCCCCTCCCCCCCCCCAGCTGAGACATCATGACCACCCAGCAGCCGCACGCGCACGGTCACGGCCACGGCCACGGCCACCACCACCACCACCACGAGGCCGACAGCTTCCTGCGCCACATGTGCCACCTGGACATCGACTCGGAGCCGCTGGTGGCCCGCAACACCGGCATCGTCTGCACCATCGGTGGGTCCGCACCCCCCCCTCCTCCCCCACGTCGCTCGACCCGGCCCGGTGCCGCCCGATCGGACCGGCGCCCTCCCGTCCCTCCGCCTGTCGATCGTCCACCCTTGACGGTCGCCGACTCGACCGCTGCGACGCCTCCTCATTGGCACTGCCGTCTGACCCGCCCTGTCCCGGAGCCCCGCCCTGTCCCGGAGCCCCGCCCTGTCTCGGAGCCCCGCCCCTGTCTCGGAGCCCCGCCCTGTCTCGGAGCCCCGCCCTGTATCGGAGCCCCGCCCTGTATCGGAGCCCCGCCCTGTATCGGAGCCCCGCCCTGTCTCGGAGCCCCGCCCTGTCTCGGAGCCCCGCCCTGTCTCGGAGCCCCGCCCTGTCTCGGAGCCCCGCCCTGTCCCGGAGCCCCGCCCTGTCCCAGAGCCCCGCCCTGTCCCAGAGCCCCGCCCTGTCCCGGAGCCCCGCCCTGTCCCAGAGCCCCGCCCTGTCGCGGAGCCCCGCCCTGTCCCGGAGCCCCGCCCTGTCCCGGAGCCCCGCCCTGTCTCGGAGCCCCGCCCTGTCCCGGAACCCCGCCCTGTCCCGGAGCCCCGCCACGGCCTCGCCGCGGCTCCCACCGGACGTAAACGGCGTCTCGTGTGCGGCGGCGCTCTGGCGCGGGGGGCCGTGCATCCAGAACCCCCAACCCCTCCCCCACCCCCACCTCCCCCCCCAACCTCCCCCCGCGAGAACGAACGCAGCGCGCTCGCGAGCCCGTGGGGGCAAGCGACGCTTTGGTCGACGAGTTTCCGTTTATTTCCTTCTTTCTTTCCTCCCGCTAGCAACGCGACTCTGACCACGGGGAGTTACCTCCAACCGACCGACGGAGACTATTTTACCACGACTGGGTGTTTTTTTTATTTTACCACTGAACTGCTGTGTGTAGAGCTCTGTCTGCTGATTTCAGACAAGCTACCTGGCTGTCACAAATCCGAGGTGAAATCATCGTCACGTGGACATTCATAGCGGCAGCGGAACTTTGACCCACGGGAGTCTAAGACTATTTTTTTTTTTATCGTCCCACCATCGTCCGACCATTGTCCCACCACCGTCTCACTAACCCCCGTGCTACCCCCAGGGCCGGCGTCCCGCTCCGTGGAGAAACTCAAGGAGATGATCAAGGGCGGCATGAACATCGCCCGCATGAACTTCTCCCACGGCACCCACGAGGTAACGCCCCCCCCCCCCCGCCCCCGCCCGTCTCTCCGTTTTGCCTTCCGCGCCCGGCGATCGTTTGGCTTCGTCTTTACCCCCCCTGCCAGTGTAGGACCGCAGAGCTGGGGCGACCGTCGGGGATCGTGGTGCTCGCACCCCAACCCCCAACAATCTTCCACGGGGTTCAAGCTAAGCCTGGTTCTGCTGATGAGGCACCGCATGTCGAAACCTGACGAGACGCCTAGCGCGGGCGAGATCTGCGCTGCGAAGCTGCGTGGGAGGAGGGGGGGGCGCTTTTAGATCGCCGGCTCCGTACGTGACCCGCAAGTCGATTCGCCTGGACGCCCGTGGGGGGTGGTGGGGGTGGTGGGGGTGGTGGGGGTGGGAAGGGGAGGGGATGGATTTCTTGAACGGGGGTGGGGGGTTGGTTGGGGTTTGGTTTGGCACGGGAGGGGGGTCCAAATGCAGGGTCTGCGTGGCACCGTGCCGCCACCCTTGCGTTGGCACGGGGCCCGCACTCCCCCCGCCCTCCTCCACCCCCACCATCGTCTCCGGCCACCCCTCCCGCTGCATTCCTGCCCGTTTAACGAGGGCGGCGTTGGGTGCCGGTGCAGGCGAGGAGTCCTCGAGCCTCCTGCAGGCTGACGTGGCCACGGTGGGCGGTGCGTGCAAGGCTGCGGCGTGGATACCGTGCAGGAGAACCATTGGATGCTACGCGCGGGGGGGGGGCTACGTCGCGAGCAGAGGAGCCGCCGGTTGGCGGCGGCGGCGGCGGCTCGTCGACTGGGGGGGGGGGGTGACGGCACAGTGGTCGGCGCCCCGCTACGCCGTGAGAACCGTTGTGCTTCTCCCGGCGTTTTTAGGGCGAACATCGGTGGCGAGGTGACATCTGAATCGGTCCTGGGGGCACCAGCAGTGGATTGATGATGGTTCGTAACGATGGGACGCGCGTTGCTATGGTAGCAAGAATAATCCGTGCCGCGTGGGTGATTGCGGTGATGATCTTCCGTCTCCTTCCATATTCAACTATTTTATTTTATATTACCAGGAAAGGTCCCACTGGGCCATGTGGTTATTTTTTCAGAAGCGACCTGGCTATTGCAAATGATAACCCGACGAAGTGGAGCTCGTCATCATCATCGTCATCATCATCGTCATCATCGTCATCATCGTCGTCATCATTGTGTAGGGAAAACCCGGAGGACACGCAAACTCCAAATGTACAGCAGGCATCCGGGTCGGGATCGACCCCACAACCTCCTCCTGAATACCAGGCGGGGGACCTCCTGAATACCAGGCAGGGGAGATGACATCAATATCAGCTACATCATCTAAACGTGTGATGTCCATTCTAAATATGGAGAGAGAAACGAGAGAACCCGGGAGAAATCCGCACGACCACGTGAAGAGTGAGAGAGAGAGAGAGACACGCCAACTGCAAATACACAGCAGCAGGCGTCCAAGGCGGGGATCGTACCCACGACCTCCTGTAGACCAGGCGAGGTTGTTAACATCTCCTAGCCACCGTGGCCGCCACCAGGTGGGGCCGCGCCGGCGGGACGTTTGTCCGGCACCCCGTCGCGCCGCGTCCGCGTGGCTGTGGGAGGAACCGGAGAGCCCGGAGGGAATCCACGCAGGACCTCTTGACGTCGCCCCTGCCGTGTGCGCGGGGTGGTGCGGAATCGCAGCCCGATTGTGTAAATAGTACAGTTCCAGTAGAGTCGTGGAAGATGCAGTGGGTGACGGTGTGCGGTGATGGCGAGCCACCGCGAGCGGTGGTGGCGAGCCACCGCGAGCGGTGGTGGAGAGCCACCGCGAGCGGTGGTGGAGAGCCACCGCGAGCGGTGGTGGAGAGCCACCGCGAGCGGTGGTGGAGAGCCACCGCGAGCGGTGGTGGAGAGCCACCGCGAGCGGTGGTGGAGAGCCACCGCGAGCGGTGGTGGCGGGCCACCGCGAGCGGTGGTGGAGAGCCACCGCGAGCGGTGGTGGGCGACGGTGATGGAGACTCTGAGCGATGGTGCCGTGCCGCCTGACGTGGGCTGACCTTTCCGATTGCCGAACCCGACCGCACGGAATGGCCGCGCCGTGCCACTCTGTTATTTTCGGCGGCCTTGGGTGAATGGCAAATGGCGCCGTCCGAGGTGACGCGAGGTGCTGACTTGGGGGGAGTGGGAGGGGATGGGAGAGGGGGTGGGGGGGCTGGCCTAGCCCATTGTCGGCGAGCGGTTCACGATGAGCGATCGATCGTTACGCCCGCCGAGACGCGGCTGCCACGGTAGCGGCGTTGTCGTCGTCACGGTGAGCGGCGGTGCCGTAGCAGCGTTGCCGGACTCGCGATCCAGAAGGGTCCCGGTTTGACTCCATCTCCCGGCCAACGTGGCGGCTGACACGATGGGGGGCTAGGTTCCTAAATCCACCCCTGACACCACCCAGCACGGCCACAGCGAGTCCTACTATTGGCAGGTTGTGCGTGTGGTGGGGGGTAAAGTGTGGGTAATTGCCGCCTCCTTTAAAGGTGTTCTGGCCTTGCACCTCCGATTTTTAGCACGGTTGGCTACGTATGGTGCGAAAGAAGTTCTACAAACATACTTACTGTCCATAGACTCGGCACTGCCCATAGACTAAACACTGCCCATAGACTCAGCACTGCCCATAGACTCAACACTGTCCATAGACTCAACACTACCCATAGACTCAACACTGTCCATAGACTCGGCACTGCCCATAGACTCAGCACTGCCCATAGACTCAACACTGTCCATAGACTCAACACTACCCATAGACTCAACACTGTCCATAGACTCGGCACTGCCCATAGACTCAGCACTGCCCATAGACTCAACACTGTCCATAGACTCAACACTACCCATAGACTCAACACTGCCCATAGACTCGGCACTGCCCATAGACTCGGCACTGCCCATAGACTCGGCACTGCCCATAGACTCAACACTACCCATAGACTCAACACTACCCATAGACTCAACACTGCACCATAGACTCAACACTGCACCATAGACTCAACACTGCCCATAGACTCAACACTGCCCATAGACTCAACACTGCACAATAGACTCAACACTGCACCATAGACTCAACACTGCACCATAGACTCAACACTGCCCATAGACTCAACACTACCCATAGACTCAACACTGCACCATAGACTCAACACTGCCCATAGACTCAACACTGCCCATAGACTCAACACTGCACCATAGACTCGGCACTGCACCTGAGATTATCACGGTTGGCTATGCACGGTGTGCGAAGAGCAGTCCGCCGAATGCCGCTAGAGCGGCCTCTAGCGGAGGCTTTACCCCCCTTTTCCCGCCAGCGGTGATGCGAGCCGGCAGTTGCAGGGCTGCTACTCGGCTCAAAGACGCAGAACCAAACAAATTTCAGCCCCAACCGGGGAGCTTCCGCCAACTGCTGCGTCGGCCACGGTGGCTCCCGCTGTGATTTGGACGTTTAAATTGTTCGGACGCCTGAAGGTCATGGGGGGGGGCGGTGGAGGTGGTGGGGGGAGGAGTGGGGGTGATCCCTGGGGGTAGTGGAGTTGAGGGGGTGGTGTTGTGGTGGTGGTGGTAGTGTGGTGGTGGTGCTAGGGTGGTGGTGGTAGTGAGGTGGTGGAGTGGTGTTGGGTTGGTGGTAGTGTGGTGGTGTTAGGGTGGTGGTGGTAGTGTTGTGGTGTAGTGGCGTTGGGTTGGTGGGGTGGTAGTGTGGTGGTGTGGTAGTGTGGTGGTGTTAGCGTGGTGGTGGTAGTGAGGTGGTGGTGGTAGTGTGGTGGTGGAGTGGTGTTGGATTGGGTGGGTGGTAGTGTGATGGGGTGGTAGTATGGTGGTGGTAGTGAGGTGGTGGTGGTGGTGGTGGTAGTGAGGTGGTGGAGTGGTGTTGGGTTGGTGGGGTGTTAGGGTGGTGGTGGTAGTGAGGTGGTGGTGGTGGAGTGGTGTTTGATTGGGTGGGTGGTAGTGTGGTGGTGGTGGTAGTGAGGTGGTGGTGGTGGTGGTGGAGTGGTGTTGGATTGGGTGGGTGGGTAGGCGGGGGGGAGACCCAGGGGCTCCCGGTTGCCCGGTTTGCCCCGTTGCCCGCCCCGGAATGCAAGGGGCTCGGGTGTCGGGATGCCGATTTTAGCCGCGTTGGCCGCACGTCCGTCGCCCCCCCCCCTCCCTGCGACCTTCAAGGAGTCTGCTGCTGCTGCTGCAGACTCCTTGAAGGTCGCGGGGAGGTCGCGGGCGGCTCCAGAGAGTCACCGCGGTGACGACGATGACGACGCTCGTACGATCGGCCCCTCCTCCTCCCCCTCCTCCCCCTCCTCCTCCCGCTCCTCGTTGTCACCGCCCCGCGGTTGGAGCGCATTCGCCGCTGTGTTGCAGGGGTTCAAATGCGGCGGCCGCCCCGGTTAATGCCGCCGTTGTGCACGAACCGTCGCAAGTGCCGTCCGCTTAATTTTTTGCGATAAAATGTTTGCTTGTTTTTAAATGTTTAAAAAACAAAAAAGCTCCCGGTGTTGACGTCGTAAGCAAAGAGTCCCGGCCTCTGCGGCCCCCCGGCGCGTGGCGGTGGTGCCGCGTTTGTCACTTTTCCAAATGACGCTGAAAATTCCTCCCTTTCTGGAATCGCACGGCAGCACGACACCACCCCCGCTTGGCCACCATCCCCCAGGGGGTGTGCGAGATGCCCCCCCCCCCCCCAGGTTAAGGAAAACCACCGCTCTTGACAAATCGTCCCGAGATTCGCCATTGGAACGGAATTGGAGGATTGCTGCTGCCCTGTGCAATCCCAGCCGAGGGTGACGTTTTTCAAATGTGGCCGAGCATTGTAACCGAGACGCGGGCGCACGATGCCCCGCTCTTGCAGAAGATCCGGAATCCGAATCTTCATCTCGGCTGGCAGGAATCCGATGAGCTATGAAGCTCTTTGTTTTTTTTTATTTATTTCCCACCGATGTCCACGGGAATCTTTAACGTCCCCCCCGTGAGCAAAAGCGGTCGGCGCGTAGTAGTCGTGGCAGTCGTAGTAATAGTATTGCAGTTATACGCACCACCACCGTGGTATTAACCAGGGCGGCCGCTGGAATTCGAACCACGAATCTCTACGACCAAGCAGTGGCGTTGTGCTCTGGAGCCGCCCGTGACCTCCGGGTGACCTTGCAGCGAGCAGGGGGAGGGCGGTGGGACAGTCCCCGTGACTGTGGGCGTGTTGCCGGCCTTGCTGGGCGCTACTCCTCCGCGGCACTTTCCGCAACGGTCTGTTGAGGCCACACGGGGGAACTTTGTCTGTGTGTTTGCAGTACCACGCGGAGACGATCAAGAACGTGCGCACGGCCACGGAGAGCTTGGCAAAGGACCCCTACAACTACCTCCCCGTGGGCATCGCGCTCGACACCAAGGGTCCTGAGATCCGCACCGGGCTCATTAAGGGGGTAAGGGCCCCCCTCAATTCTGCACCTCTCCCCGAGGCCCCCCCACCCTGCACCCCCCCTCCATGAGCTCCCCCCCCCGCCCAGAGGCCCCCCACCCTGCACCACCACTAATGCCGACTCGATTCCTCGCAACTCCTGCTGTTTTATTGCCGGAAAAGGTAACAAAAACAAAAAACCAGACCTCTCATTACTTTTCCATACTTAGACTCCATCGGTGTGTAACGTACGGGGCGGCCGCGTGGCGGGCGAGAGAGCCGACCCCTTTCTGCCTTTTGTCCACGGCGGCGGGCGTGCAGAGCGGCACGGCGGAGGTGGAGCTGAAGAAGGGCGGCACGCTCAAGGTGACGCTGGACGACGCCTTCATGGACAAGTGCGACGAGCACACCCTGTGGGTGGACTACAAGAACCTGCTCAAGGTGATCGAGGTCGGCAACAAGGTGTACGTGGACGACGGCCTCATCTCGCTCTGCGTCAAGGAGAAGGGTGAGCGGGTGGCGGTGGTGTCGCTCGGTCGCTCGCTCGGTCGGTCCGCTGCCGATGCCTGTCGCGTCGCCATCGTCATCACCACCGTCATCGCCACCGTCATCACCACCGTCATTATCACCAACGTCATCACCATCGTCATCACCACCGCCATTATCACCAACGTCATTATCACCAACGTCATCGTCGTCATCACCACCGTCATCACCACCGTCATCACCACCGTCATTATCACCACCGTCATTATCACCACCGTCATTATCACCACCGTCATCACCACCGTCATTATCACCAACGTCATCACCACCGTCATCACCAACGTCATCGCCGTCATCGCCACGGACATCATCACCAACATCGTCATCATCACCACCGTCATCACCACTGTCATCACCACTGTCATCACCACCGTCATTACCGTCATCGTCGTCATCACCACTGTCATCGCCACTGTCATTATCACCAACGTCATCGCCACCGACATCATCACCAACGTCATCGCCACTGTCATTATCGCCACCGTCATCACTACCGTCATTATCACCAACGTCATCGCCGTCATCGCTACCGACATCATCACCAACGTCATCGTCATCGCCACCGTCATCGCCATCGTCATCACCACCGTCATTATCACCACCGTCATTATCACCACCGTCATTATCACCACCGTCATTATCACCGTCATCACCACCGTCATCACCAACGTCATCGCCACCGTCATCGCCACCGTCATCGCCACCGTCATCGCCACCGTCATCGCCACCGTCATCGCCACCGTCATCGCCACCGTCATTATCACCGTCATCACCAACGTCATCGCCAACGTCATCGCCACCGTCATCGCCACCGTCATCGCCACCGTCATCGCCACCGTCATCGCCACCGTCATCGCCACCGTCATCATCACCGTCATCGCCACCGTCATTATCACCGTCGTCGTCGTCATCACCACCCTCGTCATCCTATGTTTTCGCTTAATACACTTTTAGTTAAGTGAGTAAATGATTCTTAAAATGTATTTATATTATTTGTATGCCAAGTGTCTGCTGCTGCTGCTGTGTCCTGCACAGCGCTTTGATATATCCTTGGTGACGAGCTGCTAAATCCAGGTAGTCCTCTACTTACAATTGGAGGTGCGTTACAACGACCCCATCGTAAGTCACAAATATCATAAGTCGAAGATGACCTTAGCCTACCCAGGAGTCTTTAAGAATGGTGATAATTTAGCAAATCACAGCAATTTACAGTACCGTACTGTATAAACTACGTACTGTATGTATTTATTAATTACAATACTGTATTGCAGAGTAAAAAAAAACGTATCGTAACGTATCATATTGTACTGTACTCACCAAGGTTCGTACCTCGTACGCCGCTGCGTTTGCCTGCCGCGCAAAATTTAAAATACTTTACAATTTTGTCGTATCGCCATCGTAAGATCTAAATATCGTAAGTCGGGGACCGTCGTAAGTCGGGGACTATCTGTACATGGAATTATTATTATTATCATCGCCACCATCATCACCACTGTCTTCATCGTCGTGGTCTCTCTCCACTGCTGGATGAAGGCCTACGCAGGCCTTCATCATCATCATGAGTCGTGGTCTATCCACCTGTGGACGAAGGCCTTGCCTACCTAGGCCACCGCCACCATGAGCCACTGCCCGGTGAAAGTTTACCGGCTCTCTCCCCATCTCCGACGTCAACGGCAGCCCGGGTCTCTCGCGCGGCGACACCTCGTCCATCCGGTCTGCGTTCGTTGGGCCGCGCGACGACGTTCGACGTTTCGCGCCACTCCCCCCCCCTCCCCCCAGGGAAGGACTTCATGATCACCGAGGTGGAGAACGGCGGCACGCTGGGCAGCAAGAAGGGCGTGAACCTGCCCGGCGTGGCGGTGGACCTGCCGGCCATCTCGGAGAAGGACATCGGCGACCTGAAGTTCGGCGTGGAGCAGGGCGTGGACATGGTGTTCGCCTCCTTCATCCGCAAGGCGGCCGACGTGCACGCGGTGCGCGCCGTGCTGGGCGACAAGGGCAAGCACATCCTCATCATCAGCAAGATCGAGAACCACGAGGGCGTGCGCAGGTGAGGCCGCGGGGTGGACGGGCGGCGGGGGTGGTGGGGGTGGATGGATGGCAGGGCTGGTGAGCGGGGTGAGCGGGTGACTGTGTGGCGAGCGGGGTGAACGGGTGACAGGATGAGGGGCTGGTGAGCGGGGGTGACGGGCTGGTGAGCGGGGTGAGTGGGTGACTGTGTGGCGAGCGGGGTGAACGGGTGACAGGATGAGGGGGTGGTGAGCGGGGTGACGGGTTGGCGAGCGGGGTGAACGGGTGACAGGATGATGGGCTGGTGAGCGGGGGTGACGGGTTGGCGAGCGGGGTGAACGGGTGACAGGATGAGGGGGTGGTGAGCGGGGTGACGGGTTGGCGAGCGGGCGGTGAGCGGGGTGAATGCGTGAGTGGGGTGGTGAGTGGGTGTGCAGGTTAGGATGCACGGGGGTGGTGAGCTCTAAAGATGGTGATGTGATAAAGATCGTGAGTTGTTGTGCTGAAGCGTGGCCAACGTGTGAGCGCTCGTGCCGATGGAAATGAAAAGGGGAGAGGCGGCGGTTCGAGTTTGTTGTGTCCCACGGGGTGAGAACGCTTCTAAGAGACCGGCGTGGGAGAGTTTCCTTCGCAGGAGTGAGCCGGCTCGTCTCCACAGCGACCAAAGGCCAAACGGATGACGTTCAGAAGCACGGCGACGAAGCGGAATGTTTAAAATCGTCGAGAAAGCGGCCGCACCGTCGAACGAGAAGTGGGGAAAATATTGGATGGAGATAAATCGACGTTAGGAAACGATAATTCCTCTGGGGCGCGTGTCGGCCCGACCGCAACGTGATTGCAACGTGTACGTGTGTGTACATTGAACTTCTTTCGCACCGTACGTAGCCAACCGTACGTAGCCAACCGTACGTAGCCAACCGTACGTAGCTAACCGTGCGTAGCCAACCGTGCTAATCGGAGGTGCGGCGGGCGGGGGGCGGGTGGGGGGCAAGGACAACAAACTAAACGCAACAACGAGCGGCAGTTCTAAAGAAATGAGTTTGTCAATCTGGACGATGATTGCCATCGCTCCCAGTGGTTTCCTGATATGTCGGAAGGAAGAGCGTTCCAGACGGTCACAAAAACGCCCGTGGGTCACGTGGATTTTTCTCCGGGTCCTCCGGTATTTCCGTCGTAATTTTTCGAATCGACGTCACGCGTGCAGAGTATTTGGCCGCTGTAAAATGTCCACGTGACGACGATGACGACGATAACCCCGCTTCGTTTGAGCTATCCTTCGTGATGGTGGCCAGGTCGCTTCTGAAAAAGAACCGTTCAGCTCGGTGGGGGCTTTAACGGGCAAACAAAAAGAGGCTCGCTTCGAGTTTAGTTGGAGTGATGGTGCGTGCATGCGGTGTCGGTGATTCTCTTCGACGAGGTTCGACGAGGTGCTGGAGGCGAGCGACGGCATCATGGTGGCGCGCGGCGACCTGGGCATCGAGATCCCCACGGAGAAGGTCTTCATCGCGCAGAAGATGATGATCGGGCGCTGCAACCGCATCGGCAAACCGATCATCTGTGCCACCCAGGTGCCGCCTCATCCCTCCCCGCCCGCTCACTTGTCCACTCATTCGCTCATTTGCTCGCTCAATTGCTCGTTAACTTGCCCACTCGGTTGCTCGTTTTCTTGCCCCCCCTCCACCCTCCCTATCCAAGTACCCAGCAAATTCGTAACGCATGCGTGCCGTGCTGTCCGTGTGCTTGCCGTGCTGTCCGTGTGCGTGCCGTGCTGTCCGTGTGCGTGCGTAGATGCTGGAGAGCATGATCAAGAAGCCTCGGCCTACGCGCGCGGAGAGCAGCGACGTGGCCAACGCGGTGCTGGACGGCGCCGACTGCATCATGCTGAGCGGGGAGACGGCCAAGGGAGACTACCCCCTGGAGGCCGTGCGCACCCAGCACGCGGTAGGTGGGGCGTGGGTGGAGAGGGGTGGGTGGGGCATGGGTGGGTGTGGGCGGGGTGGGTGGGGCATGGATGGGTGTGGGCGGGTGAGGATGGGCTTGGGTTTGGTGGGTGGGTGTATCACTGGTAGATCGGCAAGCTTGTAAGAGCGAATGTGTGAGCACGCAAGTGGGTGCGTGCGTCTCTGCATGGGGGTGGGTAGGTTGGAGGCCAGTTGTGTGAGTGGTTGAGTAGTGTGGCGGTTGAGTGGGCGAGTGAGTGAAGCGGGGTGACTAAGATGCCACTCGGACATCGGAGCTCGCAGCACACCGATCGCTCGCTCGGACAGCCACACGAGCAACCAAATCATCTCATTGAACCGATTTTCTCCCGGTCGTCTTCCCCCCACGATTAACCCGGCTGCTTCTGTTGTGGCCGGTGGTTGGCGGTGGGTGGTGGTGGTTGGCGGTGGTGGTGGTTGGCGGGCTCCCCTGGGGCAGATTGCCCGCGAGGCGGAGGCCTGCATGTACCACCGCCAGGTGTTTGACGACCTGCGTCACGCCACGCACGCCACTCACGACCCCACCGAGACGGTCGCTATTGGCGCAGTCGAGGCCTCCTTCAAGAGCACCGCTTCGGCCATTGTGGTCCTCACCACCAGCGGAAGGTAGCGCCCCCCCCTCGCCCCCAACGGCGGGGCTGCATGGTGCTGCTGGTGCAGTTGTTTGGGGAGAGGGAGCGGGGGTGGGGGTTGCCGACGATGCACGGGGGGGTGTGTGAGATGCCACGGGGGGGTGTGTTATTTTTGCACGTTGCTTTGCGTCGTTTGTGGCTTGATTTTGTGTTTTTTTTTGTTGGCGCTGCGAGCATGTGCCTGCAGCTGCCTGGAGAGGAAGTGATGTCACCACAAAGTGACTCCACAGGAAGTGACGTCACTCGCTGTGACGTCACTCGCTGTGAAGCGACACGACGTCGCGCGGTCGGACGCGTGCCCGGGATTACGGGCGACAGCGTTTGTTGTTGTTGTTTTTTTTCCTGCGTTAAAACAAATTCAAGTCGTCAACTGAATTCGGACGGGAAAAGAAAAATGTCGCGAGCATCTCCTCTGCCCAAAGGAGTGTGTGGTCCGTTGCTGGCAATTCGACATTGCCATGGAATGTGGCAGTGTTCTCAATATTATACTCACATCAACACCACCACCACCGCTGTCTCCACCCATCCATCACCACCACCACCACGAATATCATTATCATCATCACCACCACCACCACCACCACCACGAATATCACCATAATCATCACCACCACCACCACCACAATCGGCAAACCACCTCCCCCCACCACCGCCGCCTCCTCCCCCCCCAACCCCGCGCCCCCCCCCCCCCCGCGCGGCCCCCCATAGATTGCGCGGGAGGCGGAGGCGGTGATGTTCCACAGCCAGCTGTTTGAGGAGATCCGCCGCCTGTCGCCGGAGACTCGCGACCCCTCGGAGGCCACGGCCGTGGGCGCCGTCGAGGCCTCCTTCAAGTGCCGCGCCAGTGCCATCGTAGCCATTTCCAATTCGGGAAGGTAAAAGCGATCAAACCTGTTAAACTATCTTTTTATTTTACCGACCCTGAGCGGCTATAATCGATATGTAGCTCTTTTTCACAAGCGACCTGGCTATCACAAATGATGGCTCAGCGAAGTGGCCCGTCGTCATTATCGTGTAGCGGCAGCCAAATGGCTCTAAAACACGTGACGTCGAATCTCAATGCGGAGGGGGTAAAAACGGGAGGGGCCTGGATTAAAATTCCACGCGACCACGGGGAGAGGGAGAGAGACGCAGCAGGCGTTGTCAGGGCCCGGCCCGGCCTCGTCCGGCGGTCTGTGGCTGTCGGGGCGGCAAGCGGGAGGGATCGGACCGTTGCGGAGGTCTGGTGCCGGCGTTTCTGTGCCGAATCTCTGCTAACCGCAGTGCCGAGCGAGGTTTTCGATAATGGTCCCCGGTGCTGGCTGAGAGGCGCTGTCCGGGGACAGTTAAGACGATCAGCTGATCCAGGGGTGGAAGGGTCGTTGCCAGAAACGTCAGCCATTATGTATATAATTATAGGTATATGTATTCCTTATATGGCAGGGCTATTGACGAATGCCGAGGCTTTGTGACCGGCATACGTGGGGAGTGCTTGGATGGTTTACGCACAGCCGCCGCTTATTTCTCACGACGTAGACGCGTAATCGTCGCCTTCCTGCGGTCTTCTCAACTCTGAATTCCTCCCTACACTTCTTCTGCCAACGCATCTTCAGTAATTCTCCATCCTCCATCTTGCGCGTTTTAACGGTGGAATCGGCTCGACAACTCTCAGTACGTACGTACGTCCGTCCGTGTGTGTGTGTGTGTGTCTCGTCTGTGTGTCTCTGTGTGTGTGCACCTGGCCTGGCACAGGCGCCTTGGTGGCGTCGCGGTCACTTAGTGGCAGGTGTTGGTATTGGAGCGGCGGTGCAGCGGTTAGCGCGCTGTGCTTACGGACCTGGCCGCCCGAGTTCAATTCCTGCTCACGGCCACCGACACCATTGACGATTATCTAAACCGCTCGTGGGCCTCCCCTAGGTCCACTCTGCCTCAGTTGAGTACCCGGTGCGGTGTGTCAACATCGCCACTCTGGAAACAGAGATCTTTGTGTAAACATCACCACTGTGGAAACAGACAGGCGGCCGGGCGTGGTTCTGGCCACCCACCCCCCTCAACGTGCCGTGCCGAGCCTTCATAGATGCTGCTCGTGGACAGCACTTGCCCCAACAGTCTGTGAACGCTATACTGGGGATCTTTGTCCTTGGTGTCTCTATCTGCGTGGTGTGTGAGAGACATCGCCTGCATCCCCCTGACTCTCCAGTCGCTCCGCTCTGCCGCTGACCTCGCTGTCGCTTAACTGGCTGCATGCAGCTCGCGGGTGATTGGTCGATAAACCCCCTAACACTTTGCCTGCGTTTTCTGAAAACTCGCAACAGCGTCTCGGATCATCATCACCAGCACCGCCATCATCATCACCAGCACCGCCATCATCATCACCAGCACCGCCATCATCATCACCAGCACCGCTATAATCACCACCATCAGCACCAGCACCGCCATCATCATCAGCACCACGACCATCATCATCACCATCACCTGCACCACCACCATCATCATCACCTGCACCACCATCATCACCTGCACCACCACCACCATCATCACCAGCATCATCACCAGAATCATCACCAGCACCACCATCATCACCAGCACCACCATCATCACCAGCACCACCATCATCACCAGCACCACCATCATCACCAGCACCACCATCATCACCAGCACCACCATCATCACCAGCACCACCATCATCACCAGCACCACCATCATCATCACCAGCACCACCATCATCACCAGCACCACCATCATCATCATCATCACCACCAGCACCACCACCACCAGCACCACCACCATCACCACTAACGCGCCGCTCTGCTAACCCCTCCCGCGTGCAGGTCTGCGTACCTCATCTCTAAGTACCGTCCCCGCTGCCCCATCCTGGCGGTGACGCGCACGCCGCAGACGGCGCGCCAGGCGCACCTCTACCGCGGGGTCTTCCCGCTGCTCTACACCTTCCCTGCCAAGGAGCCCTGGGCCGATGACGTCGACGCCCGCGTCAACTTCGCCATCACCATCGGTACCACGCCACCCTGCTACGCCACCACCACCACCACGCCACCACCACCACGCCACCACCACCACGCCACCACCACCACCACCACACCGCCACCACCACCGCCACCACCACGCCACCACCACCACCATGCTGCCACCACCACGCCACCACCACCACGCCACCACCACCACGCCACCACCACCACCGCCACCACCACGCCGCCGCCACCACCACGCCGCCACCACCACCGCCACCACCACGCCACCACCGCCACCACCACGCCACCACCACGCCACCACCACGCCACCACCCTGCCACGACATCGCACCACCACCCCACACTGCCACCACCACTACCCCCCCTGCCCCCCCTCCCCCCCCCCCAAAGGAAACGTATAAAACATAAAGTTGATCCCTGTGTGATCCTCGCTCAGTCCCTGGTTGTTTCCCATTTCTTTCCCGATCGATCTCCCGTTGATCCCCCGTTGATCCCCCATTGATCCCCCATTGATCCCCGTTTTTTCGCCCCCCACGCTGCAGGCAAGAACCGCAAGTTCATCCACAAGGGCGGAGTGGTGATCATCGTGACCGGCTGGCGCCCCGGCTCCGGCTTCACCAACACGATGCGCGTCACCGTCGCCGAGTGAGGGCCCCCAGTGCGGTGGGGGGGGGGGGGGGTCCCGGGGGGCCGCCCCCCACCAACGCTCGCCCCCCACCAACGCTCGCCCCCCACCAACGCTCGCCCCCCCACCAACGCTCGCCCCCCACCAACGCTCGCCCCCCCACCAACGCTCGCCCCCCCACCAACGCTCGCCACGCTCTCCTCCTCCCTCGTAGTCGTCGCCCATCCAATTTTCCCTCCTTTGCAGTCCCCGTGCCCCGGTGCATCGCCTGCGCACGGCCCACGCCACCGCCCGTGTCACCGCCGTCGCCACGGTCACCAGATCTCGGCATCCGGACGGCGGGCGACTGCCAGAATCGAAATAATGAGAGGCCCACGTGGTTGTTAACGAGCAGGCGAAGGGGGCCCGCTGAGCAATGGGAGGGAGTGCGGTTGGGTTGCTTTGCCGTGTGCGCGAGTTGGGGGGGGGGGGGGGTGGCCGGGGGGCCGACCTGGAGATGTGGAACCGCGTGCCCGTCGCGGTGGCTGTGTGTGGTAGTGTGGTAGAGGAGTTGACCGCGTTTCTAACCACGCTTGCACCGAAACGAAAATTATTCAAATGTAACGAAAGAACCTGGGGGGGGGTGGGGGGGACGTCCAATAAAAGGTGTGCAATACAACCCGAAAGCCACCGTGCTTGGTTATTCGCGACGGGGAGACGCCAGGGGTCCGCCACGCTGCGACATCGTTGAGCGGCGACGGCCCGAGGCCTTCATCCAGCGGCCCTCCGGCCGGCCGGCGAACAAAGAACGGGTCGCCGCGTCGCGCGGCCGTCTGGAACGCTCTTCCCTTACCAATTTCTATTGTTAGGAAGCCACTGGAGCGCCGTTCACGTTCGTGCGTTTCTAGATCGTCTAGACACGTTGATTTCAACACGGAAACGAGTCGCCAGGTACGTCGACCATAACCATCAACCACGCCAACTCCGGTCCATCCCCGCATGCGGCTTCTAGCTGGGCTCTCGGACAAAGACGGGCGGTCGTCGCATCGCGCGGCACATTCGGATGCGCTTCTGCGGCCGTCTGGAACGCTCTTGCTTCCGATATTAGGAAGCCACTGGGAGCTGTAGCTTCCTAATATCGTCGTCTTGATTGACAAACTAATTTCTTCAGGACTGCTTTTTGTGTTTAGTTTCTTTCCCCCCCCCCCACCACCGATTGGCACGGTTGGCTACGCACAGTGCAGAAGAAGTTAAACAATACACACTGCCCATGGACTCAACACCGCACCTCCGATTAGCACGGCTGGCTACGTACGGTGCGAACGAAGTTCAACATAAAGGACGTCCCGTCCGGCGATTACTCCGAGCCACTTCTAACTATTTTTATTTCGCCAGGTAAGGCCCACTGAGCTATGTAGCTCTTTTTCCACAGCGACCCGGCCATAGACGATAGCTCAACCAAGTTCGGCTTATGAGGTGGAAATGTGTAGCAGCAGCCAACTACTCTAAACGAGTGGCGTTGATTCTACACGTGGAGGGGAATCAACACGAGGACCCGGTTGAACAATCCGAGCGACCACGGAGAGAGGGAGACACGCAAACTCCAAATATACAGCAGCTGTCATGGTCGGGATCGAACCCACAACCTCCTGCATACCAGGCGAGGTAGTTGACGTCTGAACCTGCCCCGACCCGCGGGGGGAAGGCAGCCAGCAGCCACGCGGAGAGGACCCAGGGCTACCAACAATTCGCCCAAGTTCTGCAGTTCTCTATGCAGGGTTGGGGTTCGTGCAGGTGTGAACGGGTGTTTACACGTGTGGGAGGCTCCCGACGCGTGCGAGGGGGCAACGCTCGATCCCGTACTGACGGAACAGGAAGAGTCGGGGGGGGGGGGGGGGGGGTACGGCTGCACCTCGCGACGCCCACGGGAAGCGAGATGAAACAGATGTAGATTAGTCCACACTTTGCTATACCGCCGGGGAGTTTGGCACCATCTGTGCGTGACCCACCAACCCTCGCTGTTGCCTCCACGATGCTGGATGACAGGCAGCCACGGGCAGCGTATCCATCACCACCACCATCGCTGCTTGGCTAAACACCGCTGTGAACAGACACGGACAAAGATGCCCCGTACAGCCTCAGACTGTAGGGGCAAGTGCTGTTAGCGAGCAGCACCTATGAAGGCCGGCACGGCACACGAGGGGGTGGGTGGCCAACACCACGCCCGACCGCCTTTGTCTCCCCAGTGGCGATGTTACTGACACACCGCCACCAGGTACTCATTTGAGGCCGAGTCGACCTGTGAATAGAATTCACAAATCTTGACTTGAAGCTTTCGTGACTGCAGGAATTCATATTCTTTGGGTCTTTCGGTAAAGTCACGAAGATATAACAATAAAATAATAAAAAATAAAAATAAAGTGAAGCACCTGATGACGATTGCTTGTGTTGCGATCGAAACGTCGCGATATTATATTCACTTTTTTTTATCTACGTGACTTTACCAAAATACCGAAAGACTAGAATACACACACACACATGAACGTCCGTGGAACGTCCACAAGGTGGCGAGGTTAAGTTACGTAATAAACTAAATTTTAGTGATGCTGCTGCTGCACCATTGCCTGTGATGGTGCACAGACAACTAATTTCTTAAGAACTGCGCTTCGTCTTTAGTTTGATTACTCGGCTGTCCTTCCCCCCGCACCTCCAATTAGCACTGTTGGATACGTACGGTGCGAAAGAACTTCAACATGCAACAAGTCAACAGCTTTGTCAACATGAGGAGGGAGGATAAGCCATCGCGTGAACTCCCGTTGTGATCCTCGCAGCGGCTTCTCGCTGGCCATCGAACAAAGACGGTGGTGGTCACTGCGTCGTCCGGCGCTTTCAGATGCGCTTCTGCGGCCGTCTGGAACGCTCTTCCCTTCCAATATTGAGAAGCTGCCGGAGCTATGCACTTTAAAATCATCGTCGTCTACATTGAAAAATGATTTTCTGCTTTGGGGCCGTCCATAAATGACGTCACGCGATTTTTGACCCCCCCCCCTCGTCACAC
Source organism: Petromyzon marinus (assembly GCF_048934315.1). NCBI lineage: Eukaryota > Metazoa > Chordata > Hyperoartia > Petromyzontiformes > Petromyzontidae > Petromyzon > Petromyzon marinus. The sequence continues at coordinate 1,758,032 of NC_133723.1, forward strand.
GCCGTCACAAAAATTCAGACCCCCCCCCCCTCAAATATGACGTCACAAAGCTCTGCCCCGCCCAAAATAAAACATGCTTCAAATCGCTTTAAACTATTGTCATTGTAGTGCGTATTTAATGTGGCGCTCCACTCTGTTGTTGTAGGAGAAAACATTTATTCAAAGGCGTTGGAAAGCTGAAATTTTGCATAAAATTCACTTGAAAATATTCAACGTCGAACTAAAACTGCAGATGTTAAGAAAATTATATTGAAATTCTCTTATAATTATAAAATATTTAAAGTAATTATAACTATAAAAAATACATGAAGCTGTGTAGTAGAAGGAAGAACAATGGAGAGTACAATTATAACAATCATATATTCTGATTTAAAGCTTTCGTGACTGCAGTAATTCATATTCTTAGTTTTTTCGGTAAAGTCACGTTGAAGAGAAACAACAAAATAACAAAATATATAAAACAATAAAAAAATTCTCACGACGTTTCGACCGTGACTTTACCGAAAAAACTAAGAATAATCATATATTCATTCCACAGAATAAAAAGCCCTGGTCGAATCATGAGCATCAAAATGTTTAATAACGATAATTTAAAAAGATGTTCAAAATGTACGCTTCTACATTCTCCCATGGAGAAGCAAAATGCTCCTTCATGGAATAAATAAAAGGTGACAGTTAATATAAATAATCAAATAGTAAATAATGAAAATTAATCAAAATTAGTGTTATAACAATTCTATATTTAAAGTTGCACATTTTGATGTGACGTCACATTTCTCAAACCCCCCCGCCCTCGTCACAAATGTCTGACCACCCCCCTCGCCCCCCCCCCCCGGGGCGTGACGTCATTTATGGACGGCCCCTTTGTGTGGTGAGTTTGTCCTTCCCCTATTAGTGCGCTTTGGCGACATACGGTGCGAAAGAAGTTCAACATACACACATAAACACCGTGTGTGTGCATAGAATAGACGACGTTTTGGGCAATGTCCCTTTGTCAGCCATTTGTGCTATGAAGAAGCACCAGTTGTATAGCCACATTAATACATTGATACCCATAGAGATATATACCCATAGAGATACATAGTGACCCATAGAGATACATAGTGACCCATAGAGATAGTGACCCATAGAGATAGATAGTGACCCATAGAGATACATAGTGACCAATAGAGATAGATACCCATAGAGATAGATAGATACCTATAGAGATGCATAGATACCCATAGAGATAGTGACCCATAGAGATACATAGTGATCCATAGTGATACATAGTGACCCATAGAGATACATAGATACCCAGATAGATACCCAGAGAGATATATACCCATAGAGATACATAGTGACCCATAGAGATACATAGATACCCATAGAGATAGTGAGCCATAGAGATAGATAGTGATCCATAGAGATACATAGTGACCCATAGAGATAGATAGTGACCCATAGAGATACATAATGACCCATTGAGATATATACCCAGAGATACATAGATACCCATAGAGATACATAGTGACCCATAGAGATACATAGTGACCCATAGAGATAGATAGTGACCCATAGAGATAGTGACCCATAGAGATACATAATGACCCATAGAGACACATAGATACCCATAGCGATAGTGACCCATAGAGATACATAGTGACCCATAGAGATGCATAGTGACCAATAGAGATATATAGTGACCCATAGAGATAGATAGTGACCCATAGAGATACATAGTGACCCATAGAGATACATTGTGACCCACAGAGACACATAGTGACCCATAGAGATATATAGATACCCATAGAGATACATAGATACCCATAGAGATACATAGATACCCATAGAGATATATAGTGACCCATAGAGATAGATAGTGACCCATAGAGATGCATAGTGACCCATAGAGACATAGATACCCATAGAGATATATAGAGATACATAGTGACCCATAGAGACAAATATAGATACCCATTGAGATACATAGTGACCCATAGAGATAAATACATAGTGACCCATAGAGATATATAGTGACCCATAGAGATACATAGTGACCCATAGAGACACATAGTGACCCATAGAGATAGATAGTGACCCATAGAGATAGATAGTGACCCATAGAGATAGATAGTGACCCATAGAGATACATAGTGACCCATAGAGATACATAGTTCCATAGAGATAGATAGTGAGCCATAGAGACACATAGTGACCCATAGAGATAGTGACCCATAGAGATAGTGAGCCATAGAGATACATAGTGACCCATAGAGATACAGTCACCCATAGAGATACATAGTGACCCATAGAGATACATAGTCACCCATAGAGATACATAGTGACCCATAGAGATAGATAATGACCCCTAGAGATAGATAACGACCCATAGAGATACATAGTGACCCATAGAGACAGATACCCATAGAGATACATAATGACCCATAGAGATACATAGTGACCCATAGAGATACATAGTGACCCATAGAGACGCATAGTGACCCATAGAGACGCATACATCGACACCCATAGAGATACATTGTGACCCATAGAGATACATAGTGACCCATAGAGATAGATAATGACCCCTAGAGATAGATAACGACCCATAGAGATACATAGTGACCCATAGAGACAGATACCCATAGAGATACATAATGACCCATAGAGATACATAGTGACCCATAGAGATACATAGATACCCATAGAGAGAGATAGTGAGCCGTAGAGATACATAGTGACCCATAGAGATAGTGACGCATAGTGATAGACAGTGACCCATAGAGATACATAGTGACCCATAGAGACGCATACATCGATACCCATAGAGATACATTGTGACCCATAGAGATACATAGATACCCATAGAGATAGATAGTGACCCATAGATAGATAGTGGCCCATAGAGATACATAGTGACCCATAGAGATACATAGATATCCATAGAGATAGCTAGTGACCCATAGAGATACACAGTGACCCATAGAGATAGTGACCCATAGAGATACATAGTGACCCATAGAGATAGTGACCCATAGAGATAGATAGTGATCCATAGAGATATATAGTGACCCATAGAGATACATAGTGACCCATAGAGATAGTGACCCATAGAGATACAGTGACCCATAGAGATACATAGTGACCCATAGAGATACATAGTTACCCATAGAGATAGTGACCCATAGAGATACATAGTGACCCATAGAGATACATAGATACCCATAGAGATAGATAGTGACCCATAGAGATACATAATGACCCATTGAGATATATACCCAGAGATACATAGATACCCATAGAGATACATAGTGACCCATAGAGATACATAGTGACCCATAGAGATAGTGAGCCATAGAGATACATAGTGACCCATAGAGATACATAGTCACCCATAGAGATACATAGTGACCCATAGAGATACAGTCACCCATAGAGATACATAGTGACCCATAGAGATATATACCCATAGAGATACATAGTGACCCATAGAGACGCATAGTGACCCATAGAGACGCATACATCGATACCCATAGAGATACATTGTGACCCATAGAGATACATAGTGACCCATAGAGATAGATAATGACCCCTAGAGATAGATAACGACCCATAGAGATACATAGTGACCCATAGAGACAGATACCCATAGAGATACATAATGACCCATAGAGATACATAGTGACCCATAGAGAGAGATAGTGAGCCGTAGAGATACATAGTGACCCATAGAGATAGTGACGCATAGTGATAGACAGTGACCCATAGAGATACATAGTGACCCATAGAGACGCATACATCGATACCCATAGAGATACATTGTGACCCATAGAGATACATAGATACCCATAGAGATAGATAGTGACCCATAGATAGATAGTGGCCCATAGAGATACATAGTGACCCATAGAGATACATAGATATCCATAGAGATAGCTAGTGACCCATAGAGATACATAGTGACCCATAGAGATAGTGACCCATAGAGATACATAGTGACCCATAGAGATAGTGACCCATAGAGATAGATAGTGATCCATAGAGATATATAGTGACCCATAGAGATACATAGTGACCCATAGAGATAGTGACCCATAGAGATACAGTGACCCATAGAGATACATAGTGACCCATAGAGATACATAGTGACCCATAGAGATAGTGACCCATAGAGATACATAGTGACCCATAGAGATACATAGATACCCATAGAGATAGATAGTGACCCATAGAGATACATAATGACCCATTGAGATATATACCCAGAGATACATAGATACCCATAGAGATACATAGTGACCCATAGAGATACATAGTGACCCATAGAGATAGATAGTGACCCATAGAGATAGTGACCCATAGAGATACATAGTGACCCATAGAGACACATAGATACCCATAGAGATAGTGACCCATAGAGATACATAGTGGCCCATAGAGATGCATAGTGACCCATAGAGATATATAGTGACCTATAGAGATAGATAGTGACCCATAGAGATACATAGTGACCGATAGAGATACATTGTGACCCATAGAGACACATAGTGACCCATAGAGATATATAGATACCCATAGAGATAGATAGATACCCATAGAGATACACAGATACCCATAGAGATATATAGTGACCCATAGAGATAGATAGTGACCCATAGAGATACATAGTGACCCATAGAGACATAGATACCCATAGAGATATATAGTGACCCATAGAGATACATAGTGACCCATAGAGACAAACATAGATACCCACTGAGATACATATTGACCCATAGAGATAAATACATAGTGACCCATAGAGATATATAGTGACCCATAGAGATACATAGTGACCCATAGAGACACATAGTGACCCATAGAGATGCATGAATAGATACCCATAGAGACACAGAGTGACCCATAGAGATAAATACGTAGTGACCCATAGAGACACATAGGACCCATAGAGATAGATAGTGACCCATAGAGATAGATAGTGAGCCATAGAGATACATAGTGACCCATAGAGACACATAGTGACCCATAGAGATACATAGTGACCCATAGAGATACATAGTGACTCATAGAGATAGTGACCCATAGAGATAGTGACCCATAGAGATACATAGTGACCCATAGAGATACATAGTGACCCATAGAGATACATAGTGACCCATAGAGATATAAAGTGACCCATAGAGATAGTGACCCATAGAGATACAGTGACCCATAGAGATACATAGTGACCCATAGAGATACATAGTGACCCATAGAGACAGATACCCATAGAGATACATAGTGACCCATAGAGATACATAGTGACCCATAGAGATACATAGTGACCCATAGAGATGCATAGTGACCCATAGAGACAGATACCCATAGAGATACATAGTGACCCATAGAGACAAACATACATCAATAAATGTGTCGTTAAAGCCGCCAACATTTACAATTATAAATATTGTGGCCTTGCTCTCCAACACACCGGTGTTGCTGTACTAGTTCCGAGTTGGCAACGTTCTGTTGACGTGACAAACCTTACGAATTGTCTGCGTCGGGTGGTGGCGGGTTTAACGACACAACATTTATATATTTACGCGATCTCACCCCCCAACAAAGCCCTCTTTTGTGGTTGATGTTGATCGCTAAAGGCTCCTTGAGTGCGTTGGTGCACGGTGCTTTTTCAGGAATATTTTGCTGTTTTTCCCATGGATTTTCTGTTTGCACAGTCACACATTGTCACTTTAAGATGTTTTTCTTGTTCGTGTTTTAGTTTTTTTGTTTGTTGTGGTTGCACCCGATTCAAGAGCCGAATGGCTCACAGGGCTATACCAAAAATAAATAAACTGAAAACTGCCTTGCATTGCTCTACCGCATTTGGTAGATGTCTTCCAAACCAAAATATCGTAGACTCACCTTCCAGAAGCAGAAGCCATGACTCATCTTCTACCGTGTTCGGAAGATATCTTCCGAACTTCCAAATAAAATTCAGATATATCTTCTAGAAGAAAATCAAACATGGCTCATCATCTACCGTGCTCGGCAGAGGTATTCCTAACTACAAAAAAACTTAGATACATCTTCCGGAAGATATAAGCGATGACGGTAGAAGTACCGTGCTCGGAAGATTTAGTCAAACTTCTGAATAAAACGCAGATACATCTTCCAGAAGACATCGATGACTCATTATTTATACCGTAATCGGAAGATTCCTTTCGAACATCTAAAAAAATGCTTTAGTTACAAATGTACAAAAATATTCTGATTAGCTGGAGACGGCTGAAAGAAAATTCTTTGTTACTTTTTAGTGCACTTTAAAATAAAACCGTTGTCTTTTAGAAATACATTTTTAAGGAGTTTATTTTCTATTTTTTTGTCTTTATTTTAATAAAGAATTTATTACAAGGAATATTTTTTTATACTTTTTTAAAAATACTTATAGAATAATTAAAAAAAACACAGATATATCTTCCAGAAGACGGAAGCGATGACTTCATCGTCTACCGTGCTCTGAAGATTTCTTCTGAACCTATAAACAAAAACAGGCAGCCTCAATCTCCGGTGGGCGGTAGCGAATGAGGCGTTGATGTAATTTAACATAATTTATGCGGATCACGTGACACCGCGCGGACCAATGGGGTGCGAGAAGGAGCCGCTTTAATCTGCACTTCGCCCTTGAAGGCGGTGTAGGCGGTGATTCTCGGGGCGTCTCTCGGCGGCCGCGCTCTCTCGCCTCGACGATGGCGTTCCCCCTCGTCGCGCTCGTCGTCGCCCTGGCAGCGTTGTCGTCCTCCTCCATGGCGGCTCAGCCCGGTAAGAGGGGAGGGAGGTAAGGGGAGGGCGACGGAGGGCAGATGTCACAGCCGGGGCGCTGTTACATTTGGTAGCGCGGATAAGCGACCCCAGCGGTCTTCGTCGCGCCCCGTTGGTCGGTCGCGCGTCACGTGAGGCGTTCTCGGCCAATGGCGTTCGGTGTTGGACTCTCCGTCGTTTATTCGTGCTGAGAATTGTAAACCCGCGGCGCATTTGCCCGATAATTATTTTAACTGAGGCGTTTTTATTCCTTCAATTTTTTTTTTAAAATGTTTTTAGATTTAAAAAAAAACTCGTGAAAAAGATAACAGTAGCGACGGCGTGGTCTGGTTACGCTGTTGGTGAGATTGGCGGCTTGTCATCTTGAGCGCGAGAGAGGAAAAAATGTAAATGTTGCGAGCGATCAGGCGATGCGCCCTGCATGCTTAACGATGTCACCGCCGAGGAGTGCAAGCCGCCAACCTTGCTCAATCCACTGCTGCATGGAGGCTTCTCTCCTGAAAGCCTCCGCACCTCCACGTACCCGACACACCACGCTCCACGATATTGACAATCCTCCCCAGCGCCGTTTCGCGCAAGATCTCATTTCCACGCTCAAGCCGCGTGTTCCGTATATTGCGGTTTTTCTGGGCGTCTTGTATGTGATAAGTGTGTGTGTGTACACAAGTGTGTGTGTGTGTGTCTGTGTGTACACAAGTGTGTGTGTGTGTTTGTGTGTACACAAGTGTGTGTGTGTCTGTGTGTACACAAGTGTGTGTGTGTGTCTGTGTGTACACAAGTGTGTGTGTGTGTCTGTGTGTACACAAGTGTGTGTGTGTCTGTGTGTACACAAGTGTGTGTGTGTCTGTGTGTACACAAGTGTGTGTGTGTCTGTGTGTACACAAGTGTGTGTGTGTGTCTGTGTGTACACAAGTGTGTGTGTGTGTCTGTGTGTACACAAGTGTGTGTGTGTCTGTGTGTACACAAGTGTGTGTGTGTCTGTGTGTACACAAGTGTGTGTGTGTCTGTGTGTACACAAGTGTGTGTGTGTCTGTGTGTACACAAGTGTGTGTGTCTGTGTGTACACAAGTGTGTGTGTGTCTGTGTGTACACAAGTGTGTGTGTGTCTGTGTGTACACAAGTGTGTTAGTGTCTGTGTGTACACAAGTACACGTGTGTGTGTGTCTGTGCGTTCACAAGTACACGTGTGTGTGTCTGTGCGTTCACAAGTACACGTGTGTGTGTGTGTGTCTGTGCGTTCACAAGTACACGTGTGTGTGTGTGTGTCTGTGCGTTCACAAGTACACGTGTGTGTGTCTGTGCGTTCACAAGTACACGTGTGTGTGTGTCTGTGCGTACACAAGTACACGTGTGTGTGTGTGTGTGTCTGTGCGTACACAAGTACACGTGTGTGTGTGTGTGTCTGTGCGTACACAAGTACACGTGTGTGTGTGTGTCTGTGCGTACACAAGTACACGTGTGTGTGTGTGTGTCTGTGCGTACACAAGTACACGTGTGTGTGTGTCTGTGCGTACACAAGTACACGTTTGTGTGTGTGTCTGTGCGTACACAAGTACACGTGTGTGTGTGTGTGTCTGTGCGTACACAAGTACACGTGTGTGTGTGTCTGTGCGTACACAAGTACACGTGTGTGTGTGTGTCTGTGCGTACACAAGTACACGTGTGTGTGTCTGTGCGTACACAAGTACACGTGTGTGTGTCTGTGCGTACACAAGTACACGTGTGTGTGTCTGTGCGTACACAAGTACACGTGTGTGTGTCTGTGCGTACACAAGTACACGTGTGTGTGTGTCTGTGCGTACACAAGTACACGTGTGTGTGTCTGTGCGTACACAAGTACACGTGTGTGTGTCTGTGCGTGCACAAGTGTCTGTGTGTCTGTGCGTGCGTGTCTGTGCGTGCACAAGTGTGTGTGTGTGTCTGTGCGTGCACAAGTGTCTGTGTGTGTGTCTGTGCGTGCACAAGTGTCTGTGTGTGTGTCTGTGCGTGCACAAGTGTCTGTGTGTGTGTCTGTGCGTGCGCGCGTGCGCGCGCTGGTGTGTGTAGTGGGGAGCGGTGGGGTAGTGGTTAGCGCGCTGCGCAACAAACCCGGCTAACCGAGTTCGATTCCCGCTCATGGCCAACACCATTGACGATTATCTGAACCGGTCCTGAGCCTCCTCTTGGTCGACTCCGCCTCAAAAGAGTACCTGGTTCGATGTCTGAACATCGCCGTTAGGGAGACAAAGTCGGTCGGACGTGGTGCTGGCCACCCACCCCTCTCGTGTGCCGTACCGGCCTTCATAGGTGCTCGCTAACAGCACTTGCCCCTACAGTCTGTTAAGGCTATACGGGGGACATTTTTTTGGTGGGTGAAAGATTTTTAGCTCATCGGATTCCTCCAGTATACATAAATACGAGTCTGATATTTTCCTGCTCTGCATTTAGAATCAACATCACGCGTTTTTAGAGTATTTGCCTGCTGCTATACGATGATGATGATGAGCCCACTTCGTTGAGCTGTCGTTTGTGATGGCCAGATCGCTTCTAAAAAAGAGCTAAATAGCAGCTCCGTGGAGCCTTACCTGGTCGCATTAAAATAGTTTAGTCAGAATCAACGTGCGTTCATATTAATTGGCTGCTATAAATTCCCACACTGTGATGATGATGATAAGCCCACTTCGTTGAGCTATCATTTGTGAAGACCAGGTCGCTTCTGAATAAGAGTTATGTATAGCTCAGTGGGACCCTTACCTGGTATGAAATAAAAATGTAAAATGTTTAGTTTAGGAGGGGATCCATCGCTTTGGCAGTTCGCTCCGTTGCTATTCTCGACCATCGCCGGTCCATCATCGTCCCCTCTGGTCGTGTGAAGGATGCCTCGTCATGCCCAAGGCACCGACTGATATTTCTTAATAATCCGAATGTTGTCGGTAACATTACCGTGTGTTTCTCTAATTGGTGTTGGTCCTCCCAGTGACGTTCTAAGCACGTGTGTGTGTCTCACTTTTTCTATCAGTTTTACGGAGCACCGTGAAGTAATTAAGATTCTATGTACGTGCGTGTTGAAATTCTTTCGCACCGTACGTAGCCAACCGTGCTCATCGAAGTTGTGGGAGGTAGATTACCGCTCGCGGCCCGACATCAGTGACCGATTGTCGTCCGATGTGTGTGCGTATTTACGTCTTCTCACAATAGCTTAACGGTGAATTATTATCGGTGTGAATCCACAAAGACAAAGATCCCCCCCGCATAGCCTGAACAGATTGTTGGGGCAAGTGCTGTTACTAAGCAGCAGCTATCAAGGCCGGCACGGCACACGAGGGGGGAGGGTGGCCAACACAACTCCTGGCCGCCTTTGTCTCCCCCAGCGGTGATGTTTATTACACGCCACACAGGTGTGAATCCACACACACAACATTAAAACGTGCTGTTTTGCCATTTCGATCGGTTCAAATTAGTACCACGTTGTGAAAAATGTAACATCGCGGCTGCCAATGCACTGACTGACCCCCACCCCCGTCATAGAAAAGGAATATCTTAGGCATGTAAAAAATAGGTGCCCCCCCCCCCCCACGTTCATATGATGTGGAAGCAACTTTAACCTTAGGTTGGGTGCCTCTTGCTACATTTACTCTGCGTCTGTGTCTCTCTGCATTTCTCTTCACATCTCACCATGAGTGTCTCGGTGTCTGTCTCTCTTCGTCTCTCTGTCCCTCGGCCGTGGAATTTTTTTCATTGACAGCCAGAGACTGAACTCTGTTTGCTCGATGTCGAGTGACTGTTTTTTGTTTTGTAATTTTGAGCCGCGTTTGCGCGTTCTGAGACCGCGATGAAGGAAGCGATTGGCCACTGCAACGCTAACCAGAGACCAAAGACAAGGATCCCCCGTATAGCCCTAATAGGCTGGAGGGGCAAGTGCTGTTAACGAGCAGAACCTATGAAGGCCGGCACGGCACACGAGGGGGTGAGTGGCTACCACCACGCCTGACCGCCTTCGTCTTCCGAGTTCCGATGTTTACACACCACACCACGTACTCATTTTTGAGACTGAGTTGGCCGAGAGGAGTCCCAGGACCAGTTCAGATAATCGTCACTGGTGGTGTTGGCCGTGAGCGGGAATTGAACTCGGGGTCGCTGGGTTCGTAGCGCAGTGCGCTAACCTCTAGACTTACCGCTCCCCACTGACCAGAGACCACCATTCTGTCTATCAACAACACATCACGTCTCATTCACCTCGACGAACCCTCTCGTGGTGGTGATGTGGGTAGTGCCTTTAATCCAGTGGCAGCAGATCTATTCCAGTGACTCTGGTCCTCACAGTGGAATGCAGCGCTTTCCCACGTGCTCTGTTTGCGAGAGTGAGGTTAATCCCAAGACCCTCAAAATAATACTCGGTTCTTAGACCTGCAATTAGAGCTAAATTAGGCGCGGGACCAAATTTTTCGAGATGTTTTAAGCAGAATCTGATCGGTGTGTCTCCCCTTGACTATATCGAAGCAGTGCGAGTGTCGTCGGTGTAGAGTGCAACGTCAACAAAATTGGCAACAGCGTTTCAATAAAATCACGTGAGTTATGGGCGTGAGCAAGTGTTTGCCGGTGTGGGGAGCACCCTTTATAGCTGCTACTTGCTAACAGCACTTGCCCCAACAGTCTGTTGAGGCTATATAGGTAGAAATTAGCACGCTGTGCTACGAACCTGACGACCCAAGTTCCATTCCCACTCACGGTCGTCACCAGTGACGATTATCTGAAACGGGCCTGGGCCTCCCCTAAGTCGACTCGGCCTCAAAATGTGTACGTAATGCGGTGTGTAAACATTGCCACTGCGGAGACAAAGACGGCCGTGCGTGGTACTGGCTACCCCACCCCTCCTCGTGTGCCATGCCGGCCTTCATAGGTGCTCTCTAACAGAACTTGTCCCATCATTCTGTGAAGTCTACACGGTTGGGGGGGGGGTTCTTTGTGTGTGCATCTTTATAAAGTATCTTCACATCGGCCTTCGCCGCCTGTAACAGGAAGCACAAAGGTTTGCGTTTCTTCTCGAACACGAGCAGTTGCGATGAATCGAGACCTGGCCCCCTGGTCTCCGATGTCACTGTGGCCCCTGCCTCCACCAGCGTGCGCAGCTTGCCACGGTCTTGCCTCATGCGGGCTGTGCGCGTTGTGAAATGCCTGTTCACGCACGGGCGCAGATGGCGGAGCCGCAGGCCCGAACTGAGCAGCTGTGAAAAAAAATCTTTATAGCTCATCGGATTCCTCGAGTAAAAATAAATGTTCTGATTCTGATATTCCCCTCCAAGTTTGGAGTCAACATCACGCGTTTAGAGATATTTGACGGCCGCTGTAAATTTCCGCATGATGAAGAGCCGCCACTTGGTTGCGCTATCATTTTTGGTGGCACAGGTCACTTCTGAACACGAGTTATGTAGCAGCTCAGTGGGGCCTCTTACCTGGTAAAATAAAACAAATATTTGTTTTCCTCGAGGCCAAATAGTGGCCGCACTGAGCACATTGGATTAGAGTGAGCCCAGAGAGACGACGCAGAGAGACATGACACCAAGGGAATGTGACTGGGGAACATTGAGACGGAAACAGTTGGACGTAGGGAGAGAGGCGCAGGGAGAGGTGTCGATCGCTCTGGCTTTGTCCGCCGCCACCACAGGGTGACCGAATGAGAGATCAAGGCAGAGACGGATGAGAAGCATTCGGATAACGGAAGTCTGACATGGAAACGCAGGGAGATAGAGGCAAGCAGAGATATAAGGTCCCATGTATAGATATTATAGTCTTTTCAGGTCGGTGCTGTTAGCGAGCACCTATTAAGGCCGGCACAGCACACGAGGTGGTCGTGTGACCACCGTTTGTTGCTAGAGTGCTGGTGTCTACACACTACCAGGTAATAATTTCAGGCTGAGTCGACCTAGGGGAGGTAAAGTACTGGTTCGCATTTTACTTGCAATTTACGTTAGCCGTGACAAGGTTCGTAATGCAGGGTGCTAGAATGATACTGCCATTCCCCCACAGACAACAGACAAAGATCCTCCGTGTAGCCTTAAGAGACTGTAACAGCAAATGCTGTTAGCGAGCAGCTCCTATGGAAGCCATTACGGCACACGAGGGGGTTGGTGGCCAGCACCACGCCTGGCTGCTTTTGTCTCCCTGGTGGCAGTATTTACACACCACACCAGGTACTCATTTGATGCTGTGTCGACCTAGGGGAGACCCAGAACCGGTTTGGATATTCGTCACCGGTATTGACCGTGAGCGAGAATCGAACTCTGGTTTCCGGGTTTGTAGCGCAGCGCACTAGTCGCTACACCCCGGCAATCTAACTCGGTTCTTAGCACAGTGAACTCGCTACACTACCAACCCACAGACGCACTCGGAGGGACAGACACCGAGAATTGGAGAGAGACGGACATTAAGACGGTAATTATCATGCATGGAGAGAAAGACCGAGACACACACACTCGGGCGAGTCTAGTTTCTGTGGATGTCGATGTACAGCTGTCTGGGCAATCCAGGGCTGGATGAGGGCCTACACACGCTACGTTGGACTTGGCGGTTATTTGACCACAGATTCTATCCTTGCGCATGGGGGCAGCAATGTGTGTTCAGGAGCCCCCAATGTTACTGCTGAGGGCTGCTGGCCCACGACGAGAGGCCTTCTCCGGGCTTCCAGGCGAAATGGACGTCGTTAATTTTGACAGCGAATCGCCGTGTGCCAAGTCGGTGCCGGTTTTGTCGGGGGGTTTGGGGGGGGGGGCTTGAAAAACTGCATGAAAATCCATTCATTGGCTCATGAGGGTAATCGTACAATGGACTGTGCATTTTTTTCACCAATCTTCATTGGTCTAATGGGCCCGTCTGTATCATGCGGTTTCAATTATAAACGGTTTAAAGGATTTGCGTGAGCACTTTTTTGGGCCCAAAAAAAAATGTACTCGCACACATCTCGATGGAACGTAACACCCCCCCCCCCCATTCATAGACTTTCATCACAATTTTAGTAAGGCAGCGTGAAAGTGACTTTCGTACCGAGTCTTAATTGTAACTCTGCAATGTAAATGGGGAAAGTTATAATTTGTCGTCTTAATTCCTTAATAATAAATCGGGGGAAGACATTTTAACAAATTGGGTCACTAGTTTTTTTGACTCGATAATTCCCTGCCTTTTTGGTTACTCGTGGGGTGCGTTTTGCCCCAAAACCGAAATGTCTTTCTGAAAACCCCACACTAATGCGGGTGAGCAGGTCGTGAGAATTCCCAAACATTCTTTCAATCCACTGCTGGATGAATGCCCCCCCCCCTCCATCCCTGCCGCGCACACGTCATCGTCGGTCACTTGACTATACTTCGCCAAGCTGGTCCGGGTAGATTAATGAAGTGAGGGGGACCCCAGCACCTGTTAAAATATCGCTGGGCACTGGTTTTCGGTCATGGCTAGCCTGGAGAACTGAATTGAGTTCAGAAGAACACACAAACACAACCTCGTGCAAGAAGATCCCTGTGTTTGACCATCCGCGAAGCTGCTCCTGGTCCACCCTAAATCGCATCCCGCCGCACAAGCCATGGCAGCAGTAGATGCGGACACCTGATGATGTCACAAATGGGAAATTAAAAACTCTCCATTAGTGGTGGTGCGACTGTGGGTCATCCAGAACAAGACCGTACACAACGTGTTACAACGCGATGCCCCGATCCACAAATACGAAGAAGGCGACATCATCACAGCGATGATGATGATGATGATACACTACTCCACTGGCTCCTGACGCGGTTGTCTGTGGCTATTGGGAAATGCTAGTCGTTGCTCTGCATCTACACCAGCAGCCAAACAACAATAAGAAGATGGCCAGCAATCCAATTCAAGTCACTGGGTTTCTTAGCCATGGTGCACGAACTTGCCGTGGCACCGTTCTTCCCCCAAGTTTATTGTTCACCGTTATTTTACCGTCCGAGGAGCCCACTGAGACTACGGTCTCTTTACAGTCATGGCCTGGGCCCATAATGGGATGAAACTAAGCACATTCCTTTTATATATATGGGGGGGACTAGCCTAACCATCTCGCCCACACACCCCCCCTCCCCGAAAGACTAAACCAAGATAAATTTTAATTCATATCGCCTTGTTAAATACAGTAGAACCCTCTAAACGACCACCCCTTTTACAACTAATCGCTTAACGACAGGCCTCCATGGAGCCCAATGTGTAGTATATAGTAGTTTAGAGTAGTGTAGTACATTGCAGTGTAGAGTAGTGCAGTGCCTCCATAGAGCCCAATGTGTTCGCTTACCAACCGTTCCCCTGTTAACGACAGGCTTTTGTAGCTACAATAAATATTAATTAATGCATTGATTAACCGTGCTTCCTTTAATATTATGCGTTTATAATATTGTTAGTATCTTTCATGTATTAATATCCATTATATAAATATTATGAAGTACGTTTTTTTGGGTGGATAACTTTCGATCCTATCGGAATGAATTATACCTTTACTGTGTATTTCCTATACTTGCTTAACCACCGGTTTCGTGGAACAAATTACCGTCATTCAAAGGAGTTTTACTGTACTTCACACTTCATATGACAGGCAAACCAAATGTATTTTTCCCGCAATCTGCCACCTTTCCCGGCGGACTGTGAAGCCCCCTCCGCTGGTGTAATGTCATCGCTTTCCCCTTGTGTTGGATGACTTTTGCCGGGGTGCGATACGGACAAAAAAATTATCCTCTCGCTTAACGCCCGCAAATGGGCCGTCGCTTGGCAACGGCGGAGGATTCATCAGCTCGCTCTCCCGCGTAGGCGACGAAGATGAGAGAGAGGAAGGGAGAGAGAGAGCGAGGGAGAGGGCGAGAGTCCCCTTGCATCAACGCCGCCTACGTAAATCATTCACGGGTCTGTTGGAGCAATAATACTGATCAAGGTCAAAGCAATATGCCACTCAAACGGCTCCCACTATTTACTAAACATTTTTGTTATTTATTTTACAGGTAAGGCCGGCCCACCTGAGGCTATATAGCTCTCTTTTTTTTAGAAGCGACCTGGCCGTCACAAATGATAGCTCAACGAAGCGTGGAAATTTATAGTAGCAGCCAAATCATCTTTAAACGCATTGATTCTAGATTTTGGAGGGGAAAACCGGAGGACTCGGAGGAAAAAAAATCCA
The DNA here is from genome assembly GCF_048934315.1 of Petromyzon marinus. Classification (NCBI taxonomy): domain Eukaryota; kingdom Metazoa; phylum Chordata; class Hyperoartia; order Petromyzontiformes; family Petromyzontidae; genus Petromyzon; species Petromyzon marinus. The sequence continues at coordinate 1,773,963 of NC_133723.1, forward strand.
CACGACCACGGGGAGAGACGCTCAAGCTCCAAATATGCAACAGGCGTCAGGGTTGGGATTGAACCCGCAACTTCCTGTAGCCAACATCCCGCCACTGCGGTGCCCAAAATGAACATTGAAGAAGCATACTCTTTGGTTCTATTCGGTAAAGTCACGTAGGTAAAAAATAAAACAACAAAAATCACGACGTTTCGGCCACAACACAAGCGGCCTTCATCAGGTGAAGGGACCAGACTGTCTCGAGGACAGCGCTGGAGTGAAACACAGCCAAGCTTAGACTGCTACCTTTAAGCTGTGTGAGAGTAATTAAGGTGCCTTGACAAAGGAATTAGCACCTTAATTACTCTCACACAGCTTAAAGGTCACGGTCTGAGCTTGGCTGTATTTCACTCCTCGAGACAGTCTCGTCCCTTCACCTGATGAAGGCCGCTTGTGTTGTGGCCGAAACGTCGTGATTTTTGTTTTATTTTTTACCTACGTGACTTTACCGAATAGAACCAAAGAGTATGGATCCTTGCAGTCACGAAAGCTTCAAATCTAGAATTGAAGAAGCATTGCTCAGATAATTTTTACAGTCCTGAACCAGTGGTAGAAATTCCACTTTTTTTTTTTTTACATGTGGTGGTGGTGGTGGTGATGGTGAATCTATCCCCTGGACAACAACGGTTGACATCCCCACAGTGGTGCTCGTTTTAATGACTCCATAGGGATGATGGGCTGAGGTCAACCTCCAATCCGGGGTGTGAACCTCGCAACCTTCCGATTGCAAGACTTCCTTACTCCACCGCCGAGGCACCCGGCCAGGTTTAGTTTACGATTATATTAATTCGGTGAATCGGTATTCGCATCATTCTTGTATAGCTCTCAAGGGATATCAAGGAGGCCCGGCTTCGCAGATGGATATGGTCTGCCAGTAGTGGACAATGTTGCAATGTGGTCTTACCTATTTAGGTAATTAGTGGTTCATTTTCTAATTGATCATATTTAGTACTTGACACCTGCACACACGGGGCCCAGTCTTTTTCTTTCTAATACACACCGACGACGGTATTAACCAGGGTGGCGGCCACGGGGGGGGCATCGAACCGCGAACTTCTGCAACTAACTGCAAACAGGCGCCACCACCACCCGTCAGCGTTTCCACCCGTACGTGCTTCGGTGTCGTGCGTGCGTGTAAATGCTCGTGTTGATTTTTGCGGCACCAGTTACCATTTACATAATCTATCCCCCTCCCCCCGGATTTCCAAAAGCTCCCCCACTCCATTCCATCCTCACCCCCGCGCCCCTACCCTACCCACCTTTGGCCGCCTCCCCACACATCCTCGCCGGCTGAGCGAGTTGCCTACGTGTGCTTACACACGCCTGCACGCTCGCTCGCGCTAAGTGCCAGAAGCGGTGACGTGCATTGTACCGATTCGTCCAGTCCCTTGGCCTTTTTGTCATCCGTAGCGCATGAGCCCTAAGGGGGGTGTGGGGGGGTTGCTATCTCTGGAGGTGGTGGAAAACCTCACCGTGCAAATTTAGTTTTTTTTAACACTGAAGAAACGATTCTCTTTACAAAACGCTGCGTGATGACGCTACGCTGTGGTGAGGCCGGCTGCACAATGCCAAGTGTCCTCGTGATCAACGGCTCGGGCGATAATGATGACGGCACATTCACCTTCATATTCTTAGATGAGCGGGCAACCGGACAGGGCGAATCCAGCAAAGGATTGACGATGGCGAAGAAATCTGTATAAGGCTGCTTTATGAGGAATGTGAGAGATCCTCCAGAATCCTTTTCTTTTCCAAGGTGTTGTTTCCCTATTATTATATCTTGACGAGTCTCCAAACTGGCACCCGTATAACCGCTGTTGGAACACACAAAGCGGTTCAAAGCAGTTTTTTTTTTACCTTGAATTTTGTAAGTATGTATGTTGAACCTCTTTCGCATCGTACGTAGCCAACCGTGCAATTCGCGAGATGCAATCACTGAGATTCCCTTACTCCTCCCCATTTCGGTCTCCCTGAAGGCCGAAGTTGACAATTCCGTTATGATGCTGCTTATTTATATCCCCAGCAGCGCACCGTCAGTGTTGGCGCTTCCATTTACACCACACACACACACGCCCCTTGTGTTTTCCCTACTGGGAACAGAAATCAATGTAATTGTGTTGTTCTGCCACACATTGGAATGTCACTTTTACAATCGTCTCGATCACATCCATTTGTTGCGTTCGTCCGTGGTGATGGCGGCAGCAGTGGCGGTGCGGATATAATTTCCTACTCTTGGCGTAACGGGTCAGCCCGCCAGTTTGGATGTCATGTGCCGCCGATGTCAGCCGTGCTCTGGAATTGAACGCAGATGGGGTCTGGGTTTCCACGGGGCAGCGCGCTCGCCCGCCGAGACTCTGTTCCGGATGTGGGGTGTATGAGAGTGCATCGCCCAGCAGTTGATTGACACCGGCTGTGACCGACACTGGAACTCTTGTCTTAATGCACTATAATACGATATTAATAACGATAGTGGATTACTGTCACAGTGGTGTAATGGGTTGCACGCTGGTTCGATTCAATTTCATCCCTCCGCTCCTCCTCCTAGCCTCTGTCCACCTAGCAGCGTCAACGGGTTCACCAAAGTCGAGCGCCAGGTCACCATGGGTTATTCTCATCTCTTCCAAGATGTCCGACCAGTATATAAGAGTAGGCCCAAGTACTACCCTTAGTGATTGGGCCCTCCTAGAGCTCTTGTCTTGCGGTGCGAGCAAGCAATTGCGGGGCTGCACCTTTACCGTTTTAGTTTACCGTTTGGTGGCTAGGGGATGTTAACTACCTCGCCGGGTATACGGGAGGTCGTGGGTTCGATCCCGGCCCCTGCTGTACATTTGGATTTTGCGTGTCTCTCTCTCTCTCCCTGTGGTCGTGTGGATGTTCCTCCGGGTCCTCCGGGTTTTTCCTTCCACATTTAGAATCAGCATCACACATTTTAGAGTTATTGTCTGCTATAAATTTCCACGCTATGATAAGCCCACTTCGTTGAGCTATCATTTGTGATAACCAGGTCACTTCTGAAAAAAAGAGCTCTTTTATTTAGCTCGGTGGGCCCTTACCTGGTAAAATAAAATGAAAATAGCTTAGTTTAGTCTGTCACGTTTTTATTTAACGACGCCTTACGGCACGACCCCAACAATCGCATTGGAGAGGGCGGCACGGCGCACAACCGCGAGCAAACCATTGCCAGTGGGTGGTGGTTCCGCTCCTGGTGTTGTGCCGCTTGCGGTATTCGCTTGTAATGCCACCACCTTAACACGTAGCAGGAGGCTTTCGCGACCAATATTATCCACAGCAAGAGGCTTTTATGGGGTTAGATAGCGTAAATATAAACGTGTCGTTACACCCTGCCCCCCAACTAATAACCCAACCAATAATAGATATCCCACTGTAATTTATATGAATCCATTAATCCCCCCCCCACCCCCCTCTGGTCTTCGCACCTGATTGGCTCACAAGTGACGACATCGCATTTATACCCCGCTCTATTTCAGACCGAAACAGGAGGAGGATTTCTCCACAGCCCTCTGGCTGTAGCCTCATGATGCTGGTTATAATTACCGGCGAAATGTCACGGTACTCGAACTGTAAATGTAGTGGATTTAACTCTCCAACGCACAACCAGTTAGTACTGAACTAGTAACGAATCGGCACGTTTTGTGTTTCCTTGACGAACCTTGCTAATTGGCTGTGTTGGGTGGTGGCGGGTTTAACAACACATTTATATTTACAAGATCTAAGCCCCGAAAATTACCTCGTGTTGATAATCTCACCGTTTGTTGCATACGGGGACGTGGGGTGAGCCGAGGGTCATTCATATTCTGTGCACGCTTCTCTGCGGCCAGCCCTGGGTAAACGATTTAGTACAAAAAACGAATGGGAGAGAGAGGGAGAGCGCGATTCAATAAATTGTTCAGAGAATCAATAAAGTATGGCCCTTATTGCGTGCACACACGAAAAAAAACAAAGACAAAGATCCCCCGTGTAGCCTGAACAGACTATTGGAGCAAGTGCTGTTAGCGAGCACCTAATGAAGGCCAGAATGGCACACGAGGGGGTGGGGTGGCCAGCACCACGCCCGACCGCCTTTGTCTCCCCGGTGGCGACGTTTACACCGCACCAGGTACTCATTTGAGTCAACCTATGGGACACCCAGGACCGGTTCGGATAATCCTCACTTGTGTTGGCCGTGAGTGGGAATCGAGCTCTGGTCGCTGGGTTCGTAGCACCTCGTGCTAACCGCTACACTACCTCGTGTGCACACACACAGACTACCCACCCCCTTATAGGCTGAAGAGATTATTGGGGACAAGTGCTGTTTGTGAGCGTCTAAGGCCGGCCTTACACAAATGGGGTGGGTAGCAGATGTTTACACATCACAGCAGGTGCTCCTTTTGAAGTCCCCCCCCTCCTGAGGCCCCATGACCTCGGTCAGATGTTCATTGCCCGATTTTTGGTTGCAAGCGGGAATCGAACCCGGTTCATGGCACAGCACGCTAACCACCGCACCACCACTTCCCGTATTACATTTCTTGTTGTCCTTCCTCTGATTACAACGGTTTGGCTACATACGGTGTGAAAGAAGTTCAACAAACACAAGCTGCCCATAGCCTAACACTACCAATAGACTCAACACTGCCCATAGACTCAACACTGCCCATAGACTAACACTACCAATAGACTAACACTACGCATAGACTCAACACTACCCATAAACTCAACACTACCCATAGACTCAACACTACCCATAGACTCAACACTACCCATAGACTCAACACTACCCATAGACTCAACACTACCCATAGACTCAACACAACCCATAGACTAACACTGCCCATAGACTAACACTACCCATAGACTCAACACTACCCATAGACTCAACACTACCCATAGACTCAACACTACCCATAGACTCAACACTACCCATATACTCAACACAACTTATAGACTAACACTACCAATAGACTCAACACTGCCCATAGACTAACACTACCGATAGATTCAACACTGCGCATAGACTCAACACTACCCATATACTCAACACTGCCCATAGACTCAACACTGCACCTCCAATTCACACTTTTGGCTATGTACGGTGCGAAAGGAGTCTAACACGTATACGCACACGCGCATCGCGTAAGTCTAAAATCCGGAGTGTTTTCTTTTTCCTCCGTGTGCAGTTGGACTGAACCTTGAGATGGGATTCATAAATCAGGTTGCAAAATGAAACGAAGAAAAATCGTGCATGTGAATGCACTCTGGAATGGATTTGCAACGTACGTTTGTCCTCGGACGCGTTTAATTTGGCCAAAGTAACATTCTGTTCCAAGCCGCACAACGAGATGTCAATACCTTTGGCAACTGCAATTGTTTAGTTTAGGGGGCCCCTCTAAAGGATATGTTGTCTACACTTCCATGCCGGTAAAATGCCTTGGAAGAGGTGGGCATACCCACACATGTTTGTTTGTATGTATAGTGACTCTCGGACAACTCTAGCCATAGAGGTTTTATTTTATTATCTATGGCGCTTCGCGCAGGTAACTCAACTTGGACGGGGATAACTCACAGATCACCTGTGCCAGGGATAACGCACGGGGATGGCACGCAGTTAGCGATGGCCTGAAGACGGGTGACGGCGTGAAGACGGCGGTGTGAAGACGACAGTCGACCCCGATCCCACGGCAGCCCCGACCCTTGCCTCTCGCCTCCTTTTATTCCCGACGTGGCCCTCGCCCTGCCCCCCCGGCCACACGCCCCCTTTCTCAAACCTTTTACCCCATTCCCAAACTTCCCAGTTGGTTCTCCTTCTGCGATTACCCCTCGTGACCACTGGGCCAAGCACTGTCCCTGCACCCGCATTGTCTCTATCCCCGCACTGTCCCTATCCCCGCACTGTCCCTACATATGTATGTATGTTGAACTTCTCTTTCACGCCGGAAGGACCACAAACGAAAGACAACAAAACAGTTGTAAAAAAATAAGATTCTTAATCTAGACAATGATTTAAAGGTGCATAACTTCCTTGGAAGTGCATCTAAAAGCGCCACTCGACGCGGTGACCACCGTCTTTATTCGATAGCCAGCCAAAAGCTGCTGCAAGCGAGGATGACCGCAGTTTGCGTGATGTTTTATCCTCCTCTCTACTGGTTGGACACAGACGGTTGGAGGTGGGTAGGGGGGGATTTGTAGTGCGGGGGTGGCGGGGGGTAAGAAACTTGCTCCATTGCTTCAACTGACAGTCCTCTGGATTGCAAGTCTGGCGAGGAGCGTCGTTGAGCCCCGGGTTTAGCCAGCAGCTGTGTCGCCGACTGCGGTGTGCGAGGATCTTCTGCGTGCGTGCGTGTGTGACCTCTCGTCTTCACGCACGCACACACACACACACACACGCGCGCGCCGCGCACACACATTGGAAAAAAAACCAAAACACAATGGCGGCACCCAGTCGGTTTCTCCAAGTCGCCCATGTCGGAGACGAAGTTCACCGGCGACTCGGCCGAGCTGTTCTGCGAGGTGGTGGGCTCGCCGGTGCCGGAGCTGCAGTGGTGGTTCGCCGAGACCAACCACATGGACGCCTTCCGGCAGCTGTGGGAGGGCGCGCGCCGGCGTCGCGTCTCCGTCACCACGGCCTACGGCTCAAACGGCGCCAGCGCCCTGCGCATCGCGGCGCTCGCGCCCGAGGACTCGGGCGTGTACGAGTGCCGCGCCAGCAACGCCCCGCAGCGCAACGACTTTCGCCGCAACCCGGCCATGAGCTGGATCCGAGCGCAGGCAACGATCCGGGTCGTCCCGCGTGAGTGCCCCCCCCCCCCCACCCCACCCCGCCGCCTCGCTCGCGCTTTTGCCGGCGCCGAAGGGGAGCGCCGGCGGCGCTTTGGTCGACGGCGTCGCCGCTCGCAAGACGACCCGGCGGGGCTCGAGACGGTGTCGGCACGTGGAACCGGTTTGCGAGCTGTGCTGGTGTCCAGAAGGCTGCTGCGATGCACCAGGGTGGGCGATAATGCGATAACAAAACTAAGTAAATGAACACCCAGGGCTCTCGTCACCGGCGATTGTTGCTTCGGTGACGGTTGTTGCTGCAACAACAAAAGACATTCCCCCCCCCCCCCGCCAACTTAATAACCAACTGCCATAATCGGATTGCTTGCAGAGGTCACGTGACTAACGGGGGTTTGTATTCTCAATAGACCAGCCATTGTGCATCCAATAGACGTTTCAGCAAGCTAATTTTTTATTGGATTTTAAGGAAGTCTTCTCGTTCTCTGCCATTTACCACAGCATTTTGCGATTTGCCTGCTAAGTTGCCCGTATAGTTGTTCGTCGTAAAATACATTGCCGGTGATGATTGCCGGCAACAATTGTCCCGAACTGTAATCTTAGTGTATGCACGTACGCTAGACTTTTTTCGCACTGCCCGTACATAGCCAACCGCGCCAAATCTGAGGTGCGGCGTTAGGCTGGGGGGGGGACAATAAAACTAAACACAAAGAACCACGGCTCTTTCGTGACCGCCAAAATTGACGATTTGCCGCCTCGGTTCATCCATTTTCTCAGTAAATCGCAGGCGACTTTTGCGGTGTGTTCTTGAGCGTAATTTGACTGTTGCTATAAATTTCCACGTTGATGAGCTATTGTTTATGATGGGTAGGACACTTCTTATGAAGAGCTACGTAGACTCAGTTGGGTGGGCCTTACCCGGTAAGATAAAAAAAAGCCAACGTAGTTTAATTTTACTTCGGTTGGCGGAACCGTCGGCGTGGTGCCGGCTCTGGGGCTTGCGAGCGCGCCCCCTCATTCGCTATTATTGACCAGGGGACGCAGTTTTTTGCAGTTCGCCGTTTTTTTAAAGGTCGCGCCTTGACGTCTTAACGTTTTGTGGAAATTCCTGCCGCGGGAAGGTTGTTTCCCCACGCAATTTTATTTAATTAATTTCCTTATTATTATCATCACCATTTTTTATTATTATTTTATCGCCCACTTCCACCTTTGCTTTGAGTATTTTTCTTTTTTAAGTAGCACAGCTCCCGAATCTCTTCCACTGCACACCTCCCCCCTCTCTCCACGGTGGTCATCCTGCGACGCGTAGCCGTCGGCCTCCCCAGCAAGTTTCTCCCTCACCGTGGTCCTCGTCCTCCTCGTCCTCCTCCTCAGCAAGATGATGATCCTCCCCTTGGAAAACCGACGTTTCTCCTCCTCCTCCTCCTCCCGTCGGCGCCAACCGTGTCCCCTCCGGGCCGCTCCTGCCGGAAAATGATCTCCCAATGAACCCTCAACGATTGCTTTTTACTCGCTTAAGTCCAAGCCCCCTTTCTCTCTGCTGCTGTCGTCTTCCCGTTCGCTCGCTCAGTCCGTTTGTCCAAGCCCCATCCGCCCCGTCCGTCCCTGTGTTTGTTGTTTGGTGGTTGTTGGTTTAAGCCAAGGGTTCTTCAATGGAAGGGGGCCTCATGGGGTCGGCGGACATCTGGCCCATGAAGGTTGTCTTTGTTGTGACTCACGCAGAGCTGTATAGTTCACCTGGACAGATGGGGGAGATGCGGGGTTAGCGAGAGAGGTAAGTTGCGGATGTTGTATGCATGTATGTTGAACTTCTTTCTGCGCCGTACTTAGCCATCGGTGCTAATCGGAGGTGAAGTGTTAAGTCTATGGGCATTGTTAGTATATGGGCAGTATGTACTGTGTGTTGAAGTTTATGCACCGTACGTAGCCAACCATGCTAATTGGTGGTGCCGGTGGGGGGGAGGGGCAGGGGGAGGGATGACAAACTAAACTCAAAAAGCACTTCTAAAGAAACGAGTTTTGGGTTTAGATTTTAATTAAAAAAAAATGTAGGCAGGAGATGAAGATGCATTCATCAAAAATGTGATAAGTGAGCGAGAGAGAGCTACGAAAAGAGCAGAAGACCGGAAAGGGCTGGAAAAGACCTCCACCGACGAGTGGCGACACGTATGCTGTGACGTTGCAGTGGCACAGTGTGACGACACGACGTTTCTGCAGTCTGTTCTCCTAATAACGCGAATTGGCTTCATGTGAACACGATCGAGTGACCAGAACCACGTCCGCGCGAGTAGGAATGAGCGGTTGTCGTAACTGCCGCCTCCGGCGTAGCATCGCAACAAGGTGTTAGGATGCTGCTGGATGCTCCTAGACGCTATCCCACGCGCCTCGGTCTTTGTTCGGCCCTGCCTTAAGCATCTCGCGTGTTATCGCAGACCGTGCTTTACCCCCCCCCCCCCATATTATGTCGTTTTTTTAATAATAATTGATTGTTCGTCAGGAACGCCACGACTACTTCTCCTGTCTTGTAGGAGAACAGACTGAATTTCGATTTAAAGCTTTCGTGACTGCAATGATTCATCTTCTTTGGTTCTTTCGGTAAAGTCACGTAGAATGATAATAAAATAATAAATTGATAAAATAAAATAACACAATAATATTCTCACGACGTTTCGGCCACAACACAAGCGGCCTTCATCAGGTGAAGGGGGCGAGACTGTCTGGTAGGACAGCGCTGGAGTGAAAGAGCCACGTTCAGATACGGCCTTTAAGCTGTGTGAGAGGAACAAAGCGCCTTGACAAAGGAATTAGCATATAATTTAGCATTGAAATGGCTGAATGATTAGCTTGTGACTGGTCACAGAAATAGAACAGACTGCTCTGAAGTGTCGCGGCTCCACGTTCCGTGTCATTGCGACGGCACCGCGCCAGCTTTACGGGTTGACCCCCACCGTATGCAATCGAGTTGAAGAGCCCAGGATTAGGCTAATCTTTTATTTTTTTATCAACATAACTTTTGTGCTTATTAGTTTGAACTATCCGGTACCCTCCATCCTTTCCCTTTGTTACGTGTCAAGTTGTAGTTTTAGTCTTTTTCATTTATGATTTGAGGTTTTACCAACTGCTGATGGAAGAACCCCAACTGTGTGTGTTTTACGTCGTTTTGTGAGCAGTCCGTCCGGCTAGCGCACCCAAGTGATGAGCAGCTAAACAAAAGTGCAAAGTCAAAACGTCGAAAGTGCGAACCGATTTTTTTTAATTAAAAAAACCTATACGTGAAGATCTGCCTTGAAAGCTGGAGTACATCCATGAAGAATTACCCACTGTGTCAATTCACTGCTCGATGAAGGCCCCACCAGACCTTGTGGGTTGTGGGTGGGGTTTTTTGACCGTACGATGAGTTGGCGATGACGAGGAGCATGGGACTTGGGAGCTTTGCAGTATAGTACAACAGTTTTTTTCTGCGCTACCCACTGCTGCTAGCCCCCCACATCTTTACCCTGAGGACAAAAAATATTTTATATTTGCAAATCGTTATTCACATACCAACAGGAATGTAATCCTAATCGTAATCAGCAGCATCATCATGATCATCGTTGCCTTTATCGTTCGGCCTGAGGATAGTTGGGACTTAGCGTGAGAAGAGGGCACGCACCCCCGCCGTTCCACATGACAGCTCCAATGAAATCCAGTGCAGAAAACTGCACGGGCGCTCGACAAAAACTGGTTTGCGCGGTGAACATTGCTCGCACCTGCCCCACTCCCTGATGCAGTTGGGCGTTCTTCATCGTAGTAGTCTTCGGTCTCAGTCTGGTCCGTGACCCCACAGGTGGGCTATTTAGTCGAGTCTCGGTCGGTGAGGTTTCATGGATTCCATTGTAAATTTAGTCAGACTCCCGAGTGGTGCCACACCGTGGCTAGATGTTAACTACCTCGCCTGGTGGACAGGAGGCAGTGGGATTCGAACCCGACCCTCGCGCCTGCTGTATATGTGGAGTTTGTGGTGTCTGTCACTCTGCCCCCGTGGATCGCGTGGATTTTTGATGCGGGTCCTCCGGTTTTTCCCCTCCACATTGAGAATCGGCATCACACCTAGGGCATCTGGCCGCAATACATTCCCCAGTGATAACCGCTGCTGGGTTTCGCCTTGTGGAGGGTTACGTCCAATATCCCCTTTTGTCCACTTGCCCTTTCTGAGCTTTGCCAGCACGGTAACGGGTTGTTTTCCCACTGGCACTTTTATACCTGTCCTGTTACGCCAGCCGTGCCTCTCTCTGGCCCTGGGGGGGAGGGCGGCTAGTGACGTTGCACAACGCGTGATGTCACGTTAAACGACGCCATCCACGTGCGTCTTGATATCACGAATTGCGCGCGTAATGTGGGGATCGCGCGTTTGAAGCAACCAAACTCGTACCCTTCCCGGACCAGCGCCACGTTGGTTCGGCACATGGCCAGCACGGCTCGGATTGTGTGCCAGTGGCAAAAAGAGGTTAAAAAAAAAAACATTACTACTGCGAGCTTAACATGAGTCGGTACCTCTCCCCCACCCCCGCCCGACCACCGCCCCCCCCCCCTCCACAAACGACAGATTACGATATCAAAACGTCGCCCGACATCACCCTGTCCAACAAAACGACGGAGGAGAGGCTGCAGTGCAACCTCACGCTGCCCCAGCCGTTTTCGGCGCACGAGATCAATTGCTACTGGGAGCAAGACGGAGAGAAGATCGCCGGGACGGAGCAAATGGTGGAGATCACCGCCTCACGCATCGTCACCTTGGACTATACGTGAGTCAAAGCTAAAGCTTAAATCTATTTCAACTGTTTTTTTTATTTCCTTCACCATGTGAGGCCTCAACTGAGCTATATATATTTTTACAGTTGATCATCGATGATCCGACGCGCGATTATCCGCCTTTCAACATTATTTGGTGGTCCCCGGGCCGATCCGGCGAAACCGAAGGCTCTAACCAACCGGTCCGGCGATCGGCACCATGGGAGTGACAACAAAAGTGGCTTTGCTCGATTTCGGTGTTCATAGATTATATACGGTGCATTATACGTGACATGGAACAACTTAAACAATTCACATACTGCATGTGTGTGTATATATATACACCCACATTTTCACATGACTAATAAGTAGAGGAATAAAAACAAAATATACAGTGGGATCCGGCGAAAAGTGCGTGTAAATCAGCGTTCACGGAGCGCCGGTCTGAAGGCTGTATCAGTCCGGCTATTTTCGAAACATGTTGAAACAAGACGTACGTTGTATGTATATCACCCCATGCAGAGTCTTCGAGAATGGAGTGGTAAGTACGGTACAGTAAATACAGTAACTTTTTATGATTTAATCTTTATTCCAAATAGCAAACAGATGTGCAACACAAAAAAGAAACATACACACGACACCTACAAACAATTCTTATACAAGAATGTGCAAAAATAAGCTATTTTAAATTAATCATGATGAGTGATTATCCAGCGTTTTTTTTTAAATACAGCGAACCCCTTTCCCCCCCGAAGCCGCCAGATAATCTATGATCTCCTGTAAAACTATTTTTCAGAAGTGACCTGGCCACAAATGATAGCTCAACGTTGGGGCTTTTCACGTGGAAATTTACAGCAGCAGCCAAATTCGCAACTCACGTTTATTTATAAATGCGGAAGGAAAAATCGGAGGACCTAGAGAAAAATCCACATGACCACGGGGAGAGACGCACACAAACTCTAAATGTGCAGCAGGCGTTGGTCTCGATTGAGCCCACGACCTCCTGTATGCCAGGCGAGGTAGTTAACTTTGTCTTTGTGCGAGAGAGACGGGGGGAGCCAGTGGCAAAGTGATTTGCGCACTGCTCGATGAGCCAGGTGGCCCAAGTTCCATTCCCGCTCGCGACCAGTAACCGTGGCGAAATATTTAAACCCGTCCTGGGCAAACCCCTAGGTCAACTCGGCCTTTGACGGGTACCTGGTCCGGTATGTAAAACATCAGCACTGGGGATACAAAGGCATGCAGGCGTGGTGTTAGCCAGCCACCCCCTCGTGTGCCGTGCCGGCCTTCATAGGTGCTCGCGAACAGCACTTGCCCCGACAGTCTTAATGGGGGATCTTTGTCTTTGATGTGTAGTCCTCGCTGTGACCCAAATCCATGGATGCTGGCTGTCTGATGCACTGCTCGTTAATTATTAACAGTCATCACCTGGGGGGAAGTGTTTTGGCCTCAAAACGACTCTCCTCTCCAATCTCTTGTCCCTGTGAAGAGGAGTCGGAGACTGGTTAGGCACTTCTTTATTTCTCCAACGCACAGCCACACTCGTTCCAAAAGCAACCCCAAACACGCGTCTCGCAGCCCCTTTTAACCCCTTCATCTCCGCCCTCGTTCCCAATACACATCCACGTCTAGCACGCCTGGTCTGGGTGACGTCAGTGCCCTCTAACCCTTGACCCCCGTCTAGTGTATTCCCGTGCGTGTGATTGGTGCGTGTGTTATACTGAGAGCGGAGATTTCATGTCTGTGTGGTGCGTGTGCGTGAGGGCGGCTGGCAGATCCCTTACACCGCTCGTTAATTATTAACAGTCATCACCTGGGGGAAAGTTTTTTGGCCTCAAAACGACTCTCCTCACCAATCTCATATCCCTGGAATGTTTTAATGAAACTAATAATTCAAACTTATATTTTGCATTGCACACGTGGATTACAGAACTTGGTTTTAAAAGCATGGTCGTTGTTTAGAAATGGAAGTTGGCCTGGGCCACTTACGTTTCAAGAATAAGGCCCATTGAGCTATACTGCTCTGTTTCCGAAGAGACCTGGCCACAGATGATAGCTCAACGAAGTGGCTTATCACCACAGGGAGAACATGCAAAATCCAAAGAATACAGCCGGCGTCAGGGTCGGGATCGAACCCGTGACTTTCTGCATACCAGGCAAGAGAGATAACGTCACCTAGCCACCGTGTGAAAGGAAATTGGAGACAACCCACCACGCTAACTAAACGCTTCTGAGGACAAACGCACAATGTAAGCGTTACAGAATCCACGCTCTACGCACGAATCTTCTCCCGCTCATCGCTGTGTCAGACCCCCGTGCCCTTGGGAACGCCCTTGACATTATTAAGTCGACCTCCAGCGATCCATGCGACTACGGGGAAAGAGAGACGCACAAACTCCAAATATACAGCGGGGCGTTCGGGTCTGGGGCGACCCCACGACCTCATGCATACTATGCGAGGGAGATAACATCTCCTAGCCACCGTCTGGGAGGAAATCAGAAACGACCCATCACGCTAACCAAACACTTCTGAGGACAAATGCGTTGGAAGCGTTCCAGAATCCATGCAGTACGTGTGAATATTTTTTTCGCGCTTCATTTCCCGGTCATCGCTAATCTCTTCCCCCCCCCCCGTGCCCTTGGGAACGACCTTGACGACGCAAAATGGCGTACCATTTCCTCCGGGCAGGAGGATCCGTAAATCTGCCACGCACAAGCGATGTCGCTTCCCACACTGGCACTCGCTGGGCTGGTGGCAAGGAGGGCGTGCGGCCGATTTGAACAAGCTGGGTGCTTTTTTGTTGTTGTTGTCGCCGCAAATTGCCCGCGGAAAATTGGGGGAAGAATCGCGACAATGGCGAAATCGATGTTGCCAATGCGTTTTTTGTGGGGGTTTGTTGGGGATTGAGCGCACGCACGTCTGTGTGTGTGTGTGGAGCGGTAGTCCGGCGGTTAGCGCACTGTGCTACGAACCCACCCACCCGAGTTAGATTCCTGCTCACGGCCCAACAGCAGTGACGTTTATATTAACCGGTCCTGGGCCTCCCCTAGGTCGACTCGGCCTGTACCTATTGCGGTGGGGTAAAAATCGCCACCTGGGGTGGCAAAGGCAGCCGGGCGTGGTGCTGGCCACCCACACTCCCCTCGCGTGCCGTGCCGCCCTTCGTAGGTGCGTCTCACTCGGAGCACTTGGCCCCAGCAGGCTGTTGAGGCTATACGGGGGATCTTTGTCTTTTGGGGGGCGGAGATGAGAGTGGGGGGTACGGTCGCATTATGACAATTTAATTCGTGAATTTAAAAAATAATTCCCTACCATTTCTCAATCTGTCAATCCGCCAATGATATGAATGGGTTCCCGCTTCGATCGTTTAATTATTTTTTTTGGCCATACATCACCACCCTGGTCAGTGCGTGTTTTGTGATGTTAGCCTTGGCTCGCCCAGGTTCATATCTTACTACTATTTTTATTTTACCAGGTAAGGCCCCACTCAGCTGCTATATAGCTCTTTTTCAAAAGCATCCTGGCTATCGATGATAGCTCAACGAAGTGGCTTGTCATCATGTGGAAATATATATATATAGCAGCAGCCACTATGCTGTCAACACGTGACGTTGATTTAAAATGTGGGGGGGACCCACAGAGAGAGAGAGACGGTAACTCCAAATATACAGCAGGCGTCAGGGTCCGGATCAAACCTTCGACCTCCTATATACCAGGCGAGGTAGTTGACAACACCACGCCACCGTGGCGCCCCAATAGCACAGCGTGCAATCGTTGAGTGACTTTATCTGGTTATTTGGCCCTTGCCAGAATGTTTTAGCTGGGTGTGCCGTGCGTGCGTGTGCCGTGCTGTGCGAGCCGTGCCATGCGATCCTCGTGCCCGTTAGTGATGCACAGTTTGCCGCACACCCTGCTGTGGGAGTTGTAGCGATCAGCGTCCGACTGGACTTTCTTAAATCTGCCCCCTCCCCATCGCTATCCGCCCCGGAGTGAAAGAAGAAGAGATGGGCAGAATGCCCTCCCTCTCTCCTCCAGCTCCTCCGAGAGAGCTCACTTCAGTGGTGGGGTTCCTCCAATGATGTCGCCGGCACTGTGGCTTGAGCAGCCGATTGCAGAGTTGCACCTTTGCATTTGTCTACCTCCCATCTTCCACACCTCCAATTTAGCGCGGTTGGCTACGTATGGTGCTAAAGAAGTTCAACATACATGTTGGGTGTGCCATACCGTCGTCGTTTGAGATGCTCAGAAGCAGCAGCTGTTCAAGTGGTGGTTTGTGACACACCGCCCCCGCTGCCTCTCCCATCTGGCTATCGAACTGGGGTCATTGGCTTGATGGTCCATTGTGGTCGCCACTGGTGAGCCAGCCACTACCCTCCTCCCCTGCCACGTCATTTACCAACAAAGTAACGCGGGATCAAAGGTTGTTCGATTTTCAATGCTTGGCTCGACTTTGGCTCTCCGCGTGTTTGTGAGTTCAACATAGAAGCTCCTTTGTGGGAGAGATCACCAGCAGCACTCCTTTGTTTGGCAGCTCTTTTATTTGGGGGGGGGGAAAAGACCGAGTCGATTGGTAATGCGCACCGCGGCAACAATTAGCGTGGTGGACGCTAGCGGGTTGAATCATTGCCCAACTTGTGATGGAACGATTTGAAGGTCAACTTCCTGCCGAGGACGGGTTCTAAACCCGGGGGTCTCCCAGTTTAATTGTTTTAATACTTTTGCGAATGTAGCGGCCTCTAGTCGCTTCAGGCATTACGTATACACGTTGAACTTCTATCACACCGTACATCGCCAACAGTGCTATTCGGAGGTGCGGGGGGAAGGACAACAAAACTAATGACAAAAAGCAGTTGTAAAGAAATTAGTTTGTCAATCTAGGGGTAGAGGAAGCCGGCTTCGCTGATGAAAATCAACTGCCACATCCCGCCCCCCACCCCCTGGTCGGCGTTCGCCCCCCATGCCACCCACAGCAACCAAGCTCTTGTGTCGTCCCTCCCTCCCTCTCCTTTGCAGGATCACCAAACCCAAGGCCGAGCACTCGGGCGTCTACGTCTGCGTCTTCCAAACCTCGCCCCCTGCCAAGGGCAACATCACCGTGAAATGTATGTGTGGCGTGGTGGGGCCGGCATGACGGGCGCGAGACCGGGCGGGCGGGCGGGCGGGCGGCACGGTGGTGGGGCTGGCGGCACGGTGGTGGGGCTGGCGGCACGGTGGTGGGGCTGGCAGCACGCCGGAAAACAATCGCGCAGCAAGAGGGGGGACCGGGTTCGATTCCCGACCTCGGGCGCCTTTTTCTGCGTGGCGATTGCGTGTGCGTGTGTGCGTGCGTGTGCGCTCGTGTTTCCTCCTGGGTTATCTAGTTTCTTCCCATAGCTAATGATAAACCATTGCATTGTAACTGGTGTGTGTGTGTGCGTGCGTGGTGGCCATATATGCATGTACACGTGCATAGCGGAGAGCGCTAGTGTAGCGGTTAGCGCGCTGCGCTTTGAACGCGGCGACCCGGAGTTCGATTCCCGCTCACGGCCAACATCAGTGACGATTATCTGAACCGGTCATAGGCCTCCCCTAGGTCGACTCGACCTCAATTGAGTACCTGATACAATGTATAAAAATATTGGCAACAGGGAGACAAAAGCGGCCGGGCGTGGTGTTGGCCACCCACCCCTTCATGTGCCGTTCTAGCCTTAATAGGCGCTCGCTAACAGCACTTCCCCCAACAGTCTGTTGAAGGCTATGGGGGATCTTTGTTTTCGTGTGTTTGAATGCTCATGTGTTTGCATGTATGTTGACCTTTTTTCACACCGTACGTAGCCAACCGTGCTTATTGGAGGTGCAAGGGAAGGACAACAAACTAAACACAAAACGCAGTTAAAAAGAAATGCGTTTTCAATCTAGGTGATTTAAAACTTCACCGCTCCAGTAAGTTTCCTAATATTCATTCTCTGGTTCTTTCGGTAAAATCGCGTAGGTGGGGAAAATAATAAAAAAATAAAATAAATGTAATCATTGGAAAGATGTTATTAACCAAGTAAAATTTTTAACTGTTCATAGTTTCCATCTTGTTTACCGGGTACTAGTCTAGTCTATTTTACCGAGTTAATTGCATCCTCAGCGTTTAGCAGTACGGCTATTTTGCTGTGGACACAATCATCTATCTTGGCAGCAATCGTGTCGCTTCTCCGCTCTCGGCGTCCCTGCAGAGATCGACCTTCCTCTCCCCATTCGCCCCCTCCCATTCCCCCCCCCCACCCCTCTCTGAGTTATTTAACCGCCCCTAACTCTGGCTTCTCTCCCTCTTGAGTAAAAAATATCTCTTGCTGTGGTTGTGTCACACCTGATGATGATTGCTTGTGTTGCAATCAAAACGTCGTGATTTAGTTTATTTTTTTATTTTTTCCCACCAACGTGACTTTACCGAAAGAACCAGAGAATATGGATCCTTGCAGTCACGAAAACCTCAAATCTAGAAGCTTCCTAACGTCGCGAGAAAAAGTGTTCCAGACGGCCGCAGAAGCGCATCCGAAAGCACCGCGCGATGCGGTGACCCGTCTTTGTCCGAAGGTTAGCCAGAAGGTGCCGCCGCCGCTGCTGCTGCGAGAATGACTGGATTGTGCGTGTGTGCGTGCTGCGTGTGCAGCTTGGCCAGACATCACGACCCACAAGAAGTCCGAGAACCATGGAGAAGGCGACGCCGCTGAGCTGGTGTGCAAGTGCAACGGCTACCCGGACGTCGACTGGACCTGGAGTTACAAGCCCAGAGACAATGATGTCAGTGCGCGTCCCCTCCTAACAGCAGCCAAATACTCAACACACTCGCTTAACCACTCGCTCGCTTATTCACTCACGCACGCAAATGGGCGAGTGAGTGAATCGGATGCCCCGGTGGTGAGATGTTATCTCCCTCACCTCATATACATGAGGTCGTGGGTTTAACCCCGACCCTGACGCCTGCTGTATGTATATTTTGAGTTGGCGTGTCTCTCCCCGTGGTTGCGTGGATTTTTCTCCGGGTGATCCGGTTTTTCACTCATTTAGAATGCATTTAGAGTATATGGCTGCTCTAAATTTCCCGATGGTAGGCCACTTTCGTTGAGCTAGCATTTGTGATAGCCAGGTCGCTTGTTAAAAAAGAGCTGTATAGCAGGTCAGTGGGGCCTTACACCTGATAAAATAAAAATAGTTTTTAGTTTATGACCTCATTCACTTTTTTCCACTGGGGCCTCTTCCCTCTACCGTTTCCCAGGATGCTTCGCTTAATTTCCGCACGGCGCCCATAAATCAGTGACGACTAAGAGTACATATATATTTATATACAGAGACTCCTCTACTTACGAACATTCAGAGATACGAACAAACCTGTCCGTATGTCCAGTTGCCTGCTCTGACCGAGAGTCGTAAGGTCAACCGCTGCGCAATCGATGGCGGTGGTGACATCTGCAGGAGATTTAACAACATTTAAAGCCACTATTCCCCGTGTTCAGTGTACATGCCGTACAACGTGTTTGCGAATCGACAGGAGTAAAGTTGGACTTAAGAACAGATTGACTTACGAACAGACCTGGAACCTAACTTGTTCATAACCAGAGGCGTTCCCGTGTATGTATTGATTTTGTACTCTCTCCTCTGCTCGCTCGCCAACGTGGGTGACACCCGCCAGGACGTGGTGGTGGTGGCTAACGGCTCGCGCGACGGGCGGCTCGCCATCGCCAGCACCGGCAACCAGACGGTGCTGTCGCTGCACGGCCTGGTGGTGGACACGGACGGCGGGGAGTACACGTGCCAGGCCACCAACAGCGAGGGCACTGCCACGCACACCATGCTGCTGCGTGTGCGCAGCCGCCTCGCCGCCCTGTGGCCCTTCCTGGGCATCGTGGCGGAGGTGGTCATCCTCATCGCCATCATCTTCATCTACGAGAAGCGCAAGAAGCCTGACGACGTGCCCGACGGTACGCAGGCGTTGCGCACGTGCCTCCGCAACGCTTAACAGCGCCACGTGCAGGCCTCCGGGAGGAAACCGCCTTGCGCTCAAGCATTTTGTGTTGGTTTTTTTCGTTACCGTGTGGAGGGTGGCATCCTGCCGCTTGGTTAGCCTGCCCCCCACCTCACCCCCCCACCCCACCCCCCCCCCCCCGGACACCTAAAAAAGCGGCTGTAGGGGTTTGAGGGATTAGCATTGGGTGGTATATTAGGGGTTCCGTGAGCAGTTGGGGATGCCCGATGAAGTGTAGAGAGATTGTGGCGAAGAAGTGGTGTCGTGAATTTCTACGGCCTCCGGTGTTCTTACCTTTTTGTTTTAGGTGTCAGTGGCGCATCTGTAAACAGTGGCCATTTGTTTAGCTATAGACACTCCCTAAGTAGCCACTCCCCTCGGCCGCACCTGGCATGCGTTAGCCTGTCGCCTGGCACGGTGGGGAGGATAGAGAGGTGTGAAAGACATGTGTTTTTTTTAAATGAGCGGTTTTATGTTTAATGGAAATGTTATTGTACCCAGCAAAAGGCTGGTGTGCTTTCTCACACACAACAAACAAAGACAAAGATCCCCCGTGTAGCCTGTAATAGACTGTTGGGGAAAGTGCTGTTAGCGAGCACCTATGAAGGCCGGAATGGCACACGAGAGGGTGGGTGGCCAGCACCACGCCGGCCAACAGCAGTCGCTCTAGAGGCATGACTGTTGTTTAGGTAGCTGGGATCTCATTCTAAACTAAACTATAAGCGTAAAATATTTTTCATTTACCGGATAAGGCCCCACTGAGCTATACAGCTCTTTTTCAGAAGCATCTGGCCATCACAAATGATAGCTCAACGAAGTGGCTTGTCATCATCACCACGTGGAAATGTATAGCAGCCAAACACTCTAAACGCGTGATTTGGATTCTAAATGTGGAGGGAAAACCAGGGCAACCCGGAGAAAAAGCCATGTGACCACGGGGAGAACTTGCAAACTCCAAATCTACAACAGGTGTCGGGGTCGTGATCGAACCCACAAACTCGGGTATACCAGACGAGTTGGTTACATCTCGCCACCGTGTTCTCCCTGTGGGTAGAAGTCGGCGTTGGTGACGGGGGGGGGGGGGGAGGGGCGTCGTGGATGCGGAGGGGGGAGCAGGGAGGGGGAGGCGCCCAAATTGAATTAATTTGCGGTTCAGCACAGGGCCCCGGAAATAAACGATTAAACGTTGGGAAACAACGATGCCATCTTCATCGCCGCCGCCGCCACTCGCTCCTCTTGTCAAGGATTTCCGGTATTTCGCTGGCATTCCCACTTGCGCCAATGTCACGGCGTATTTGTAAAGAGAAAAAGAGAGCAGAACCTCTTCAGCAGAGCAAAGGCCCAGGATGCTGAGTGGCCAGCAACAAACGGCACTCTTTGAAGGAGTAATAGGTCAACAGGCATAATAGGTTTCTTGAATCGAGCAAGGTTGTTATGAGAGTTTAGAGGGAGTGGGGCTTGGGGGGAGAGACGATCATGGGAGCTGAATTCCAGAGTGGGGCAGTGTGATGGAAGAAGTGAGGTGGTGACCTGCACTGGTAGAGAGTAGGTGGATGAGGTGGTGGGTCTGCGAGTAGGTGAGTGAGGCGACGGGTGCGTGTGGAGGTGCGAGGTGAGGTGGTGGGCGGGTGAGTTTTTGTGATGTGCAGGATGGTGGTAGTGTGGTGGTAGATGAGACCGTCTGGTAGAGACAGTCCTCAACACGGGCGGTGGAGGAATCGGCGAGCCAAGTTTCACGGGAACCGTCAGCGTGGTCGTAGCGATGGGAGAGTTTGGTGGCTTCTCTGATTTCCTCCCCGAGCTAAAAACACGCATCGTCGTTGGCGTTGAGTAAACGAGACGTTAATTTATGACGAGGTGAGAGCCTCTTGTGTTAAATTTGGGTACGTCAAATGCAAATGTAATTTGCTCTTGTGTTGCAAGGGACAATGTCTGGTTAAGTGAGCCAGGTAACGTTGACGTAAAAATATCTGAGAGAATGCTTTGCAGGCGAGGTGTCAACCAGCGTGTCGAGCTAGAAGGTGGGAAAACAATTACTCAACTTTTAGTTTTTATTTTTCCAAGTAAGGCCCACTGAGCTCTGTAGCTCTTGTTTCAGAAGCGACCTGGCTATCACAAATGATAGGTCAACGAAGTGGCTTATCGCGTGGACATTTATAGCAGCCACATGCTCTAAACACGTGATATTGATTCTAAATGTGGAAGGAAAAACCCGGAGGACCCGGAGAAACATCCACACGACCACAGGGAGAGAGAGAGAGAGAGACACGCAAAATCCAAATGTACAGCAGGCGTCAGGATCGGGATCGAACCCACAACCTCCTCCATACTTAACGAGGTAGTTAACATCCCCTAGCCACCGTGGAAGCGACGAGTGAGTGCTCAAATGTCACGGGCTGATTATCGGTAATTGGTGCGCGCGTGGGGAAGTTCCGCCAGGCGTTGGCGTCTGCGACCCGCGGGTGAAGTTGCTGCTAACTCTGCGCACAGGCGAGAACCGTGCAACATTATACAACTCTTGAACGTTGTGACTTGCGTGGATTTTTATTTGTGGAGAAGAGAGAAAAAAAATTCTTCCAAAAATGAAATTTTAACGCTGCTCAAAAGTGCCCGTAGATATAATAATATTAATATTTTTTTATGCCATTGCCTTGGGATTTTTGTTAACGAAACTCCCCTTTTCTTCCTTCCCCTCAATTGCCTCTTGTCTTATATCTGGTGGTAAGTGCGACTATTACAAACGCATGCCGGTTTGTGATGTGGTGGTTAAAGTCTGGAGTGTCCAAAGTTATTATGTTTTCCTCTCGTTTTTTTTTTGGTTCTCTATCTTTTGTCGTTTGTCTTCCGTTTGTATCGTGCCGTGAGAGTCCCATTCAGTTCAACGGCATTTTTTATTATTATTATTTAACTTTTAAAAGGTTTCTTATCCCACCCCCAAACTCCATGACCATCACCTCCGGTTATCCCCGCACTCGCCAACCGGTGCCTTTTCGCCTCTTTCGTTTGGCTGTCGACGAACTTGCGCGTCCCCGACGCCGCGGGGATTTCCGCATTGTCGCTGATAGGGGTGGCTTAAACAATGCGAGCCGCTGACGCCCGGTTTCTCCCGAGCGGCGCGTTTTCGCCCTGGGTAAATTCCGGCGGCGTCGCGGGGGATGCGGGAGGGGGCGACCGACTTCGGCAACGACAAAAAAACCGCGACAAATTGCGGCGGAGGATATTTTTGGGGGTTTGGTTCTCGGTTCCTCGCGCAGCCTTCCCGTTTCGCTTGGACTCGAGCCGACAATGTTGATAGTCATGCGCTTGAGCCCGTTCCCCCCCGCACCCCCCCCCCACTGGTGTACACATAAACATTCTGACACTCTCACCTGTCCCTCAGTGTTCTCTGTACCTGTCCAGGTTTGTGTGGTGTGTGCGTGTCTCACCACCGCCCGCCGTCCCCCCCCCCCACCACCCCCCAAATGCCTTACACGTGACATCGTCCCGCCGGCGAAGCAGAAATTGACGCCCGTTTGGAATTGTTGGAGTCGCCGAGACGGAGCCAGTCGATTCACCGACGTTGTCGTCGGGAAGCATTCAGCTTTTGGTTCTTAAAGCGCCGCTATAATTGCGGGTTTCACGACAAACCAAAATTAGGTTTAAAAAAAGCACGCGCGAGCACGCGCGAGAACGCGTGAGCACGCACGTGCAGACCCGTTCCTCGTTTTTTTTGGGTCAGCTTGAGTTCCAGTTCCAGGGCGATAAGTCGATTCTGCTTGCGCACGGCGAGGTCTGTGCACCGCGTGCGTGCGCGCGTACGCACGCCTTGTGCGTGTGCGTGTACACACACCTTGTGTGTGTGCGTGTACACACACCTTGTGTGTGTGCGTGTACACACACCTTGTGTGTGTGCGTGTACACACACCTTGTGTGTGTGCGTGTACACACACCTTGTGCGTGTGCGTGTACACACACCTTGTGCGTGTGCGTGTACGCACGCCTTGTGCGTGTACGTGTACGCACGCCTTGTGCGTGTGTGCGTGTACGCACGCCTTGTGTGTGTGCGCGTACGCACGCCTTGTGTGTGTGTACGCACACCTTGTGCATGTGCGTATACGCACGCCTTGCGTGTGTGTGGGCCCGGCGCCCAGTGCTGTGAGAGTTCTTTGTTTTTGTTTCCGCGCGACGCCGCCGGTTGTGTTTTTGTTCCTCACTCGCGCCGCGTCGCTTTTGTTTGACCGCACAAAGTTTACGAAACGCAGGAAGGTGGCCGGGTTGGATCGGAAGGTCGGAGGACCTCGAGCAGGAAGCGTTTTGAGGGTCATGGGTCCCTATCTGGGTTACAGCCACCGACCAAGATTTACACTGGGTTGTCTCAAATGTTAGCGAGGTTGATTGGTCTCACAGCCGGTCCCCCAATGACTGAACAACAACAAAAACAGCAAAATAACCCAACACTTTCAATTGGGTTCTGCACTTAATTGAACAAAATTCCGGCTCTGATAATCAGAGTACGGGTTTGACTGTTGTGCGGCAAAGGTTACTCCGGTACGGCAGAGCGGGAGGGAAAGTGCTTCCCTACTAGAAGGAGTCTCAGAGGTAGCTCTGTGATCTCCGCTTCCGTGGGTTTCCCAGCGGTACCGCGCTGCTCTGCGAGGGGTACAGCGCGGGCGCGCTTCGTCTCTTGCGACGATTCGGACGCCGACAATACAATCGGGGATGCAATCTTTTTGGGGAAAATTAAACAATTAAGGCAAAGCAAGCGAAACGGCTGCGTTTGTGAATTGTTAACCACTGCTGAAGTGAGTCGGTGTGTGTGTGTGTTTGCGCCGTGTTATCTATTCTGTGTGTCGGCGTGTGTGTGCACAGATGGCGTGTTGCGCGTTGCTTATGGCTGTGCGTGCGCGTCCGCGCGTGTGCTAGCACGCGTGCGTGTGTCTGTGTTTAATATCATGCCGTGCTTTCCTGCGGTCTCTCCCCCTGCGCCAACACAGAGCGAGGCCCCCAACCTGAACCTCCGCCACTGAACCCAAATAAGCCGCCGAGATTGCCGCCACACAAACAACATCACACGGGGGTCGATTATGCTTAAAATTTACTGTGACGTTGTTTCGTTGAAATCGCCCATGATGGCTACACTGTTCTTGTAATTAATTGGTGACGACCCGATTTTTTTAAAATGAACCCCCTCCCACCCCCCCCCCCCGGGTATTATGCAAGCGAGGACTTTACGTTGCAAGAATTCTGATCGTCCCGCTAAACTGAAATATTTTAGCAACGGGCATCCACGAAGGACGAATTGCGATGGCACCTCTGTCATCGATTATTATTAAAATTATCCATCGTTGAACCCCGGAATGTCGGTACGTGAAACAAAAAATAAAACGTTGTTACGCTGAGATGCGGCTGCGTTTTAGAAGCCATGTAAATTCAAATGTTGCATCGCAGCAACGCGAGAGATGGGGCTTGATGAGATCATCCAAGCAGTGCCTTCTGATGATGATGATGAATCCCAAAGTCTATTGTACAGATTAGCTAAGAACAGTTGAGCCAAGCTCTTTAAATTTCAAGAACTCGTTCAGCTCAATCAAATTTTAATTAAACAGTCACAGGGCACAATTACAATCCGCAGCATCTCGAAGTCACCGCGTGTGAGGTCGCCACCGATCGCCATGAAAGACGCCGCTCGGCATCTGCCACTTTTTAAAATAAATAAATAAATAGATCTGTAATTTGCCGGCTTTCTTCCCGACCTGCCTTGCTACCCTACTCCCATCCTTTGCATTCTGTTCTACGTGGCCACGGGAACGCACACACGCACACACGCACACACGCACACACCTTTTCGATTTCACCTCCGAGTTATTCGTCTCCGGTATAAATCCCGAGGGTCTCCCATACCCCCTGGTATCCAACTCAATCCCACCGACTTGCCCCCCGTGAGGCTGCCCGCCGTGACGCATCGCGCGCACGTATTAACCGGTGCCGCCCTCGGGTTCCGCTGTGTTACCCAGCGGCCTTTGCCAAAACGAGCAAAATTTGGCGGCAAAATCCATTTCTGGCCCGGTGACCTTTCCATCGTTTCCCCCCCCCCTCCCACTAATCGTGTGGATGTGACGATTGAACTGTCGTACCACGCGCGATGTCCCGACGGGTCCGCTGGGCGAGCCGCTGCGCATGCCGCTGGTGCGATGCTGCTGCCGCTGCTTCTTCGGGAAGTTTTACTTTCCGAAGAATCGGGCTTCCACCCTTGCCCCCCTTTCCGGCACGCACGGCGAAAACCTCGGGGAGTCGTGCCGGAAAGCACCGCGTGGGAGGCACGACTGCGTCGTTCGCGCGCCCCGCGCCTCGTGTGATTCTTGTCAGTGTTTCGAGAGGTCGTCGTGGCACGCGGTGCCGTTACGCACGCACGGGTTGGTTGGAACTGCGCCCAAGTTTGTGCCCTAACTCTTTTTCTTCTTCTCTTTCCTCCTCCTCCTCCTCTCTCCTACGGTGACATTTGCCCACGCGCTCGCCTTGTCAACAGATGACGACCCAGCTCCCCTGTGAGTATTCCCTCCGGTCGCACTTCCCGGTTTTGGGGGGTCACGTGGCGGAGTGGGGGGCGGCGGGGGGGGTCTGTGTTTTAACCATACTTTGCCACACGAACTAAACTTTTTTGTTTTGCCACGTAAGGCCTCAACTGAGCTCCGTAGCTCTGTTTCAGGAGCGACCCTGGCGATCACAAATGAACGATAGCCCAACGAAGTGGGATCATCATCCAACCATGTGAACATTTATATCGGCGGCCAAATATTCTCAATGTTGAGGGGAAAAACTGGAGGATCCGGAGAAAAAATCCACGCAAGCACGGGGAGAGAGACCTCAAACTCCAAATATGCAGGGGGCGTCGGGGACGGGATCGAACCCACGAACTCCTGTATATCAGGCGAGGTAGTTAACATCTTCTAGCCTCCCCAGTAGCAGTTGGATGAATGATGGTGGTAGCAAGGCCCGGGACCGTTTTTTCGATATTTCTCGCCACTGACGTTAGCCGTGGCCGGATATTCGAACTCGGTTCGTAATCGGGTTCCCCGAGAGCGAGTTCAATACGTAGGCTTTCGCGACCAATATCATCCTTAATACCAATGTCACCCATAATACCAATATCATCCATAATACCAATATCATCCAAGGGTGCATATCGCGAACTGACGCTGTCGAGCGGTAAGAACCACTTCGGGCCAAGCCATTCGAACCCGGCGGGCCGCCCTGGTGAATATTGTGCGTGGCGTGTTAATCGTACCCGCCACGCGCCAGAGGACGTTGTAGATCCCCCGCGACGTCGTTGCTGAAAGAGGGGGGGGGAGGGTTCCGCTCGTGTTGTGCCGGCGTCACGGTACCGCATTTGACAAATTTTGCTCGGTTGGGATCGCGCAACGCGCACACGCGAGGCAACATGGGCGCCTCTCGTGTAGCTAGCGCAGTCGCTTGTCGTGGTCTTTGAAAAGCAGCGGCGCCACGTTCATGAGAACGAGAGCGCCAATATGTCTGGCGCGAAAGAAGTTCAACATACGTGTTTCTGCTATAGACGCAGCGTATTGTTTTCGTGACGCGAATTGGATAGATGACGGGATGTCGAATGTTGGTTAACACGGGATGCGAATTTGATATAACGCGATCGAGCGACCTGAACTGCGTCGCGCGATTAGGAACGAGTGGATGTCGCGGCTGCCTCTGCATAACATGTGCACAAGGCATTTGGATGCTGCTGGATGCTTCTAGATGCTAGCCACGCGCCCTCAGTCTTTGCTCGGCCTGCGTACGCATCTCGCGCATTATCGTGGACTGTGCTCTTTACGCACCTCCCACCGCGTTATAGGAGAAACAGGCTGTACTCGATGTACAATATAGTAACCGCAGCTAATATTCTTAGTTCTTTCGGTAAAGTCACGTTGAAGGGAAACAATAAAATAATAAAATATATAAAAACCAATAAAAATTATTGTTTCCCTTCGACGTGACTTTACCGAAAGAACTAAGAATATGAATTACTGCATGTCACGAAAGCTTTAAATCAAAATTTAACCGCAGCTAAGTTGAACCTCGTCGCACACACACACACACACACGTGCGTGCCACTCCTGCTTTGTGTCCCTTTTGTCTTGGCAGGAAGAGCAACTCCACCAACAATCACAAGGAGAAGGTTCGTCAGCGCAATACTAATTAACTTAGTATACGGAGGTAAGGCTGCGTGCGAGGTGGGTTGGTCTGTGTGAGATTGTGAGATTGTGAGTGCGAACATGAGCCCTGTGTGTGCGTGTGTTTGGGGAGCGGTCGTGTAGCAGTTACCACGCTGCTCTTCAAACCCGGCGAACTGAGGTTCGATTCCCGCTCACGGCCAACAACGGGGACGATTATCTTAATCGGTCCTGGGCCTCCACTAGGTTGACTCAGCCTCATATGAGTGCCTGGTGTATAAAACATGACCACTGGGGAGACAAAGGCGGCCGGGCGTGCTGTTGGCCACCCACTCCCTCGTGAGCTGTGCCAGCCTTCATAGGTGCTCGCGAACAGCACTTGCCCCAACAGTCTATTAAGGCTACCCGGGGGATCTTTGTCTTTGGTACTAGGGAGCAGTAGTCCAAGCGGTCAGCGTGCCGAGCCCGGCGACCCGAGTTCGATTCCTGCTCGCGGCCAACATCGGTGACGATTATCTGAACCCCTGCTGGGCCTCCTTCAGGTCGAATCAGCCTCGTCATGAGTGTACCTGTTGTGCGGCGTGTAAACATCGCCGCTTGGGTGACAAAGGTGGCCGGGCGTAGTGCTTGGCCCCACCCACCACCTCGCGTGCCGTGCCGGCCTTCATTGGTGCTCCATGCTAGGAGCACTTGCCTCAACAGTCTGTTCCAGGCTACATGGGGGATCTTTGTCTTTGTGTAAGCGGTAGCGCAGCGTTTTGTGCGCCGCGTTACGAACCCGGTGATGCAATTTCGATTCCCACTCGCCACCAATAGTAACAGTGCGTGAGTGACGAATATCTGAACCCGGTCCTGGGCCTCGCCTTGTTTTGACTCGGCCGCAAACCAAATACGCGGTGCATTTAGGTGCATGGTAGACATCAGCGCTGGGGACGCAAAGGGGTCGGGGTGTGGTGCTGGCCACCCACCCCCTCCTCCCCCCTTGCAAGCTGGGACACGCTTGCAAATGAGACATTGCGTCCGAAGGGATTACCTCGGCGGCCGCACCGCAACCGTTCTCCCACACGAATTAAAACGCCAAAATGTCCGACCGTCGGACATTTATTGTTTGTTGTCATAACCGCAGCTCGCTCTAGCTTGCTGCGGTTATGACCGCGGCCGCCGCACGCGCCGAGGCGGCCGCTAACCGTAGCCGGTATCCTGTGTCGCCGATGTGCGGTGATCGCGAGCGGGTTTTTCCATGCGATCGCTTCACGCGGACGGGGTGGGGCCCCCTGGATGCGATCGACTTTCATCCCGCGCCCGCCCGCCCGCTCGGGGTTCATAGCGTTGCCGAGGTGGCTTAACGTCTCCCGCGTTTGTGTTTACGTTTGAGCGACGGTTTATTTTTCTATCCTCTTGTCAAGCCGTGTGCCAGACGCGTGCCTCCCTCCTCCCCCCCCCACTGCTAAGCGGGTCTTGCGATTTGAATCATCCCGCCCACCCACCCACCCCCCCCGGCGGTTAGTATCAACAACACTCGCCAGGAGCGTTCCAACAAAAAAATAAGCGACTCTTTCAAAGCTTTTAAATGCACGAGTTTTATTTTGTCCCCCCTTTCCCTGTTGGGGTGCAATGGTTTAACGCTGCCACCTGGCACGCCAGTGGTCAACAATGAAGCGGGTATTCTTACGTCTCCTCGGCCCCACTCCCGCCACACACCCAGCGATGTCATACGGGTTCACCACAATGTGGCTGTGATTGGCAGGTTGCGTGGGGCGAAGTGTGGGTGGCTCGTCTCCACACCTCCGATTTAGCGCCATTGGCTATGTACGGTGCGAAGGAAGTTCAATACACATGCATAATGCCCATAGACGAACACTGCCCATAGACGAACACTGCCCATAGACTCAACACTGCCCAGAGACTCAACACTGACCAAATACTAACAGGATCCATAGACTCAACACTGCCCATAGACTAACATTGCCCATAGTCCCATCACTGCCAGTACACTCAACACTGCACCTCCGATTAGCATGGCTGGCTACGTACGGTGCGAAAGAAGTTCATCACACGCACACATAACGAGAAGTCTGACCTGCGCGGAAGACTAGGCCAAGTACCCCTCTAGAAGAGGGCCTCAGGAGCTACTATTGAGTTGGGGAAAACTCCCTTCCGCCGGCGGCGATGCCGCCAAGCAGTTGCAGGGCAGCACCTTCACACGGTTTACAAGTTGCCAGGCACGACGCTAGCTGCGGTGACCCTGTAAGCAACTTGCGATCTGCCTCACAATGAAACGGCTCGCATTGTCCGCCATCGCCCCAACATAAACACGCGTTGGGGGGGAGGGCGGTCCGTCCCTCCGTGCTTCTAGCCCTGACGTGAGTGAATCGCTGAGGAACTGTATCATCGGTGAACCCCGTGTATGTTGTACGTACGTGCGTTGAGCTTCTTCCGCACCGTGCGTAGCTAACCGTGCTGATGGGAGGTGCTCCACTCGGGATCCTGTCGGGTGCGGCAGTGAGAGGTGTGAACGAACTCGGGTGCTCCATCCCTTAGATGTTACCGCAGCAGGATTCCAAGCTTCGTCCGAATCTGTGCTTGGTATAGAAAGAGAACGCCAGTCCTGTTGGTTGGAGCTATGTGTGCCTGTGAGTCTGTCCCCAATGTTTATTCCGATTTCCTCTGTTATTTTTCCTCTCTCCCGCCGCCACCCCTCCCTCCCCCCAGGTTTAGCGTTGCCGCTTCCTCCTTGGCCCGGCTTGTGCAGCCGCTTCTGTCCTGCTCAAAGCTGCATCGGCAACCACCACCACAACAACACCACCACCACCAACCCTCTGCTTTCGAAGATGCACGCGAGGGCACGCACACGCACACACAATTCTATATTGAACGAACGTATGTGTAGGTGTGATAATAATGTAATCGTTCTAATTTTGAGTATTACGTGTAATTTTTATTTTCCTTTTCCAAACGCCTTGTTTCCTCCTATCCCTCTTTGCGCGCGTTCGTGCGGGCTTAGCTTGTTTTAGCTCACTGGCGCAATAACTTAACACCGTGATCCCACCGGGGGCGATAGTTTTTACGGCAATCGTTGGCCGGCAAGGAATCAACAATGGGCAACCGTGGGCAACCATGGGCAATAATGGCAAATTGGGAAGGGCAGCAGAATTCGTTTGGTGATTGTTAACCGCTCGGTCAGGACAAGATCACAACGGCAACGCGACTAAGGACGTTAACGGCACTCCCGCACACTCCAACGCAGTCTCCCCTCTCCGCCAGATCCTGCGGCAGCGGCTGCTGCTGCTGCACGGCCGAGACGCGCGGCAGCCTCCAGGCTCACTCGCCCATCCCGCCATCTGGCCTTAGGCTCGCATAGAGATCCTGCAGATTCCTATCGCAGACTATAGACTCGCACACAGGAAGACCCACGCACACACAAACTCGTCAGTCTGCCCTGACAGTCTCACTCGCGCATCCGACCGTCTGGCCTTTGTCTCCTGTACGATTCGCATACGCTGCCAACAGAGACCCATAGACTCGCTTTGAGACCCATAGATCTGCCCCTACTGGTATCCCCATCATCTGACCTTCGGTCTTTTCTTCCCCCTCGGTCGCCAGATCCCCGTGCAGACCACCTCCAAAGTCTGTCCCAGAAATCGGCCCTTGCCTTTCCCGCACACAGACACACACACTTCCCACCCAGCGTAACAGATTGATCAATGCAATGCACTGTTACCACGTGTGAGCCGTGCTCACTGCACGACGGGCTTTCTCTCTCATCAAGCCCTATCCTCTCTAAGGGAGAGGATAGGGCTTGATGTCATCGGTTGGGCCGTTCGCGTCACCTCTGCCCGCGCCACGACTGAAAGTTGCCATCCCCAGTCGTGCTCGCGAGGGGGCGCTGCAATGGGATCCGTTCAACATTTTTTGGGCCAATGGAGCATTATTAAGATACTTTTTAAGGCACACGAGTTTTGTTAATTTTTTTTCCCATCGCAATCGGCGACTGCGGAAACAGCTTTTTTGCCGGCAAACTATTTGCCCTTCGATTTCCTTCGGTACACCCCCCCCCCCCAACGCACCCTTCGGCCTTTACGTTGCGAGGCGCGATCGCCAACACCGCAAGCGCCGACGTCCTCTCTCGGCCTTGTCCAGACCACCAGCCCCTGAGCCGAACCTTCCGGCCGCATCGTCGTTGAGACCGCCAACCCGCCCCCAACGGGCTCGTCGACACAGGGCGGCAGTCGCGAATGCCCTCTGCTGCTGCTGCTGCCGCCCCCCCCTCCCACACCATCCGGGCTTGTCTTGGCGGTCGTTGGGTCTCGTGCGCGATGCGTGCATCAAACAAAATAACTCGCGAGGCACTGGCGTTACCGCAGCGAGGGCGGCTCACGGGAATCCTGTCGCAGAAGGTCACACGTTTGGCGCGACGGTCCTACGCCGACTGCACAAAGAAGGGGAAGGTCTTGTACACAGTCGGCTTTAGAGCCTGGTGATCTGGGCAAGGCTGGGGGGGGGGCGTTGAACGCGGTGGTCACGTGACGCACCCTCCCTACGGGCGCAGCAGCAGCGCACCTCTGCGCGTTGCAACTCGCCGCCTGCCGTTTGTGACGAGGAGGTACGGTCTCACCGTTGGCCAGGGGGAAGAGGCTCTGCGAGTTCACGTGACCGCTGCCGCGCCCCCCCCCACCCCACCTCGTGGCGTGAGTGCGTGCGGTTTTTACAAAATGGCAAAGTCGACGTTCCAGGTTGTCGCGCGCGCATGTCCGTGTCGTCGTCATGGGGGTGTGCCATTTCTCTCCTGCCGTCCCGCGAATTGCTGAATTACTCGCTCGCTCTCCGTAGAAGAAGCTTGTCCTTTTGTTGATGCATGACTGTGATCTTCCACCCGTGTGATTTAACAAAGTTATAACGTTGCATGCCTTCTTCCTTCCCCCAACCCCCCCAACCCCCTGGCCCACCATCGCAAAGAGAATGCGAAGATAATTTTAACGATGGGTTGGATTCCAAAGGGCGGAGAGATTTTTCTTTTATTTTTTTTTACCCTCCGGGTGTGGATTTGGCAGGACGGCCGCCGCGGGTTAAATATTCTTTCATCCGCGGCGGCTACAGTGGCCAGGTGTTTACTACCTCGCCTGGTATGCAGGACGTCGTGGGTTCGATCCCGACCTGGATGCTGTATATTTAGAGTTTGCGTGCGTCTCTCTCTCTCTCCCCGTGGTCGCGTGGAATTTTCTCGGGTTGCTCCGGTTTTTTCCCCTCCACATTTAGATTCGACATCACGCCCTTAGAGTATTTGGCTACTGCTTTTAAATTTCCACACGACGATGATAAGACCACTTCGTTGAGCTATCATTTGTGATAGCCAGATCGCTTCTAAGAGCTGTGTATAACAGTTCAGTGGGGCCTTATCTGGCAAAATAAAATAAAAAAAATAAAAAATTTAGTTTGTTTTTCTGCTCCAGACGCGTTCACCACGCACCCCTCACTGAGCGGGAATCTTCATGAGTTGAGAAAAATTAAAACAAAATAAAAAAAAACTCCGCGCTAAAACAAACCGCAGTCGGATTACCAGCGGCCGGGGTGAAAAAAATATAATTTCGCTGTTTAAAAAAAAAATCGTGGCTGTCGTTAATCGTGGTGTTAAGTACTTGCAAATTCTCAATTTGCTGACGATTGTAAATCGGTAGCGCGCTACTTCTATATATCGTAGCTCACCCCGTCCGCTGGGGATTAATTTTTTTTGGGGGGGGGGGGGAGAGGAGGAGAGTTTATAATTAACAATGAAACATCACTGCATGTTTTTTTTTTTGTGCACGCTCACGTGCCGTGTGTCGTTACGCTGTTGCGTGCGTGTGCGCGCGCACTCATTTAACGCGGCCGCTTACTCGATGAAAGGGGGTGGGGGTTAATTTTTGTTGCAGTTTTCATTTCGTGGAATCTTTGTCCGTCGCGGCGACGCGGCCACGCGACCGTTCACCATCGCGGACGAGCGCGCGTCTAACGGGGGGGGGGGGGGACCCCCCCCCTCCACGTTCCGTGTAAATAATCTCGCATCCTTGGAGTTTCCTCTCATTTCTGATGTGGCACGTGCACCCACGCACCCGCTCACGCACGCACTCCCGTCACTCCATTAACGGCCGTGTCACCGATTGTATTTCTCCCCCCCCCCCCCCCCCCCCCCCGTTCAGAAAATAAAAGACTGGATTCTGTTGTTTCGCCCGGCGCTCCGGTTTACCCCACCACCACCACCACCCCCCTTTCGCATTCATGGAGTTAGCAGTGCAAATCGCAACGTGGTAGGGCCCGCAGAGCTTGGGCAATCGCTGGGTCGGAGCCCAAGTTCTGGACCCGCTTATCTTGTTGCTTCTCCGCCCGTGTGCCCCCTGAAGTCTTCGTGCAGTGCGGCCACCTCGTTGCGGATTTCCCGACGTCCTCCCGTGCCGCGGCCGCTAGCAGCCGCGGCGCTCTTTGTACAGAATTCGTGTCGTCGTTTTTACCCCAACCCCCCCCCCCCCCCCCCCCACCATGGTTGTGATCGCGCTGCCAGCTGCTGTCGCGTTTTCACGCGGGGGGGGGGGGGTGGGGGGCAAAATCCGTTCGGGACATCTCGCAGAGCAGTGGCACGAGCGTCGCTTGTTGTTGCGATGGAGAACGGGGCCCGCGGAAGCGAGCGGATGTCCCAGAGCTACCCTCTTGAGATCCCCTATTCAAGTTGCCGCTGGCCACACACACACACGCAGCAGAGGGCAGCGCTTGCCGCATCTGTTCAGTAATATTTGAGAGGAATGTCAAACTCATGGGTTTTAAAAATTCTCCTGCGCCGGAATTTGTCCACTTTAAAGTGCAGAGCCAACTTTTGTTAGCCGGTCCGCCCTGGCCCCGTCTCCTCGCGCGAATCATCACCCGGGGCGACGCGTTGTTGAAATATGGACAAACATTTTTTGTTTAATATATATAAAAGTTCAGAGACGATAAGTAAATAACTCTGCGTTGTTGTGCTGCCCTCCGGATGAAGTGGGACGACTCCCACAAGAGATGAAAACCAGAGATTTGTGAAACGGCAACAACGCTCGATTTACAAGTGTCCCTTCGAGGGTGTTAGGGTCGCCGGCCCCCGGGATCTCCCCTGCCTGCGACCCTGTCCGCGAAGTACCGACGCTCCCAGACTCTCCACTAGTGTGGGAGCTGCCGCCGCCGCACTCCTCCCCTGGCGGGGAAAGGTCGTCGCGCTCCTGTTCCCCCCCTGTGCCGTCCCCCCCCGAGTCCGGGTCTCCTGCCGGTGGGGCATCCCACTCGACCCCCCTGGGACCCGCTAGCGCTTCGCCGGCACCCAAACGCGACGCTCCCCGCCCGCGCAGTCCCACGCACCAATCACACGTGGGTAACAGGGGGTCAAAGGTCGGAGGGTAAGCGACGTCGTTCGTGCTCACTCCGACGCTTGGGGGGATTGGTTTAAACGGGTTTAAAGGGCTATGCGATGGGCATGCGTGCGAGACGGGTATCCGCTCGCAACGCAGGAGTCCGCAGCCGACGGTTCGTAGCGCACACAATCCACGCGGCGCCGCTCCACACACGCGGCGACCACCGAGAACAGCAAGCGAACCCACGCTTCCACTCTCTTTCCACACCCTCGCAAAAACCACCACACCAGTCTGTTATGTAACGACCACCGCGACAGCAAGCGCACCCACGCTTCCGCAATAACCACACCAGTCTGTTATGTAACGACCACCGCGACAGCAAGCGCACCCACGCGTCCACAAAAACCACACCAGTCCGTTATGTAACCGCCGACGATTTATTCCACCGCGTCGGCGAGCCCTTATTTAACCGAGTCAGTCGGGATCAGCGGGGCAGGACCGATCTATCTCTCGATAGTCGGCACTACACTCTACCTGTCCTCCCCTTTACCCTCTCCTGTTTTGCTCTTAAGCTAAGTCCCAACTCCCTCTCTCTCTCTTACTCACGGTTCGTCGTCACTGCCGTCTGGTCCTCGCGGCGCGTCGATACGTCCCACGGACGTTCGCGCGGCTGGACTCGGGAGTTGACGGACCTGGGGTCGACTCGAGTAGCCAGAGAACCTTTTTCCTTCGCCCTGACCCGCTTTATTCTTTCTACATCAAAGGGGCTACCTGGTGCCGACTCGCGGGCCAATCAGCTCGCTGGGATCACCCGCCAATCGGTAGGCCCATCTGTATCCCAGCATCCCCCGGGCCGTTGCTTTCAGCGACGTCCGCATCTAAATTTACCTGCTCAGCGACCCTCCAGCCAGAGGGCGACCCTGCTTTCCCGCCGCTCGTGGCTCTGCCCTCCTACCTGCCTGCTGACCCGTGTGTGTTGTGTGTGCTGTCTACCCGCGGTGGCTCGGCAGCCCCGTCGTGACCATGTAATTACAACCAAAGTCACGGCGCCGCGGTGGGTGTTAGCGTCGGGGGAGACCGTCCAATTCCCTGGCTGCAGGAAACCGTGAAGATTATCCCTTTACGAGGGCTTCTGGGTGAAAACCTGTCGGCCAGGGTGTCTCCCCACGCGCTCTAATGGTGGGGGGGAGTGCGTGCGTGTGTGTTCCGGTGGGGGGGGGGGTGGGGAGGTGGTGGGGTGGAGCAATGTCGGCCTCGCCGCTCGGAGCGGCGAGATCGCAGGTGGGCCACCCGCCGATCGGCTCCGTGGCGGCGGCATCACATAGCCCCCCGAGGTGCCAGTCCCCGTCCCGGGTTGACTGGAGCACCTCGCCTGGGCCGCGCCCACGAGGTAGCGCTGCGGGGTCCGGGGGATCCGCCCGGATCTCGTGGCTGGCCTCGGGGGAGGTGGCTCCGTCCTCGGGGTTTCCTGCAGCGGTCTCCTTCTCCACTCCAGTGGCTCCTCCGATCCCTCGGCACCTGGGGGCTGGGGGACAAACTCCGCGGCAGCGGGGTTTAAGGGGCGGCGTCCCCGCCGTCCTCTGGCGGGGCCGGGACGCCTCGGGGCTGGGGGCACGGCGGGGCCCATGTAGTGCGCGAGGCCCCCGAGCACGGGTGGCGCAGGGGCACCGGGATTTCGCGGTACTCGGGCAGCGAGGTTCTCCCCCGCCGGGGCTGCCCTCCATGGTTTTAAGCGGCGGACGTTAACCACCGTTTCTCGGCCCCTCTCTCCACCCTGGATTAGTACCGTCCAGGGAGAGATCTGCCGTACCACGGTCCAGGGTCCCCGCCAGTAGGTGGTCAGCTTCCCCACCTGTCCGGCCCCGACGCGAGGGGTGTGTAGCCACACCTTGGTACCTGTCAAGAAAAGGGGGGGCTCCACGCGGGGTCGGGTGCTCTGTTCCTGTCGCCGATGCGCGGCCTCCCCTTGCGGGTAGGCCCGGTCCCGGACCCCTCGTAGGGTCTCCATCAGATGTTCCACGGGGCGACTTCCTTCCTCCGTTTGGGGTGGAGGAATGCCGAACAGCAAGTCTGCGGGTAGACGAGACTCACGACCAAACATCATTAGGAACGGGGTTTGGCCCGTCGATGTGTGCACCGTGGTGGCGTAGGCGAACAGGGCGTAGGGGAGGTGTTCGTCCCAATCCCGTTGGTTTGAGGCCGCCATACGCTTGAGCTTTCCGGCCAGAGTCTGATTCATACGTTCAACCATACCGTTCGCCTGGGGGTGGTACGCCGTGGTTCGGTCTTTCTGGATCCCGAACTCCCGGCACAGCGCCTGAAACAACTCGGCCTCGAACTCGCTACCCTGGTCGGTAAGGACTCGCTCCGGGATCCCGTGCTTAAGTACATAGTGCTCCACGAACGCCCGGGCTACTACCAGGGCCGTTTTATCGGGGATGGCCACCGCCACGGGGTAGCGGGTGAAGTATTCCACCGCTACGAGGATATAGCGGTTGCCCCGGTGGGATCGTGGGAATGGCCCCTGGAGATCGATGCCGACCAGCTGGTTAGTCCGACTGACGCGGAACGGCCTTAGGGGTACTTGGTATCGTGCCGGTTTCGGCCCGCACTGCTGACAAGCGCGGCAGCCCTGTACCCAGGCGGCCACATCTTGCGTCAATTTGGGCCAGAGATACTGGCGACGCAGAGTCTCC
Organism: Petromyzon marinus; assembly: GCF_048934315.1. Lineage (NCBI taxonomy): Eukaryota > Metazoa > Chordata > Hyperoartia > Petromyzontiformes > Petromyzontidae > Petromyzon > Petromyzon marinus. Next base: position 1,811,735 of record NC_133723.1, read on the forward strand.
CGAGTGCGCCGTTCCCCGTCATGGCCCCCGAGCGGGTGGTCGTGTACCAGCCGTAGCAGCTGGGGTCGCACCTGGGCGGGAACACAGATGCACCCCGGCTGGCCGGCCTCGGTTAACTCCCGTACCACCCCGTTCTGCACACACAACCGGGCATACAAACCGCTCCAGGGCCCTGGTAGGGTGCTTTTCCCCTCCCGCAGGGCCGCTTCCACCGCCGCCAGATCCGGATCCCGCTGCTGGGTCTGCCTCAGCTGCTCGTCGCTCAGGCCCGGGAAGGCGCAGCCGACGTCCTCCTGGATCCGTCCGATCGGGGCGGGGTGGTCCACTGGGTCCCGAGTCGTGGGCCCTGCGCTCGCCGGGCGGCCGACTGGGTCCGCGCCTCCACCTGTGGGGGTCTCTGTGGCGCATACTGCACTCTCTCTCGCCGGGGGGGGGTTAGGTTCAGCGGGTTCCCGGGGGTCCGTTGCCTGTCGGCAACGTCCCCCCGTGAAGCACGGGCAGGCCTCCTCCGCCCTCGTCTCGGCACACACCGCGGGTCGCCGTGATAATGCGTCCGCGTTTGCATGCGTCCGCCCCGCCCGGTATTCGATCTGCAGGTTGTACTCCTGCAGCTGCGCCAGCCATCGGGCCATCTGCCCCCGCGGTTCCTTGAAGGTGAGGAGGAACTGCAGAGTATAATGGTCCGTGCGCACTCGACATTTCCTGCCGTATAAATACGGCCGAAACTGTTTACACGCGAAGATCACAGCGTACAATTCCTGACGGGTCACACAGTAGTTCAGCTCGGCCCCGCTCAGGGTCCGGCTGGCGTACGCAATCACCCGTTCCACCCCTTCCTGCACCTGCGACAACACCGCACCCAGCCCGCTGCTGCAGGCGTCGGTGTCCAAAATAAAGTCGGTGGTAAAATCGGGGAAAGCCAGTGTGGGGGTGTGTGTGAGGTGGTCTTTGAGGGTGGTGAAGGCCGTCTGGCAGGCCTCCGTCCACTGATAGGGGTTCTTGGGGGAAGTGAGTTGGGTGAGGGGGCGTGCAATCTCGCTGAATCCCTTTACAAATCGACGGTAATAGGTGGCGAGCCCCAAGAATGACCTTATCTCCGACAGGTTTCTTGGCTGTGGCCAATCCACTACGGCGCGTACCTTGTCCGGATCGGTGCGCACCCCCGCCTCGCTGACGCGATGTCCGAGGTACCCCACCTCGCGCTGGGCGATGTAACACTTACGCGGCTTGAGCTTGAGATGAGCCGCTCGCAGTCGCTGGAACACCTCCCGTAACCTGGACCAGTGCTCAGACAGAGATCTACTGAACACGATCACATCATCCAGGTAAATCAGGCATTGCTCCCACTGCAAGCCCCGCATCACCAACTCCATCAGCCGCTGGAACGTCGCGGGCGCGTTGGTGAGCCCGAACGGGAGTACTCGAAACTCGAATAGCCCCATCGGGGTGGTGAATGCGGTTTTTGGCCGATCCTCCTCCGTCATCTCCACCTGCCAGTACCCGGACGCGAGATCGAGGGTGGAAAAATACCGCGCTCCGGCGAGGCTGTCAAAGGTGTCGTCGATGCGCGGTATGGGGAAGGCGTCGCCGAGGGTGACTGCGTTTAGTTTGCGGTAATCGACGCAAAACCGGGTTGACCCGTCCTTTTTTGTTACTAGCACCACCGGGGCAGACCAGGGGCTTGCCGAGGGCTGAATTATGTTATCGCGGAGCATGTCCCTGACCGCCTCTTTGATCTGGGCGCGTTCGGGTGCGCCCACGCGGTACGCGGGGAGTTTTATGGGTCGGGCGGCCCCGGTGTCGATTTGGTGCTTAACGAGATCTGTGCGACCCACGTCTGAATCGTGTTCGCTGAACACGTCGGCGTACTCCCGCAGTAACCCGCGTAGCTGATCGGCCTCTCCCTTGGGTAAATCTGCCCAAGGTACGTGTACCGCGTCAAGAAGGGGGACGACCTCGGCGTGGGGAGTCGGGCCGACTCGCCAGGCCAGGTCTTGTTGGTCCTCGGGGCGACCGGGGTCCTCCGCCCAGAGTGCGAATACCGAGTCGCTGGAGTGGCGCGCGTGTAGGGGGTGCACGGTGGCTACTGTGGTGCGCCGTCGTAGTATTGCTGGGGTGCCGTGGGGGTTAAACACACGCATGAACAATCGGCCCCCATCGGCGTTTACCAACGTGGCTGACCCCACAACCCCGTATCGTTTTGCCAACTCCGGGTGAGGAGTTAGCATTACCTCCCCCGATGGTCGGTGCGCGGGGTCGGTGGAGGGTGTCGCCACAGGTACCAGCATCTCGGCGAGCGGCCCGATGGTGACGGCCGTCGTCAGGGTAGCGGCCACAGGTGTGAAGCGGGGGCGATTCGGCTCCCGTCCCAGGAATGGAATCCGTTCCCCGCTGCCTTCCACGGTGGCGCACCGCTGTCGGGGCTGCACGTTGAGCCCCAGCTTTTCCAGGAGGTCGGTACCTGCGATACACTCGTGGCACAGCACACTCGAGACGTAGAACTCCTGAGTGCACACCTGGTTTCCGAGACGGACCTCGAGGGAGATCCTTCCCAGCAACCCCATCCCGGCTCCGCTCGCCGTGTGCAGCGCGCAATCCGGGGCCGGCAGGCGGCTCACGTCAACCCCGAGCACGCTGCAGTGCGCGGCGCTCACGAGTGAGGCCACGGCCCCCGTGTCCAGTAGGATCCGGGTGCGCTGCCCGTTCACCTGTCCTTCCACCAGTGACGTGGCCCCCGTGATTCCTGCCACCAGCTCCCGTAGCCAGTCGCCCGTCCTCACCGCGTCCTTGGGTGTTGTGGCCGTGACCTGTGTGGGTGTCACTTGCTTACCATTATTATTATCGTCGTTTTGTTTCGGGACCTCGGTGATTGCACCCCTAGGTGGTCCACTCTCTAGGGGGCGTTGGCGTTTAACCCTTCGGTATATCTAGCGCGGGCGATCTGTGGGCAGTCTCTCATGAGATGCCCCTGACGGCCGCACATATAACACGCCCGGGGGGGGGTGGCGGCTCCATAGTGGGCACCCTGCCCGCTCCCTCTCCCCCCCGTGCGCCGCTGCCCAGACTCTGCTTCTAGTCGGGCTACCCTCCCAGCTAGCCCTCCCAACTCGGTCTGAATCGTCTCTACCGTAGTCTGCAGCGTAGTCACATGTGCCCGTACTTGGGTTACGTTGTTGTCCACTTGGGTTACTTTGTTGTCGATCCCCCCGATGCCCGCCTGTATCCCCGCTACCCATCCCGGGGTGGTCTCGCGGGATACCGGAGGCCCCCTTTCCCGACCCCCTACCATCCTGGTGAGCTCCTGTTCCTCCTCTTCTTCCTCGGTGGACAGACTTGCGATGGTGCGCTCCCGTCCCAGTCCTCGGAGCTGTGCGCGTTCGCTAGAAATTCTTTCACATTTGCGCGCGCGCTCGACAAGGGCATCAAAGGAGAGGCGCGTACAGTTCACGTCTGGCTGCCACCACGCCGTGCGCATTAAGTATCGCTGGATTTTCTCTGTGGCCAGCTCCTCAATCGCTTCCGTGGTGTGCCTCGGGCGTGCGATCTTTGTTAGCTCACGCACATCCTCGGCATAATCGCGCAGGTCCTCGCCGGGTTGGCGACGGCGTGCCTCTAAGGCCGCTTTTGCCTCCTCCTCATCGCGCGTACCGAAGCGCAGATCAAGTCGGCGCATCAGCTCCTCTAGCTGTGTCTGCGCGCTTGCGGGTAGGGCTTCCACAAAATCGGCTGCCCGCCCATCCAGATTCATATTAAGTTGACGTAGCGTCTGCGCGTCCGTCCACCCATTAATTTCCTTAGCCCCTAGGACGTTGCGGGCAAATGCTCTCCACGAAGGTGTACCCCGGCCAGTGAATATATGCCTTATTTTCGCGTGGGGTAACGCGGGGGTTCGTACCGCTTCTGACACCATATTGTTAGGGTCGCCGGCCCCCGGGATCTCCCCTGCCTGCGACCCTGTCCGCGAAGTACCGACGCTCCCAGACTCTCCACTAGTGTGGGAGCTGCCGCCGCCGCACTCCTCCCCTGGCGGGGAAAGGTCGTCGCGCTCCTGTTCCCCCCCCTGTGCCGTCCCCCCCCGAGTCCGGGTCTCCTGCCGGTGGGGCATCCCACTCGACCCCCCTGGGACCCGCTAGCGCTTCGCCGGCACCCAAACGCGACGCTCCCCGCCCGCGCAGTCCCACGCACCAATCACACGCGGGTAACAGGGGGTCAAAGGTCGGAGGGTAAGCGACGTCGTTCGTGCTCACTCCGACGCTTGGGGGGATTGGTTTAAACGGGTTTAAAGGGCTATGCGATGGGCATGCGTGCGAGACGGGTATCCGCTCGCAACGCAGGAGTCCGCAGCCGACGGTTCGTAGCGCACACAATCCACGCGGCGCCGCTCCACACACGCGGCGACCACCGAGAACAGCAAGCGAACCCACGCTTCCACTCTCTTTCCACACCCTCGCAAAAACCACCACACCAGTCTGTTATGTAACGACCACCGCGACAGCAAGCGCACCCACGCTTCCGCAATAACCACACCAGTCTGTTATGTAACGACCACCGCGACAGCAAGCGCACCCACGCTTCCACAAAAACCACACCAGTCCGTTATGTAACCGCCGACGATTTATTCCACCGCGTCGGCGAGCCCTTATTTAACCGAGTCAGTCGGGATCAGCGGGGCAGGACCGATCTATCTCTCGATAGTCGGCACTACACTCTACCTGTCCTCCCCTTTACCCTCTCCTGTTTTGCTCTTAAGCTAAGTCCCAACTCCCTCTCTCTCTCTTACTCACGGTTCGTCGTCACTGCCGTCTGGTCCTCGCGGCGCGTCGATACGTCCCACGGACGTTCGCGCGGCTGGACTCGGGAGTTGACGGACCTGGGGTCGACTCGAGTAGCCAGAGAACCTTTTTCCTTCGCCCTGACCCGCTTTATTCTTTCTACATCAAAGGGGCTACCTGGTGCCGACTCGCGGGCCAATCAGCTCGCTGGGATCACCCGCCAATCGGTAGGCCCATCTGTATCCCAGCATCCCCCGGGCCGTTGCTTTCAGCGACGTCCGCATCTAAATTTACCTGCTCAGCGACCCTCCAGCCAGAGGGCGACCCTGCTTTCCCGCCGCTCGTGGCTCTGCCCTCCTACCTGCCTGCTGACCCGTGTGTGTTGTGTGTGCTGTCTACCCGCGGTGGCTCGGCAGCCCCGTCGTGACCATGTAATTACAACCAAAGTCACGGCGCCGCGGTGGGTGTTAGCGTCGGGGGAGACCGTCCAATTCCCTGGCTGCAGGAAACCGTGAAGATTATCCCTTTACGAGGGCTTCTGGGTGAAAACCTGTCGGCCAGGGTGTCTCCCCACGCGCTCTAATGGTGGGGGGGAGTGCGTGCGTGTGTGTTCCGGTGGGGGGGTGGGGAGGTGGTGGGGTGGAGCAATGTCGGCCTCGCCGCTCGGAGCGGCGAGATCGCAGGTGGGCCACCCGCCGATCGGCTCCGTGGCGGCGGCATCACAAGGGCTCCCTGCGTGCCTCCAATCGTGACCAGACGTGCACCGACATCAACCCTGCACGCGTCACAAACGCCTTGGCACGGAGTCCGGCCCCCAAATGTGAATTGCGGTCGCGCCCTGTACCCTGAATAGTCTACACACACTTGGGCATGGCCTATCTATCATCATCATTGCCTTAATTTATTATCGAAATTTTTTTTTTAAACGCGACAGTCTCTCCGTAGCAATTATAGCAACAGGTTAGCAGAGTGATGATGACCGTTTGCGTTATGGTCGAAACGTCGTGAGAATTTTTATTGTTTTATATTTATTTTATTGTTTCCCTTCAACGTGACTTTACCGAAAGTGCTAAGAATATGAATTACTGCAGTCACGAAAGCTTTAAATCAAAAGGTAGCAGAGTGCTTAATTGTATGTTCGATTCGCCGCAGGTAAGCTCACCGACAACACTTCTGTTAATGTAGGGTTGTTTGTGCAGCCAGTGCATTACGGACCGAGGAGAGACCATCGCATCTCCTGTACTGGAGGACCCGGTTTTAATCACGACAATGGATTCAAACCCAGGTGTTCAGGGGCTGTGGGGTGTCGTTACGAACTGTCCACTGCCGACCGAAGGCTTCCCCCTCATCGCCATATCTCTCTGTCTCTCTCCGCGGTCTATGGGAGAAGAACGAACGCGTCTCGCGATTTCGACAACAACAAAAAACTCGGCCCCTATTTGTGTCAACTTCCGCGCCAGGAGATTGACTCGAAGCGGGCGACCTCACGAGTGGCGACCTCCGATCGGCTGCCTCACACCACCACCACCGTGCCAGCTTCCCCGGTCTATGCTGTTTTGGTCTAGATTTGACGTTTTCGTGACTTCAGGGATCCATACTCTGGGTCCTTCGGTGAAGTCACGTGGGTATAAAAAATATATAAAATAAATTGAATCACGACGTTTCGATTGCATCACAAGCAATCATCATCATCAGGTGTGAGAACTACAGCAAGAAATGTTTTTAGCTGAAGTGTGAGAGATATCGTGGTATAAGAGATTATATAATAGAGGGGGAGCGTTGCGTGCATGCTGCTGGACGGGGGGGGGAGTGGGCGGGGCTAGAAGGGGGATAAGTAGGCGGGGCTAGAAGGGGGATGAGTGGGCGGGGCTAGAAGGGGAAGTGGGCGGGGCTAGAAGGGGGGTGGTGCCAAAAAGCGTGGCTCTGCTGGACTTGCAATGCCCTGGAGTCTCCAAACGAAGTTGCATCTTTACTCTTTGGTCCTTTAGGTAAAGTCACGTAGGTAAAAAAAAAAATCATAACGACGTTTCGGAGGCAACACAAGCTTCCTTCATCAGGTGTAAAAAAGGCACAGCAAAATAACTGTAGAGAGAGCTATTTGTGATGATAGACTGTTATATAGGGTAAGAGGAGGGGGAGGAGCCAGGGAGGACGGGCGCAGCATGGGGGGGGGGGGGGTTGTGGGAGGAGCCAGGAAGGTGGAGCTCCTGCTCGAGAACATCGGAGCCACGGATGGGGGGGAGGGACGCGGGGCGGGGGAGAGTAGCGGTCGAGGTTTTACATGTAACATGGTTAATGACATCTTTCCAATGATTGCTCAATTTGAATCCATCTTCGCGGTTGAAGTTATGTCTATGGTTGTATATCTGGATGGCCTCATGGACAAACCCTTGGTGGTATCCAGATGTCTTTCAGAGCACCTTGGTCTCGGAAAAGATAACATAATGAGAGCCCACAGCGTTGTAACAATGGTCAGCAACGGCAGAAGAATTCGTCCTGCCGCGTTTCAAATCTGCCTTGTGCTCGCGGACACGGTCAGAAACATGACGTTTCGTTTCGCCAATGTAACAATCACCACAGATGCAACTTAAATTTTTATTTAAAGCTTTCGTGACTGCAGTAATTCATATTCTTAGCTCTTTCGGTAAAGTCACGTTGAAGGGAAGCAATAAAATAATAATATATATAAAACAATAAAAATTCTCACGACGTTTCGACCAAAACACAAACGGTCGTCATCAGGTGTGTCGGTTTGCATAAATTTATTTATTTTTAAACGGTGTATTTATTTATAAAAACGTAAGCGCTACGCGCAGCGATTTGGCAGTTTATTTAGAAGGACTAGTCCATCTATGTTCTGAAAAGAGGAGGGGGGAGACGAAAAATTAATGTATGCTGTCTGAAAGCCACTGTAAGCGTGAACAATCAATTAAGACCTGAAATGGTTTATCAAATCTTTCCAATGATTGCTAAGCCAGAATCCATCTTCTCGGTTGAAATTGTCTCTGTGCTTGTATATGTGGATAGCCTCATGAACGAATCTCTCATGGTAGCCATCTGGCTTACAAAGAACCTCTGTCTTGGAAAAGTCAATGTCATGTGAGCCTACTGAATTATAACAATGATCTGCCACGGCCGAGGTGTTGGTCCTACCGTGTTTAAGGTCTGCTTTGTGTTCACGAATGCGGTCCGAGACATGGCGTTTGGTTTCTCCAATGTAACTACTACCACAGAGGCAACTTAGTTTGTAGACACCAGGGTACTGTATGTCCGGAATCACATCTTTTACAGACGGAACCAAATCACGGATTTTATGTAATGTGTTGAAACGGACCTGGATCTTGTGTTTATTCAAGATTTTGGAGATCTTTTTTGTGATCCCCGCAATGTAGGGTAAAGTGATGGTTTTGAAAGGCTCCTCAAGAGGGTCCTTCTTCATGGTTTGAGTGATAGCTTTGTGGATTGTATAGTCGGAGTAACCATTAGCCTTAAGAGCTTGGTGTACGTGCTTGAGTTCACTGCCTATGTGTTCCTGGTCGGATATGCATTGGGCTCTATGAAACAGAGTCTTAATGAGAGAGTTCTTCTGTGATGGATGGTGGTGGGAATCCCGTTTCAGATAAGCATCCGTATGGGTAGCTTTCCTGTAGACAGAGTGGCTCATTGAACCATCAGGTCTCTTTTTAATTAGGACATCCAAAAAAGGTAGTTTGCCATCTTCCATGGAAGTCAAGATCACTTAACTACCTTGCCTGGTATACAGGAGGTCGTGTGTTCCATCCCGACCCTGACGCCTGCTGTACATTAGAAGTTTGCGGCGTCTCTCTCATCATCATCATCATCACAGTGGCTAGGAGATGTTAACTACCTTGCCTGGTATACAGGAGGGCTTGTGTTCCATCCCGACCCCGACGCCTGCTGTACATTAGAAGTCTGCGTCTCTCATCATCATCATCATCACGGTGCCTAGGAGATGTTAACTACCTCGCCTGGTATACAGGGGGGCGTCTCTCTTCCCGTGGTCGCGTGGCTGTTTCTCCGTGTTCCCCGGTTTTTCCCTCTGCATTTAGAATCAACATCACCACGCGTTCAAGAGTAGTTGGCTGCCACTAAGTTTCCACACGATGATGAGCCACTGCGTTGAGCTATCATTCGTGGCCAGGTTGCTTCTGATAAAGAGCTACATAGCTCAGTGGGGGGTGGGGGGGGGGCCTTACCTGGTGAAATAAAAAATAGAATTTAAATAATATTCTCACGACGTTTCGGCCACAACACAAGCGGCCTTCATCAGGTGAAGGCCGCTTGTGTTGTGGCCGAAACGTCGTGTGAATATTGTGTTATTTTATTTTATCAATTTATTATTTTATTCTCATTCTACGTGACTTTACCGAAAGAACCAAAGAAGATGAATCCTTGCAGTCACGAAAGCTTTAAATCGAGAGTTTAAATAGTTGTCAATTTTTATTTGAAGCTTTCGTGACTGCAGGAATCCATACTCTTTGGTTCTTTCGGTAAAGTCACGTAGGTAGAAAAAATAAGAATAGATCAATGATCTATTTTTTATTAACAAAAAATTCTACCTACGTGACTTTACCGAAAGAGTCAAAATAAAAATCGATCAGTGATCTGTTTTTATTATTTCTACCTACGTGACTTTACCGAAAGTACCAATAATAATAACAGATCAGTGATCTGAAAATCGATCAGTGATCTGTTTTTATTATTTCTACCTACGTGACTTTACCGAAATAACCAATAATAATAAAAATCGATCAGTGATCTGTTTTTATTATTTCTACCTACGTGACTTTACCGATAGAACCTAAGAGTATAAATGGTTGTCGGTTTTCAATGCCACGTGTCCAGCCTGCGTGTGTTCTCTGATCCGGCCTGGTGGTGGCAGTGGTGGCTACGTTGGTGCTGCACGTGGCTGCCTCCAGTCCAGCACTGTGGAGGCAGCAGCAGCAGCAGCGAGGGTTGGTGAATCACACAAAGATGGTTCAAAACCTCCCTCCCCGTCGGCGGCGAGGAAGAGCAGAGCCGTCCCGAGGGTGAATCGGGGCGACAGCCCGAGGCCCCACGCTTTGGACGGCCCATAGCAGGACCCGCACTCTGACTCGTCGGCAGAAGGCAGTACAGCAAGGAGACTAATCGCCATCTGTGTATTCCATGTCTTATGGGGGATTGAGTGTTGCTCCCTCGCGCGAGGCGCGGGGTTTTTCTCCGGGTGCTCCGGTTGCCCTCCTCCAACCACACGCGAATGAATGACGCGGCTTCGTCATGAAGCGGAGGAGCTGAAAACATCTTACAAATATCGTACAAAAAACATCTTACAAATATCTTACAAAAAACATCTTACAAATATCTTACAAAAACATCTTACAAATATCTTGCAAATATCTTACAAAAACATCTTACAAATATCTTACGAAAAACATCTTACACATATCTTACAAAAAACATCTTACAAAAAAATCTTACAAATATCTTACAAAAAAACATCTTACAAATATCTTACCAAAAACATCTTACAAATATATTTTAAAACATCTTACAAGTATCTTACAAAAACATCTTACAAATATCTTACAAAAAACATCTTACAAATATCTTACAAAAACATCTTACACATACCTTACAAAAACATCTTACACATATCTTACCAAAAACATCTTACAAATATCTTACAAAAACATCTTACAAATATCTTACAAAAAATCTTACAAATATCTTACAAAAACATCTTACAAATATCTTACAAAAACATCTTACAAATATCTTACAAAAAATCTTACAAATATCTTACCAAAAACATCTTACAAATATCTTACAAAAAACATCTTACAAATATCTTACAAAATTCTTACAAATATCTTACAAAAAACATCTTACAAATATCTTACAAAAAACATCTTACAAATATCTTACAAAATTCTTACAAATATCTTACAAAAATATCTTACAAATATCTTACAAAAAACATCTTACAAATATCTTACAAAGACATCTTACAAATATCTTACAAAAACATCTTACACATATCTTACAAAAACATCTTACAAATATCTTACAAAAAACATCTTACAAATATCTTACAAAAACATCTTACACATATCTTACAAAACATCTTACAAATATCTTACAAAAAACATCTTACAAATATCTTACAAAAACATCTTACAAATATCTTACAAAACATCTTACAAATGTCTTACAAAAAACATCTTACAAATATCTTACACATATCTTACAAATATCTTACAAAAAAACATCTTACACATATCTTACACATATCTTACAAAAAACATCTTACAAATATCTTACCAAAAACATCTTACAAATATATTTTAAAACATCTTACAAGTATCTTACAAAAACATCTTACAAATATCTTACAAAAAACATCTTACAAATATCTTACAAAAACATCTTACACATACCTTACAAAAACATCTTACACATATCTTACCAAAAACATCTTACAAATATCTTACAAAAACATCTTACAAATATCTTACAAAAAATCTTACAAATATCTTACAAAAACATCTTACAAATATCTTACAAAAACATCTTACAAATATCTTACAAAAAATCTTACAAATATCTTACCAAAAACATCTTACAAATATCTTACAAAAAACATCTTACAAATATCTTACAAAATTCTTACAAATATCTTACAAAAAACATCTTACAAATATCTTACAAAAAACATCTTACAAATATCTTACAAAATTCTTACAAATATCTTACAAAAATATCTTACAAATATCTTACAAAAACATCTTACAAATATCTTACAAAGACATCTTACAAATATCTTACAAAAACATCTTACACATATCTTACAAAAACATCTTACAAATATCTTACAAAAAACATCTTACAAATATCTTACAAAACATCTTACAAATATCTTACAAAAAACATCTTACAAATATCTTACAAAAACATCTTACAAATATCTTAGAAAAACATCTTACAAATATCTTACAAAAACATCTTACAAATATCTTACAAAAAACATCTTACACATATCTTACACATATCTTACAAAAAACATCTTACACATATCTTACAAAAAAACATCTTACAAATGAACAACCCCCAGGTGCTTGGCAGCAGAGGCAGCAACCTCCTGAAGAAGAGCCATGGGACTCCGTGCGGCTCTCCTGGAGAGCTGAGTAAATGATACAATGATTATGAATCGTGATAATTATTAATATCTATCACGTCTTCCACACTTGCCTCTCAGCTTACGGGACGGTGCAAAGACAAAGATCCCCCATATAGCCTTAACAGACTGTCGGGGCAAGTGCTGTGAGCGGGCGGCACCGATGAAGGCCGGCACGGCACACGAGGGAGCGGGTGGCCAGCACCACGCCCGGCCGCCTTTGTCTCCCCAGTGGTGAGAATTACCGCACCAGGTACTCGTTTGAGACTGAGTCGCCCTAGGCGAGGCTCAGGACCGGTTCAGATATCACTTGTCCCCCCCCCCGTGTAGCCTCGGACTCTTGAGGCAAGAGCTGTTAGCGAGTGGCAGCACCAATGAAGGCCGGAACGGCACACGACGAGGGGGTGGGTGGCCAACACCACGCCCGGCCGCCTTTGTCTCTCCAGTGGCGATGTTTACACACCGCACCAGGTACTCGTTTGAGGCCGAGTCGACCTAGATGAGACCCAGGACCGGTTCAGATAATCGCCACTGCTGTTGACAGCCGCCACCACCACTGTCATCATCTCAACTCGTAGGAAGAGGCTTTCGCGACCAATATTAACCACAAGAGGTCTTTTTGGGGGGGATAGATCGCGTAAATATATACATGTCAGTTTAACACGTAGGCTTTTCCCGACCAATATTATTCATAATAAAGGTTTTTGGGTTAGATCGCGTTTATTTATAAATGTGTCGTAACCCTCCACCACCCGACACGGCCAATCAGCAAAAAAAGTGTCACGTTGACAAAGACAAATAATTCACTACTTTAGCCCACCGGTGTGTTGAAGAGTGAATCCACATTTACAGTTTGAGTACGACGTTTCGCTGGTAAATACATCCAGCATCATCGGGCAATTCGCCTGGCGAATTGGATTAACTCTTCAACACACCGGTGGGCTAAAGTAGTGAATTATTTGTCTTTGTCAACGTGACACTTTTTTTGCTGATTGGCCGTGTCGGGTGGTGGAGGGTTACGACACATTTATAAATAAACGCGATCTAACCCAAAAACCTTTATTATGAATATATACATGTGTCGGTAAACCCACCACCACCCGACACGGCAATTCGTGTGGTGGCCAATTCGTTATTCGTGCAGCACTAACGGGGTGTGTGTTGGAGGCTGCAGACACTACACCATTCACAATTGCACACCGGCACCAGCTTCCTCAGTTGCTATTCAATTGTTTTGTTTTACCAGCTGATTGTAAATGTTGTGGGTTTAACTCTCCAGCGCACAACCGGTTAGGTGCCGAACTTGTCAGGAATTCGCCACGTTTTGTTGACGTGACGAACGCCTTACTGATTGGCTGTGTGTCGCGTGGTGGCGGCGGGTTTAACGGCACACTTTTGACATTTACGCGATCTAACCCCAAAACAAACCACCTCTGATTGTGGGCTCACCATCATCGCCATGTACATGTCACTAAGATGAGATTGAGATCAAAGCTCAGGAGCCCTCCTGCCGTCTAGCGGGGTCTTGGAGTGCCGTGGATTCTCTCTTCCCGCTTCCCCTCTCATCGGCTTCAAACCTCGTGGCCACGATCGGGTTGCTATCCATTTATTATTTTAAACAATAATTATGTTTATTTTATTTGACCAGGCAAGGTCCACCACACCGAAATGCATGGCTCTTTTTTCCATCGCCTATCCCCAGGCATCTTTATCGCGAGAACGAGAAATCAACACTTTGCTCAATAACACACACACACACTCAATAACACACAATAACACACACACACACTCAATAACACACAATAACACACACACACTCAATAACACACAATAACACACACACTCAATAACACACACTCAATAACACACACACTCAATAACACACACACACTCAATAACACCCACACACTCAATAACACACAATAACACACACACACTCAATAACACACACACACACACAATAACACACACACTCAATAACACAAACACACTCAATAACACACACACACACTCAATAACACACACACTCAATAACACACACACACTCAATAACACACACACACACAATAACACACACACTCAATAACACACACACACACTCAATAACACACACACTCAATAGCACACACACACTCAATAACACACACATACTCAATAACACACACACACACTCAATAACACACAATAACACACACTAAATAACACACACACTTAATAACACACACACTTAATAACACACACACACATACTCAATAACACACACACATACTCAATAACACACACACACACTCTCAATAACACATACAAAGATCCCCCATATAGCCTTAACAGACTGTTGGGGCAAGTGCTGTCAGCGAGCACCTATGAAGGCCAGAACGGTACACGAGGGGGTGGGTGGCCAGCACCACGCCCGACCGCCTTTGTCTCCATAGTCGCGATGTTTACACACCGCACCAGGTACTCATTTGAGGCTGAGTCGACCTAGGGGAGGCCCAGGACCGGTTCAGATAATCGTGACTGGTGTTGGCCGTGAGCGGGAATCGAACCCGTGTCGCCAGGTTCATAGCGCAGCGTAGCGCTAACCGCTACACTATCGCTCCCCACTATAATAACACATACATACTCAATAACACACACACACACTCAATAACACACAATAACACACACACACTCAATAACACACAATAACACACTCACACTTAATAACAAACACACTCAATAACACACACACTCAATAACACATACACACTCAATAACACACACACACACTCAATAACACACACACTCAATAACACACACACTCTCAATAACACACACACTCAATAACACACACACATACTCAATAGCACACACACACACTCAATAACACACACACTAACACACACAATAACACACACACACACTCTCAATAACACACAATAACACACACACTCAATAACACACACTCTCAATAACACACACGCTCAATAACACACACATACTCAATAACACACACACACTTTCAATAACACACACACTCAATAACACACACAATAACACACACAATAACACACACAATAACACACACAATAACACACACAATAACACACACAATAACACACACAATAACACACGCAATAACACACACACGCAATAACACACACACTCAATAACGCACACACTCAATAACACACACACTCAATAACACACACACTCAATAACACACACTCTCAATAACACTCACACTCTCAATAACACATACACTCTCAATAACACATACACACTCAATAACACATACACACTCAATAACACACACACTCAATAACACACACACTCAATAACACACACACTCTCAATAACACACACACTCTCAATAACACACACACTCTCAATAACACACACACTCTCAATAACACACACACTCTCAATAACACACACACACAATAACACACAATAACACACTAACAAAGATAAAGATCCCCCATAGACTGTAGGGGCAAGTGCTGTTAGCGAGCACCTATGAAGGCCGGAACGGTACACGAGGGGGGGGGGGGTGGCCAGCACCACGCCCGACCGCCTTTGTCTCCCTAGTGGCAATGTTTACACACCGCACCAGGTACTCATTTGAGGCTGAGTCGACCTAAGGGAGGCCCGGGACCGGTTCAGATAATCGTCACTGGTGTTGGCCGTGAGCGGGAATCGAACCCGGGTCGCCAGGTTCATAGCGCAGCGCGCTAACCGCTACACTATCGCTCCCCACTAATAACACACACTCAATAACACACACACTCAATAACACACAATAACACACACATACACAATAACACGCACACAATAACACACACACTCAATAACACACATACACACTCAATAACACACACACACTCTCAATAACACACACACTCAATAACACAATACCACCCACACACATACTCAATAACACACACTCAATAACACGCAATAACACCCACACATATACTCAATAACACACACACACTCAATAACACACAATAACACAAACACACTAAATAACACACACACAACAACAACAACAACCGCCATTCGCCACTAAGTGGCGGTGACATCACCACGGCGCTTGTGCCAGGCTATGTGCACCCTGAGGCCACGTGAAGTGTCGAACGCCCGCGGGCAGGAGGTCACGGGGCAGACCCAAGTGCCACGGGTCGACTGACTAAGATGACTGGCTGATGCACCACCTGTGCCCCTTACTGTGCCAATCTGCTGTGCTTTAGCCACCCGGCGCTCCGCTCGTTGTTGTGAGCGTCGCTCCTCCGCCCTCCGTTATTGTTGGAGGGCGACTGCCTCCAACTGCCCAGCAGCGTCCTTCACGAGCCTCCTCCACAGAGGCCGATCTTGACACCGCTGGTACCAGTCATCGGCAAGTCCACTCAGCTCCACGTCCTCCTGTACCACATCACTCCATCTCTTCTCTAGCCCGTGCCGCGCCCGTTTAGCCCCCTCGATCCGGCCGAACAAAAGCTGTTTCGGCATGCGGTGGCTGGGCATGCGGGCTACATGACCCAGCCAACGCAGCCTTGCCTGCCGGAGGAGCTCACCGATGGGACCTTGCCCTGCTCTTTCAAGGATTTGTGAGCTCCTCACACAATCCAGCCTGGTTAAACCCAGGATGGATCGTAGGCAGGCCAGCCTAAATGTTTATAACCGGCGAAGATGTTCCATTAGGGGGGTCCACGTTTCGCAAGCGTAGAGAAGGGAGGGAATGACCGTGGCCGAGAAGACCTGAAGCTTAGTGCGGAGCGACAGACCAGGGTAGCTTCCACACAGCGTTACGCAACCGATGAAAATATATTGCCGCTCGACTGATTCGGAGTGAGACCTCTGCTGTTAAACTGGAGCCGGTCATAAGCACACTGCCCAGGTATGGAAAACTTTCCACTCTCTCCACAACTGCCCCATCACCGATTGGGAGTTGTGGGGGTGGAGTGTCCGATGGTACAAAATACCCAGGCAGGTGCTTAGTTTTGGTGGGGCTGATGGTAAGGCCCCATCTCTTAGTGGCACGCTCCAGTCTCAGCAGCAGCGTCTCCAACTCCTCCTCTGAATGAGCAGCTATTACTAAATCATCGGCATACATAACGTGGTTGAGCAATAGGGAGCCATCACTTGACCGCACCCGGGCATCGATCAGCCTCCCATTATATCTGTACCAAATGGAGATTCCCCCGGTACAGCTATTGAAGGCTTCACGAACTACGTGGTCAAGATATTTGTTAAATAATGTGGGAGCCAGAGGACATCCCTGTCGCACCCCAAGGTGTACAGGGAATGGCTCTGACTCCCGGCCACGTAGTTTTACCCAGGCCCGCTCACCATCATGAAGGTCCTTAATGATCGTGAGCAGAGGGTCAGGGACTCCAAAAGCACGAAGAACAACCCAGAGCCCAGGCCTACTGATGGTATCATAGGCCTTGACCAGGTCAATAAAGCAGAGATGTAGGTCTTGTTGGAATTCCCTACACCTCTGCTGTAGTAGACGGACAGAAAATACGGCATCTGTGCAGGACCGCCCTTTCCTGAAACCGCATTGGGGCTCCGCAAGCCTCTTCTCAGCGTGCCTGGCGAGGCGATGTTGAATAATCCTTGCCAGGACCTTACCCGGCACACTGAGGAGTGAAATGCCCCTGTAGTTGTTACAGTATGTGCGGTCCCCCTTCTTAAAGAGGAGGACCACCAGGGCATCCTTCCAATCCTGCGGAACGCGTCCAGTGGTCCAGACTGTTGTTATGATGTCATATAGGGCAGTCTGTGCACAAACGCCACCCTCCCTCAGCATTTCGCTTGGGAGATCATCTCTGCCCGCTGCCTTTCCTGGTCTCAGACTCCGGATCGCCTTCAGTACTTCCTCAACAGATGGCACCTCAGCCAGCCACTCACAGGGGGTGACTTCATCCAATATTTGAGGCACCGCAGCCTCAGCAGGGTCATCCTCACTTTGTGCCACGATGTTTTCCTGGCTGAGGGATTTCCCCTCCCCCAGGACTTCACAGAAATGCTCAGCAAATCTGCAAACCTGTTCCTGGGGGGCGGAGATTGGATCACCGTTTTTTCCCCTAATGATGGTAATAGGTGTGGCACTGCAGGTTACTTTTTTTGATGGAGTTAAATAGTGATTTGTGATCGCGGGCCATTGAGGCAGACTCCATCTCCTCAGCAACCCGCGACCACCACCCATCCTTGCAGCGCCTCACGGCTCTCCGAACCTCCGAGCGAAGGCTTGCGATAAGCCTCCTCATTCTCTGACGTGGGATGCTGTAGCCGATGAGAGTGGGCCTGTCGCTTTTTCTCAGCCAGCCTGAACACTTCCTCTGTCAGCCAGGGTCTCTGGGGAGGTCTGGACCGTGTACCCAAAGCAGCAATTGCAGTTACTTGAGCCACAGTCCTAAACTTCGCCCATTTCTCCTCGACATCTGGAGGAGTGGGGGACGATGCCAACCCCAGCCGCAAGCGATGATTACATTCTCATTTTTTTGGGGTCTTTCGGCAAAGTCACGTAGATAGGTTCAAAGAAAATTACCAAAAACTACGTTTCGATCGCTTGTGTTGTGATCAAAACGTAGTTTTTTGGTGATTTTATTTGAACCTATCTACGTGACTTTACCGAAAGATCCAAAGATTATTAATTCCTGCAGTGACAAAAGCTTTAAGTCAAGATTAAATTCTCGCATGCAACTTTCATCAGCTAGCTGAGACCATGCCACTATGGGTTTGAATGGGGTCCTGGGTGTACACCCACCACCGGAGTGGAAGAATGGCAGGCGCATCTTACAGATGAAAAGTCGATGGTCAGTGGGCAGATCAGCTCCACGGTAGGTCCTGGTGTCAAGGACACGGGCCCTCACCCACTGTTCCGTCACTATGTAGTCCAGCAGATGTTCTTGCTTGGACCCGGCATGCATCCATGATGTGTGGATGCGCCGATGCCGGAACATCGTGTTGGTAATTACAAGCCCATGGGCTGCACAAAATCTAGCAGTCTCCTACCGTTGTTATTGAGCTGATCTGGCCCATGCCTTCCAATCATTCCAGGCCAGGTGCCAGCATCGTGACCAACTCGGGCGTTGAAGTCGCCCAACAGGATGACTCTATCCCGAGGGGCCACTTTAGCCAGCACCTGTGACAGGAGGTCATAGAAGCCATCTGACTCATTGGCCTTGCCTGCATCCCTCCCCGGATGTTTGTCTTCAGTGGGAGCATACGTAACAACGACCAACACTCCTCACCTTCGGTTGATGGGAAGGTGAGCCCAAAGTAGTTTGAGGCTTACCACTTCCCATACCTCACCGCCACGTCCCCACGCCCCCTTCATTATTTTGTTCAGAAGAAGAGTCACTCCCTGTTATTTGGTAGTCTCCTGCCCCGAGTAGAGGACTGTCCACCCCTCATGTTGGCAGGAGCCAGAGCCGGTCCACCGGACATCCTGAATACCACAGAGATCCAGGCGGTACTGGTCCATCTCCCGACAGAGGAGTGGCAGCTTTTCCTCTGCAGTGAGCGTTCGAACATTCCACGTGGCCATCCGTAGTGGTTTTTTGTTGTTTCTGGAGGAGCCCCGAGGGTAAAGATTCAATCTCCTGGCTCTGCCAAATGTGGTTTGGCCGGGAGACATCATAGACGCCTGTCCCCCCAGGGGCCTCCGGCACAAGCTTATTAAACAGGTCCCTGCAGGGTGGGCTGGTAGAAGTTCGCAAATGAGATAATGTGACTTCCAAATGTTGGGTGCAATAAGACATATCAAGTCTCTACGCTGTCTATTGCTGATTTTACACCCAACAGCACGATATTTCACTTCGTTAAAGTATTGAAAGGGGACGGACGGACGGACACATTAATCTATTGCAGGCTGGTACACTCAGTTTACAACTTCGTTCCTAGCAGTATCAGATATTTTATACATGGTTTTGTGGTAATTAAGTGAAGGTGGAGGGGTTACCAGCCCCTCGCACCCGTCCAGAGCCCCCATTTGGCCGCTGTGGTGGTTACAAACGCCATGAGGGGAATGGGCAATCTACATTGGCCCTCCCGCCCACGGTACTGCTCACCACAGCGTTGCCGTCCGGCACCACGAGGAGGTAGGAGGTTGTATTTGCGCGACAATAACACACACTCAATAACACAAAACACTCGATAACACACGCTCAATAACACATACACTCAATGAGAGGTGCTCGCTAACAGAACTTGCCCCAAGTCTGTTCAGGCGAAACGGGGTGTCTTTGTCTTTATAGTGTGGGGAGCGGTGGCGCAGTGGTAAGCGCACTCGCGCTACGAACCCACCGAGCCGAGTTCGATTCCCGCTCACGGCCAACACCGGTGACGATTATCTGAGCCGGTCGTGGGCCTTCCCCTAGGTAGACATCTCCACTCGGGAGATAAAGGCGGCCGGGCGTGGTACTGGCCAATCACCCGTTCGGACCTGCGAAAAACGGTACTCGCTAACAGCACTTGCCCCCAGCGGTCTCTTAAGGGGGTCTTGGTGTGCGTCTTTAGCCGGGTGGATGGGGGCTAAACGGGGCGCGGCATGGGCTAGAGAAGAGGTGGAGTGACGTGGTACAGTAGGCACGGGCTAGAGAAGTGATGGAGTGGTGTGGTACAGGAGGCACGGGGCTAGAGAAGAGATGGAGTGATGTGGTACAGGAGGCACGGGCTAGAGAAGATATGGAGTGATGTGGTACAGGAGGCACGGGCTAGAGAAGAGATGGAGTGATGGGTGAGTGGGTGGGTGGCACGGGCTAGAGAAGAGATGGAGTGACGTGGTACAGGAGGCACGGGCTAGAGAAGAGATGGAGTGACGTGGTACAGGAGGCACGGGCTAGAGAAGAGATGGAGTGACGTGGTACAGGAGGCACGGGCTAGAGAAGAGATGGAGTGACGTGGTACAGGAGGCACGGGGCTAGAGAAGAGATGGAGTGACGTGGTACAGGAGGCACGGGCTAGAGAAGAGATGGAGTGACGTGGTACAGGAGGCACGGGCTAGAGAAGAGATGGAGTAACGTGGTACAGGAGGCACGGGCTAGAGAAGAGATGGAGTGATGTGGTACAGGAGGCACGCGCTAGAGAAGTGATGGAGTGATGTGGTACAGGAGGCACGGGCTAGAGAAGAGATGGAGTGATGTGGTACAGGAGGCACGGGCTAGAGAAGAGATGGAGTGATGTGATACAGGAAGCACGGGGCTAGAGAAGAGATGGAGTGATGTGGTACATGAGGCACGGGGCTAGAGAAGAGATGGAGTGACGTGGTACAGGAGGCACGGGCTAGAGAAGAGATGGAGTGACGTGGTACAGGAGGCACGGGCTAGAGAAGAGATAAAGTGATGTGGTACAGGTGGCACGGGCTACAGAAGAGATGGAGTGATGTGGTACAGGAGGCACGGGCTCGAGAAGAGATGGAGTGACGTGGTACAGGAGGCACGGGCTAGAGAAGAGATGGAGTGATGTTGTACAGGAGGCACGGGCTAGAGAAGAGATGGAGTGATGTGGTACAGGAGGCACGGGCTAGAGAAGAGATGGAGTGACGTGGTACAGGAGGCACGCGCTAGAGAAGAGATGGAGTGATGTGATACAGGAGGCACGGAGCTAGAGAAGAGATGGAGTGATGTGGTACAGGAGGCACGGGCCTGAAAAGAGATGGAGTGATGTGGTACAGGAGGCACGGGGCTAGAGACGAGATGGAGTGATGTGGTACAGGAGGCACGGGGCTAGAGAAGAGATGGAGTGATGTGGTACAGGAGGCACGGGCTAGTGAAGAGATGGAGTGATGTGGTACAGGAGGCACGGGCTAGAGAAGAGATGGAGTGATGTGGTACAGGAGGCACGGTCTAGAGAAGAGATGGAGTGATGTGATACAGGAGGCACGGGGCTAGAGAAGAGATGGAGTGACGTGATACAGGAGGCACGGGCTAGAGAAGAGATGGAGTGATGTGGTACAGGAGGCATGGGGCTAGAGAAGAGATGGAGTGATGTGGTACAGGAGGCACGGGCTAGTGAAGAGATCGAGTGATGTGGTACAGGAGGCACGGGCTAGAGAAGAGATGGAGTGATGTGGTACAGGAGGGACGGGCAAGAGAAGAGATGGAGTGACGTGGTACAGGAGGCACGGGGCTAGACAAGAGATGGAGTGACGTGGTACAGGAGGCACGGGGCTAGACAAGAGATGGAGTGATGTGGTACAGGAGGCACGGGGCTAGACAAGAGATGGAGTGACGTGGTACAGGAGGCACAGGGCTAGAGAAGAGATGGAGTGATGTGGTACAGGAGGCACGGGGCTAGAGAAGAGATGGAGTGACGTGGTACAGGAGGCACGGGGCTAGAGAAGAGATGGAGTAGATGTGGTACAGGAGGCATGGGGCTAGAGAAGAGATGGAGTGATGTGGTACAGGAGGCACGGGCTAGAGAAGAGATGGAGTGACGTGGTACAGGAGGCACGGGCTAGAGAAGAGATGGAGTGACGTGGTACAGGAGGCACGGGCTAGAGAAGAGATGGAGTGACGTGGTACAGGAGGCACGGGCTAGAGAAGAGATGGAGTGACGTGGTACAGGAGGCACGGGCTAGAGAAGAGATGGAGTGATGTGGTACAGGAGTCACGGGCTAGAGAAGAGATGGAGTGATGTGGTACAGGAGGCACGGGCTAGAGAAAAGATGGAGTGATGTGGTACAGGAGGCACGGGCTAGAGAAGAGATGGAGTGATGTGGTACAGGAGGCACGGGCTAGAGAAGAGATGGAGTGATGTGGTACAGGAGGCACGGGCTAAAGAAGAGATGGAGTGATGTGATACAGGAGGCACGGAGCTAGAGAAGAGATGGAGTGATGTGGTACATGAGGCACGGGGCTAGAGAAGAGATGGAGTGACGTGGTACAGGAGGCACGGGGCTAGAGAAGAGATGGAGTGATGTGGTACAGGAGGCACGGGCTAGAGAAGAGATGGAGTGATGTGATACAGGAGGCACGGGGCTAGAGAAGAGATGGAGTGATGTGGTACATGAGGCACGGGGCTAGAGAAGAGATGGAGTGACGTGGTACAGGAGGCACGGGCTAGAGAAGAGATGGAGTGACGTGGTACAGGAGGCACGGGCTAGAGAAGAGATAAAGTGATGTGGTACAGGTGGCACGGGCTACAGAAGAGATGGAGTGATGTGGTACAGGAGGCACGGGCTCTAGAAGAGATGGAGTGACGTGGTACAGGAGGCACGGGCTAGAGAAGAGATGGAGTGATGTTGTACAGGAGGCACGGGCTAGAGAAGAGATGGAGTGATGTGGTACAGGAGGCACGGGCTAGAGAAGAGATGGAGTGACGTGGTACAGGAGGCACGCGCTAGAGAAGAGATGGAGTGATGTGATACAGGAGGCACGGAGCTAGAGAAGAGATGGAGTGATGTGGTACAAGAGGCACGGGCCTGAAAAGAGATGGAGTGATGTGGTACAGGAGGCACGGGGCTAGAGACGAGATGGAGTGATGTGGTACAGGAGGCACGGGGCTAGAGAAGAGATGGAGTGATGTGGTACAGGAGGCACGGGCTAGTGAAGAGATGGAGTGATGTGGTACAGGAGGCACGGGCTAGAGAAGAGATGGAGTAACGTGGTACAGGAGGCACGGGCTAGAGAAGAGATGGAGTGATGTGGTACAGGAGGCACGCGCTAGAGAAGTGATGGAGTGATGTGGTACAGGAGGCACGGGCTAGAGAAGAGATGGAGTGATGTGGTACAGGAGGCACGGGCTAGAGAAGAGATGGAGTGATGTGATACAGGAAGCACGGGGCTAGAGAAGAGATGGAGTGATGTGGTACATGAGGCACGGGGCTAGAGAAGAGATGGAGTGACGTGGTACAGGAGGCACGGGCTAGAGAAGAGATGGAGTGACGTGGTACAGGAGGCACGGGCTAGAGAAGAGATAAAGTGATGTGGTACAGGTGGCACGGGCTACAGAAGAGATGGAGTGATGTGGTACAGGAGGCACGGGCTCGAGAAGAGATGGAGTGACGTGGTACAGGAGGCACGGGCTAGAGAAGAGATGGAGTGATGTTGTACAGGAGGCACGGGCTAGAGAAGAGATGGAGTGATGTGGTACAGGAGGCACGGGCTAGAGAAGAGATGGAGTGACGTGGTACAGGAGGCACGCGCTAGAGAAGAGATGGAGTGATGTGATACAGGAGGCACGGAGCTAGAGAAGAGATGGAGTGATGTGGTACAGGAGGCACGGGCCTGAAAAGAGATGGAGTGATGTGGTACAGGAGGCACGGGGCTAGAGACGAGATGGAGTGATGTGGTACAGGAGGCACGGGGCTAGAGAAGAGATGGAGTGATGTGGTACAGGAGGCACGGGCTAGTGAAGAGATGGAGTGATGTGGTACAGGAGGCACGGGCTAGAGAAGAGATGGAGTGATGTGGTACAGGAGGCACGGTCTAGAGAAGAGATGGAGTGATGTGATACAGGAGGCACGGGGCTAGAGAAGAGATGGAGTGACGTGATACAGGAGGCACGGGCTAGAGAAGAGATGGAGTGATGTGGTACAGGAGGCATGGGGCTAGAGAAGAGATGGAGTGATGTGGTACAGGAGGCACGGGCTAGTGAAGAGATCGAGTGATGTGGTACAGGAGGCACGGGCTAGAGAAGAGATGGAGTGATGTGGTACAGGAGGGACGGGCAAGAGAAGAGATGGAGTGACGTGGTACAGGAGGCACGGGGCTAGACAAGAGATGGAGTGACGTGGTACAGGAGGCACGGGGCTAGACAAGAGATGGAGTGATGTGGTACAGGAGGCACGGGGCTAGACAAGAGATGGAGTGACGTGGTACAGGAGGCACAGGGCTAGAGAAGAGATGGAGTGATGTGGTACAGGAGGCACGGGGCTAGAGAAGAGATGGAGTGACGTGGTACAGGAGGCACGGGGCTAGAGAAGAGATGGAGTAGATGTGGTACAGGAGGCATGGGGCTAGAGAAGAGATGGAGTGATGTGGTACAGGAGGCACGGGCTAGAGAAGAGATGGAGTGACGTGGTACAGGAGGCACGGGCTAGAGAAGAGATGGAGTGACGTGGTACAGGAGGCACGGGCTAGAGAAGAGATGGAGTGACGTGGTACAGGAGGCACGGGCTAGAGAAGAGATGGAGTGACGTGGTACAGGAGGCACGGGCTAGAGAAGAGATGGAGTGATGTGGTACAGGAGTCACGGGCTAGAGAAGAGATGGAGTGATGTGGTACAGGAGGCACGGGCTAGAGAAAAGATGGAGTGATGTGGTACAGGAGGCACGGGCTAGAGAAGAGATGGAGTGATGTGGTACAGGAGGCACGGGCTAGAGAAGAGATGGAGTGATGTGGTACAGGAGGCACGGGCTAAAGAAGAGATGGAGTGATGTGATACAGGAGGCACGGAGCTAGAGAAGAGATGGAGTGATGTGGTACATGAGGCACGGGGCTAGAGAAGAGATGGAGTGACGTGGTACAGGAGGCACGGGGCTAGAGAAGAGATGGAGTGATGTGGTACAGGAGGCACGGGCTAGAGAAGAGATGGAGTGATGTGATACAGGAGGCACGGGGCTAGAGAAGAGATGGAGTGATGTGGTACATGAGGCACGGGGCTAGAGAAGAGATGGAGTGACGTGGTACAGGAGGCACGGGCTAGAGAAGAGATGGAGTGACGTGGTACAGGAGGCACGGGCTAGAGAAGAGATAAAGTGATGTGGTACAGGTGGCACGGGCTACAGAAGAGATGGAGTGATGTGGTACAGGAGGCACGGGCTCTAGAAGAGATGGAGTGACGTGGTACAGGAGGCACGGGCTAGAGAAGAGATGGAGTGATGTTGTACAGGAGGCACGGGCTAGAGAAGAGATGGAGTGATGTGGTACAGGAGGCACGGGCTAGAGAAGAGATGGAGTGACGTGGTACAGGAGGCACGCGCTAGAGAAGAGATGGAGTGATGTGATACAGGAGGCACGGAGCTAGAGAAGAGATGGAGTGATGTGGTACAAGAGGCACGGGCCTGAAAAGAGATGGAGTGATGTGGTACAGGAGGCACGGGGCTAGAGACGAGATGGAGTGATGTGGTACAGGAGGCACGGGGCTAGAGAAGAGATGGAGTGATGTGGTACAGGAGGCACGGGCTAGTGAAGAGATGGAGTGATGTGGTACAGGAGGCACGGGCTAGAGAAGAGATGGAGTGATGTGGTACAGGAGGCACGGTCTAGAGAAGAGATGGAGTGATGTGATACAGGAGGCACGGGGCTAGAGAAGAGATGGAGTGACGTGATACAGGAGGCACGGGCTAGAGAAGAGATGGAGTGATGTGGTACAGGAGGCATGGGGCTAGAGAAGAGATGGAGTGATGTGGTACAGGAGGCACGGGCTAGTGAAGAGATGGAGTGATGTGGTACAGGAGGCACGGGCTAGAGAAGAGATGGAGTGATGTGGTACAGGAGGCCCGGGCAAGAGAAGAGATGGAGTGACGTGGTACAGGAGGCACGGGGCTAGACAAGAGATGGAGTGACGTGGTACAGGAGGCACGGGGCTAGACAAGAGATGGAGTGATGTGGTACAGGAGGCACGGGGCTAGACAAGAGATGGAGTGACGTGGTACAGGAGGCACAGGGCTAGAGAAGAGATGGAGTGATGTGGTACAGGAGGCACGGGGCTAGAGAAGAGATGGAGTGACGTGGTACAGGAGGCACGGGGCTAGAGAAGAGATGGAGTAGATGTGGTACAGGAGGCATGGGGCTAGAGAAGAGATGGAGTGATGTGGTACAGGAGGCACGGGCTAGAGAAGAGATGGAGTGACGTGGTACAGGAGGCACGGGCTAGAGAAGAGATGGAGTGACGTGGTACAGGAGGCACGGGCTAGAGAAGAGATGGAGTGACGTGGTACAGGAGGCACGGGCTAGAGAAGAGATGGAGTGACGTGGTACAGGAGGCACGGGCTAGAGAAGAGATGGAGTGATGTGGTACAGGAGTCACGGGCTAGAGAAGAGATGGAGTGATGTGGTACAGGAGGCACGGGCTAGAGAAGAGATGGAGTGATGTGGTACAGGAGGCACGGGCTAGAGAAGAGATGGAGTGATGTGGTACAGGAGGCACGGGCTAGAGAAGAGATGGAGTGATGTGGTACAGGAGGCACGGGCTAGAGAAGAGATGGAGTGATGTGATACAGGAGGCACGGAGCTAGAGAAGAGATGGAGTGATGTGGTACATGAGGCACGGGGCTAGAGAAGAGATGGAGTGACGTGGTACAGGAGGCACGGGGCTAGAGAAGAGATGGAGTGATGTGGTACAGGAGGCACGGGCTAGAGAAGAGATAGAGTGATGTGGTACAGGTGGCACGGGCTACAGAAGAGATGGAGTGATGTGGTACAGGAGGCACGGGGCTAGAGAAGAGATGGAGTGACGTGGTACAGGAGGCACGGGCTAGAGAAGAGATGGAGTGATATTGTACAGGAGGCACGGGCTAGAGAAGAGATGGAGTGATGTGGTACAGGAGGCACGGGCTAGAGAAGAGATGGAGTGACGTGGTACAGAAGGCACGCGCTAGAGAAGAGATGGAGTGATGTGATACAGGAGGCACGGGGCTAGAGAAGAGATGGAGTGATGTGGTACAGGAGGCACGGGCTAGAGAAGAGATGGAGTGATGTGGTACAGGAGGCACGGGGCTAGAGACGAGATGGAGTGATGTGGTACAGGAGGCACGGGGCTAGAAAAGAGATGGAGTGATGTGGTACAGGAGGCACGGGCTAGAGAAGAGATGGAGTGATGTGGTACAGGAGGCACGGTCTAGAGAAGAGATGGTGTGATGTGATACAGGAGGCACGGGGCTAGAGAAGAGATGGAGTGACGTGGTACAGGAGGGACGGGGCTAGAGAAGAGATGGAGTGACGTGATACAGGAGACACGGGCTAGAGAAGAGATGGAGTGATGTGGTACAGGAGGCATGGGGCTAGAGAAGAGATGGAGTAGATGTGGTACAGGAGGCACGGGGCTAGAGAAGAGATGGAGTGATGTGGTACAGGAGGCACGGGCTAGAGAAGAGATGGAGTGATGTGGTACAGGAGACACGGGGCTAGAGAAGAGATGGAGTGATGTGGTACAGGAGGCACGGGGCTAGAGAAGAGATTGAGTGACGTGGTACAGGAGGCACGGGGCTAGAGAAGAGATGGAGTGACGTGGTACAGGAGGCACGGCTAGAGAAGGGATGGAGCGATGTGGTACAAGAGGCACGGGCTAGAGAAGAGATGGAGTGATGTGGTTCAGGAGGCACGGGCTAGTGAAGAGATGGAGTGATGGGGTACAGGAGGCACGGGCTAGAGAAGAGATGGAGTGATGTGGTACAGGAGGCACGGGGCTAGAGACGAGATGGAGTGATGTGGTACAGGAGGCACGGGGCGAGAGAAGAGATGGAGTGATGTGGTACAGGAGGCACGGGCTAGTGAAGAGATGGAGTGACGTGGTACAGGAGGCACGGGCTAGAGAAGAGATGGAGTGATGTGGTACAGGAGGCACGGGGCTAGAGACGAGATGGAGTGATGTGGTACAGGAGGCACGGGGCTAGAGAAGAGATGGAGTGATGTGGTACAGGAGGCACGGGCTAGAGAAGAGATGGAGTGATGTGGTACAGGAGGCACGGTCTAGAGAAGAGATGGTGTGATGTGATACAGGAGGCACGGGGCTAGAGAAGAGATGGAGTGACGTGGTACAGGAGGGACAGGGCTAGATAAGAGATGGAGTGACGTGATACAGGAGGCACGGGCTAGAGAAGAGATGGAGTGATGTGGTACAGGAGGCATGGGGCTAGAGAAGAGATGGAGTAGATGTGGTACAGGAGGCACGGGGCTAGAGAAGAGATGGAGTGATGTGGTACAGGAGGCACGGGCTAGAGAAGAGATGGAGTGATGTGGTACAGGAGACACGGGGCTAGAGAAGAGATGGAGTGATGTGGTACAGGAGGCACGGGGCTAGAGAAGAGATTGAGTGACGTGGTACAGGAGGCACGGGGCTAGATAAGAGATGGAGTGACGTGATACAGGAGGCACGGGCTAGAGAAGAGATGGAGTGATGTGGTACAGGAGGCATGGGGCTAGAGAAGAGATGGAGTAGATGTGGTACAGGAGGCACGGGGCTAGAGAAGAGATGGAGTGATGTGGTACAGGAGGCACGGGCTAGAGAAGAGATGGAGTGATGTGGTACAGGAGACACGGGGCTAGAGAAGAGATGGAGTGATGTGGTACAGGAGGCACGGGGCTAGAGAAGAGATTGAGTGACGTGGTACAGGAGGCACGGGGCTAGAGAAGAGATGGAGTGACGTGGTACAGGAGGCACGGGCTAGAGAAGAGATGGAGTGATGTGGTACAGGAGGCACAGGCTAGTGAAGAGATGGAGTGATGGGGTACAGGAGGCACGGGCTAGAGAAGAGATGGAGTGATGTGGTACAGGAGGCACGGGGCTAGAGACGAGATGGAGTGATGTGGTACAGGAGGCACGGGGCGAGAGAAGAGATGGAGTGATGTGGTACAGGAGGCACGGGCTAGTGAAGAGATGGAGTGATGTGGTACAGGAGGCACGGGCTAGAGAAGAAATGGAGTGATGTGATACAGGAGGCACGGGGCTAGAGAAGAGATGGAGTGATGTGGTACAGGAGGGACGGGCTAGAGAAGAGATGGAGTGATGTGGTACAGGAGGCACGGGGCTAGAGACGAGATGGAGTGATGTGGTACAGGAGGCACGGGGCTAGAGAAGAGATGGAGTGATGTGGTACAGGAGGCACGGGCTAGTGTTGAGATGGAGTGATGTGGTACTGGAGGCACGGTCTAGAGAAGAGATGGAGTGATGTTATACAGGAGGCACGGGGCTAGAGAAGAGATCGAGTGACGTGGTACAGGAGGCATGGGGCTAGAGAAAAGATGGAGTGATGTGGTACAGGAGGCACGGTCTAGAGAAGAGATGGAGTGATGTGATACAGGAGGCACGGGGCTAGAGAAGAGATCGAGTGACGTGGTACAGGAGGCATGGGGCTAGAGAAGAGATGGAGTGATGTGGTACAGGAGGCACGGGCTAGTGAAGAGATGGAGTGGTGTGGTACAGGAGGCACGGGCTAGAGAAGAGATGGAGTGATGTGGTACAGGAGGCACGGGCTAGAGAAGAGATGGAGTGACGTGGTACAGGAGGCACGGGGCTAGACAAGAGATGGAGTGACGTGGTACAGGAGGCACGGGGCTAGACAAGAGATGGAGTGATGTGGTACAGGAGGCACGGGGCTAGACAAGAGATGGAGTGACGTGGTACAGGAGGCACGGGGCTAGAGAAGAGATGGAGTGACGTGGTACTGGAGGCACGGGGCTAGAGAAGAGATGGAGTAGATGTGGTACAGGAGGCACGGGCTAGAGAAGAGATGGAGTGATATGGTACAGGAGGCACGGGCTAGAGAAGAGATGGAGTGATGTGGTACAGGAGACACGGGGCTAGAGAAGAGATGGAGTGATGTGGTACAGGAGGCACGGGGCTAGAGAATCGATTGAATGACGTGGTACAGGAGGCACGGGGCTAGAAAAGAGATGGAGTGACGTGGTACAGGAGGCACGGGCTAGAGAAGAGATGGAGCGATGTGGTACAGGAGGCACGGGCTAGAGAAGAGATGGAGTGACGTGGTACAGGAGGCACGGGCTAGTGAAGAGATGGAGTGATGTGGTACAGGAGGCACGGGGCTAGAGAAAAGATGGAGTGATGTGGTACAGGAGTCACGGGCTAGAGAAGAGATGGAGTGATGTGGTACAGGAGGCACGGGCTAGTGAAAAGATGGAGTGATGTGGTACAGGAGGCACGGGCTAGAGAAGAGATGGAGTGATGTTTTACAGGAGGCACGGGCTAGAGAAGAGATGGAGTGATGTGATACAGGAGGCACGAGGCTAGAGAAGAGATGGAGTGATGTGGTACAGGAGGCACGGGGCCAGAGAAGAGATAGAGTGATGTGGTACAGGTGGCACGGGCTAGAGAAGAGATGGCGTGACGTGGTACAGGAGGCACGGGCTACAGAAGAGATGGAGTGATGTGGTACAGGAGGCACGGGGCTAGAGAAGAGATGGAGTGATGTGGTACAGGAGGCACGGGCTACAGAAGAGATGGAGTGATGTGGTACAGGAGGCACGGGCTAGAGAAGAGATGGAGTGATGTGGTACAGGAGGCACGGGGCTAGAGACGAGATGGAGTGATGTGGTACAGGAGGCACGGGGCTAGAGAAGAGATGGAGTGATGTGGTACAGGAGGCACGGGCTAGTGAAGAGATGGAGTGATGTGGTACAGGAGGCACGGGGCTAGAGAAGAGATGGAGTGATGTGATACAGGAGGCACGGGGCTAGAGAAGAGATCGAGTGACGTGGTACAGGAGGCATGGGGCTAGAGAAAAGATGGAGTGATGTGGTACAGGAGGCACGGTCTAGAGAAGAGATGGAGTGATGTGATACAGGAGGCACGGGGCTAGAGAAGAGATCGAGTGATGTGTTACAGGAGGCATGGGGCTAGAGAAGAGATGGAGTGATGTGGTACAGGAGGCACGGGCTAGTGAAGAGATGGAGTGATGTGGTACAGGAGGCACGGGCTAGAGAAGAGATGGAGTGATGTGGTACAGGAGGCACGGGCTAGAGAAGAGATGGAGTGACGTGGTACAGGAGGCACGGGGCTAGACAAGAGATGGCGTGACGTGGTACAGGAGGCACGGGGCTAGACAAGAGATGGAGTGATGTGGTACAGGAGGCACGGGGCTAGACAAGAGATGGAGTGACGTGGTACAGGAGGCACGGGGCTAGAGAAGAGATGGAGTGACGTGGTACAGGAGGCACTGGGCTAGAGAAGAGATGGAGTAGATGTGGTACAGGAGGCACGGGCTAGAGAAGAGATGGAGTGATATGGTACAGGAGGCACGGGCTAGAGAAGAGTTGGAGTGATGTGGTACAGGAGACACGGGGCTAGAGAAGAGATGGAGTGATGTGGTACAGGAGGCACGGGGCTAGAGAATCGATTGAATGACGTGGTACAGGAGGCACGGGGCTAGAAAAGAGATGGAGTGACGTGGTACAGGAGGCACGGGCTAGATAAGAGATGGAGCGATGTGGTACAGGAGGCACGGGCTAGAGAAGAGATGGAGTGACGTGGTACAGGAGGCACGGGCTAGTGAAGAGATGGAGTGATGTGGTACAGGAGGCACGGGGCTAGAGAAGAGATGGAGTGATGTGGTGCAGGAGGCACGGGCTAGAGAAGAGATGGAGTGATGTGGTACAGGAGGCACGGGCTAGTGAAGAGATGGAGTAGATGTGGTACAGGAGGCACGGGGCTAGAGAAGAGATGGAGTGATGTGGTACAGGAGGCACGGGCTAGAGAAGAGATGGAGTGATGTGGTACAGGAGACACGGGGCTAGAGAAGAGATGGAGTGATGTGGTACAGGAGGCACGGGGCTAGAGAAGAGATTGAGTGACGTGGTACAGGAGGCACGGGGCTAGAGAAGAGATGGAGTGACGTGGTACAGGAGGCACGGCTAGAGAAGGGATGGAGCGATGTGGTACAAGAGGCACGGGCTAGAGAAGAGATGGAGTGATGTGGTTCAGGAGGCACGGGCTAGTGAAGAGATGGAGTGATGGGGTACAGGAGGCACGGGCTAGAGAAGAGATGGAGTGATGTGGTACAGGAGGCACGGGGCTAGAGACGAGATGGAGTGATGTGGTACAGGAGGCACGGGGCGAGAGAAGAGATGGAGTGATGTGGTACAGGAGGCACGGGCTAGTGAAGAGATGGAGTGACGTGGTACAGGAGGCACGGGCTAGAGAAGAGATGGAGTGATGTGGTACAGGAGGCACGGGGCTAGAGACGAGATGGAGTGATGTGGTACAGGAGGCACGGGGCTAGAGAAGAGATGGAGTGATGTGGTACAGGAGGCACGGGCTAGAGAAGAGATGGAGTGATGTGGTACAGGAGGCACGGTCTAGAGAAGAGATGGTGTGATGTGATACAGGAGGCACGGGGCTAGAGAAGAGATGGAGTGACGTGGTACAGGAGGGACAGGGCTAGATAAGAGATGGAGTGACGTGATACAGGAGGCACGGGCTAGAGAAGAGATGGAGTGATGTGGTACAGGAGGCATGGGGCTAGAGAAGAGATGGAGTAGATGTGGTACAGGAGGCACGGGGCTAGAGAAGAGATGGAGTGATGTGGTACAGGAGGCACGGGCTAGAGAAGAGATGGAGTGATGTGGTACAGGAGACACGGGGCTAGAGAAGAGATGGAGTGATGTGGTACAGGAGGCACGGGGCTAGAGAAGAGATTGAGTGACGTGGTACAGGAGGCACGGGGCTAGATAAGAGATGGAGTGACGTGATACAGGAGGCACGGGCTAGAGAAGAGATGGAGTGATGTGGTACAGGAGGCATGGGGCTAGAGAAGAGATGGAGTAGATGTGGTACAGGAGGCACGGGGCTAGAGAAGAGATGGAGTGATGTGGTACAGGAGGCACGGGCTAGAGAAGAGATGGAGTGATGTGGTACAGGAGACACGGGGCTAGAGAAGAGATGGAGTGATGTGGTACAGGAGGCACGGGGCTAGAGAAGAGATTGAGTGACGTGGTACAGGAGGCACGGGGCTAGAGAAGAGATGGAGTGACGTGGTACAGGAGGCACGGGCTAGAGAAGAGATGGAGTGATGTGGTACAGGAGGCACAGGCTAGTGAAGAGATGGAGTGATAGGGTACAGGAGGCACGGGCTAGAGAAGAGATGGAGTGATGTGGTACAGGAGGCACGGGGCTAGAGACGAGATGGAGTGATGTGGTACAGGAGGCACGGGGCGAGAGAAGAGATGGAGTGATGTGGTACAGGAGGCACGGGCTAGTGAAGAGATGGAGTGATGTGGTACAGGAGGCACGGGCTAGAGAAGAAATGGAGTGATGTGATACAGGAGGCACGGGGCTAGAGAAGAGATGGAGTGATGTGGTACAGGAGGCACGGGCTAGAGAAGAGATGGAGTGATGTGGTACAGGAGGCACGGGGCTAGAGACGAGATGGAGTGATGTGGTACAGGAGGCACGGGGCTAGAGAAGAGATGGAGTGATGTGGTACAGGAGGCACGGGCTAGTGTTGAGATGGAGTGATGTGGTACTGGAGGCACGGTCTAGAGAAGAGATGGAGTGATGTGATACAGGAGGCACGGGGCTAGAGAAGAGATCGAGTGACGTGGTACAGGAGGCATGGGGCTAGAGAAAAGATGGAGTGATGTGGTACAGGAGGCACGGTCTAGAGAAGAGATGGAGTGATGTGATACAGAAGGCACGGGGCTAGAGAAGAGATCGAGTGACGTGGTACAGGAGGCATGGGGCTAGAGAAGAGATGGAGTGATGTGGTACAGGAGGCACGGGCTAGTGAAGAGATGGAGTGGTGTGGTACAGGAGGCACGGGCTAGAGAAGAGATGGAGTGATGTGGTACAGGAGGCACGGGCTAGAGAAGAGATGGAGTGACGTGGTACAGGAGGCACGGGGCTAGACAAGAGATGGAGTGACGTGGTACAGGAGGCACGGGGCTAGACAAGAGATGGAGTGATGTGGTACAGGAGGCACGGGGCTAGACAAGAGATGGAGTGACGTGGTACAGGAGGCACGGGGCTAGAGAAGAGATGGAGTGACGTGGTACTGGAGGCACGGGGCTAGAGAAGAGATGGAGTAGATGTGGTACAGGAGGCACGGGCTAGAGAAGAGATGGAGTGATATGGTACAGGAGGCACGGGCTAGAGAAGAGATGGAGTGATGTGGTACAGGAGACACGGGGCTAGAGAAGAGATGGAGTGATGTGGTACAGGAGGCACGGGGCTAGAGAATCGATTGAATGACGTGGTACAGGAGGCACGGGGCTAGAAAAGAGATGGAGTGACGTGGTACAGGAGGCACGGGCTAGAGAAGAGATGGAGCGATGTGGTACAGGAGGCACGGGCTAGAGAAGAGATGGAGTGACGTGGTACAGGAGGCACGGGCTAGTGAAGAGATGGAGTGATGTGGTACAGGAGGCACGGGGCTAGAGAAAAGATGGAGTGATGTGGTACAGGAGTCACGGGCTAGAGAAGAGATGGAGTGATGTGGTACAGGAGGCACGGGCTAGTGAAGAGATGGAGTGATGTGGTACAGGAGGCACGGGCTAGAGAAGAGATGGAGTGATGTTTTACAGGAGGCACGGGCTAGAGAAGAGATGGAGTGATGTGATACAGGAGGCACGAGGCTAGAGAAGAGATGGAGTGATGTGGTACAGGAGGCACGGGGCCAGAGAAGAGATAGAGTGATGTGGTACAGGTGGCACGGGCTAGAGAAGAGATGGCGTGACGTGGTACAGGAGGCACGGGCTACAGAAGAGATGGAGTGATGTGGTACAGGAGGCACGGGGCTAGAGAAGAGATGGAGTGATGTGGTACAGGAGGCACGGGCTACAGAAGAGATGGAGTGATGTGGTACAGGAGGCTCGGGCTAGAGAAGAGATGGAGTGATGTGGTACAGGAGGCACGGGGCTAGAGACGAGATGGAGTGATGTGGTACAGGAGGCACGGGGCTAGAGAAGAGATGGAGTGATGTGGTACAGGAGGCACGGGCTAGTGAAGAGATGGAGTGATGTGGTACAGGAGGCACGGGGCTAGAGAAGAGATGGAGTGATGTGATACAGGAGGCACGGGGCTAGAGAAGAGATCGAGTGACGTGGTACAGGAGGCATGGGGCTAGAGAAAAGATGGAGTGATGTGGTACAGGAGGCACGGTCTAGAGAAGAGATGGAGTGATGTGATACAGGAGGCACGGGGCTAGAGAAGAGATCGAGTGATGTGTTACAGGAGGCATGGGGCTAGAGAAGAGATGGAGTGATGTGGTACAGGAGGCACGGGCTAGTGAAGAGATGGAGTGATGTGGTACAGGAGGCACGGGCTAGAGAAGAGATGGAGTGATGTGGTACAGGAGGCACGGGCTAGAGAAGAGATGGAGTGACGTGGTACAGGAGGCACGGGGCTAGACAAGAGATGGCGTGACGTGGTACAGGAGGCACGGGGCTAGACAAGAGATGGAGTGATGTGGTACAGGAGGCACGGGGCTAGACAAGAGATGGAGTGACGTGGTACAGGAGGCACGGGGCTAGAGAAGAGATGGAGTGACGTGGTACAGGAGGCACTGGGCTAGAGAAGAGATGGAGTAGATGTGGTACAGGAGGCACGGGCTAGAGAAGAGATGGAGTGATATGGTACAGGAGGCACGGGCTAGAGAAGAGTTGGAGTGATGTGGTACAGGAGACACGGGGCTAGAGAAGAGATGGAGTGATGTGGTACAGGAGGCACGGGGCTAGAGAATCGATTGAATGACGTGGTACAGGAGGCACGGGGCTAGAAAAGAGATGGAGTGACGTGGTACAGGAGGCACGGGCTAGATAAGAGATGGAGCGATGTGGTACAGGAGGCACGGGCTAGAGAAGAGATGGAGTGACGTGGTACAGGAGGCACGGGCTAGTGAAGAGATGGAGTGATGTGGTACAGGAGGCACGGGGCTAGAGAAGAGATGGAGTGATGTGGTGCAGGAGGCACGGGCTAGAGAAGAGATGGAGTGATGTGGTACAGGAGGCACGGGCTAGTGAAGAGATGGAGTGATGTGGTACAGGAGGCACGGGCTACAGAAGAGATGGAGTGATGTGGTACAGGAGGCACGGGCTAGAGAAGAGATGGAGTGATGTGGTACAGGAGGCACGGGGCTAGAGACGAGATGGAGTGATGTGGTACAGGAGGCACGGGGCTAGAGAAGAGATGGAGTGATGTGGTACAGGAGGCACGGGCTAGTGAAGAGATTGAGTGATGTGGTACAGGAGGCACGGGGCTAGAGAAGAGATGGAGTGATGTGATACAGGAGGCACGGGGCTAGAGAAGAGATCGAGTGACGTGGTACAGGAGGCATGGGGCTAGAGAAAAGATGGAGTGATGTGGTACAGGAGGCACGGTCTAGAGAAGAGATGGAGTGATGTGATACAGGAGGCACGGGGCTAGAGAAGAGATCGAGTGACGTGGTACAGGAGGCATGGGGCTAGAGAAGAGATGGAGTGATGTGGTACAGGAGGCACGGGCTAGTGAAGAGATGGAGTGATGTGGTACAGGAGGCACGGGCTAGAGAAGAGATGGAGTGATGTGGTACAGGAGGCACGGGCTAGAGAAGAGATGGAGTGACGTGGTACAGGAGGCACGGGGCTAGACAAGAGATGGAGTGACGTGGTACAGGAGGCACGGGGCTAGACAAGAGATGGAGTGATGTGGTACAGGAGGCACGGGGCTAGACAAGAGATGGAGTGACGTGGTACAGGAGGCACGGGGCTAGAGAAGAGATGGAGTGACGTGGTACAGGAGGCACGGGGCTAGAGAAGAGATGGAGTAGATGTGGTACAGGAGGCACGGGCTAGAGAAGAGATGGAGTGATATGGTACAGGAGGCACGGGCTAGAGAAGAGATGGAGTGATGTGGTACAGGAGACACGGGGCTAGAGAAGAGATGGAGTGATGTGGTACAGGTGGCACGGGCTAGAGAAGAGATGGAGTGACGTGGTACAGGAGGCACGGGCTACAAAAGAGATGGAGTGATGTGGTACAGGAGGCACGGGGCTATAGAAGAGATGGAGTGATGTGGTACAGGAGGCACGGGCTACAGAAGAGATGGAGTGATGTGGTACAGAAAGCACGGGCTAGAGAAGAGATGGAGTGATGTGGTACAGGAGGCACGGGCTAGAGAAGAGATGGAGTGATGTGGTACAGGAGGCACGGGCTAGAGAAGAGATGGAGTGATG
Organism: Petromyzon marinus; assembly: GCF_048934315.1. Lineage (NCBI taxonomy): Eukaryota > Metazoa > Chordata > Hyperoartia > Petromyzontiformes > Petromyzontidae > Petromyzon > Petromyzon marinus. The sequence goes on from NC_133723.1 coordinate 1,849,500, forward strand.
TGGTACAGGAGGCACGGGGCTAGAGAAGAGATGGAGTGACGTGGTACAGGAGGCACGGGGCTAGAGAAGAGATGGAGTAGATGTGGTACAGGAGGCACGGGGCTAGAGAAGAGATGGAGTGATATGGTACAGGAGGCACGGGCTAGAGAAGAGATGGAGTGATGTGGTACAGGAGACACGGGGCTAGAGAAGAGATGGAGTGATGTGGTACAGGAGGCACGGGGCTAGAGAAGCGATTGAATGACGTGGTACAGGAGGCACGGGGCTAGAGAAGAGATGGAGTGACGTCGTACAAGAGGCACGGGCTAGAGAAGAGATGGAGCGATGTGGTACAGGAGGCACGGGATAGAGAAGAGATGGAGTGACGTGGTACAGGAGGCACGGGCTAGTGAAGAGATGGAGTGATGTGGTACAGGAGGCACGGGGCTAGAGAAGAGATGGAGTGATGTGGTACAGGAGGCACGGGCTAGAGAAGAGATGGAGTGATGTGGTACAGGAGGCACGGGCTAGTGAAGAGATGGAGTGATGTGGTACAGGAGGCACGGGCTAGAGAAGAGATGGAGTGATGTTTTACAGGAGGCACGGGCTAGAGAAGAGATGGAGTGATGTGATACAGGAGGCACGAGGCTAGAGAAGAGATGGAGTGATGTGGTACAGGAGGCAGGGGGCCAGAGAAGAGATAGAGTGATGTGGTACAGGTGGCACGGGCTAGAGAAGAGATGGAGTGACGTGGTACAGGAGGCACGGGCTACAGAAGAGATGGAGTGATGTGGTACAGGAGGCACGGGGCTATAGAAGAGATTGAGTGATGTGGTACAGGAGGCACGGACTACAGAAGAGATGGAGTGATGTGGTACAGGAGGCACGGGCTAGAGAAGAGATGGAGTGATGTGGTACAGGAGGCACGGGCTAGAGAAGAGATGGAGTGATGTGGTACAGGAGGCACGGGCTAGAGAAGAGATGGAGTGATGTGGTACAGGAGGCACGGGCTAGAGAAGAGATGGAGTGACGTGGTACAGGAGGCACGGGCTAGAGAAGAGATGGAGTGACGTGGTACAGGAGGCACGGGGCTAGAGAAGAGATGGAGTGATGTGGTACAGGAGGCACGGGCTAGAGAAGAGATGGAGTGACGTGGTACAGGAGGCACGGGCTAGAGAAGAGATGGAGTGACGTGGTACAGGAGGCACGGGGCTAGAGAAGAGATGGAGTGACGTGGTACAGGAGGCACGGGGCTAGAGAAGAGATGGAGTGATGTGGTACAGGAGGCACGGGGCTAGAGAAGAGATGGAGTGATGTGGTACAGGTGGCACGGAGCTAGAGAAGAGATGGAGTGACGTGGTACAGGAGGCACGGGCAGAGAAGAGATGGAGTGATGTGGTACAGGAGGACGTGGAGCTGAGTGGACTTGCCGATGACTGGTAGGTACCAGCGGTATCATGATCGGCCTCTGTGGAGGAGGCTCGTGAAGGACGCTACTGCTGCTGCTGCTACTGGGCAGTTGGAGGCAGTCGCCCTCCAACAACAGCGGAGGGCAGAGGAGCGACGCTCACAACAGCGAGTGGTGCGCCGGGTGGATAAAGGAGCAGAAAGGCAGCGTGGGTAGTCATCAAATTCGCCGACCGAATGAGCCCCACGCCTGCTAATGCCCTCTTCATCCTCCTCCTCCTCCTCATCCCTTTCGACTAAAGGGGGGGGGGGGGGGTGCGAGATCGCCACGAACGGCAGGGACCCCTCAAGCACATCCTGCGAGTGACGTTGCACCTTCAGGGCCCCGGCAGAGGATCGTGGAATTTCCACAACGGACGAAGGATCGCCACGGATGTCTGACTTTGTCCATGTCATCAACGGGCGTCGTTGAGTAGGTGGCGTTGATGTGGTGGTGACGTTGATGAGGAGGTGGCGTTGATGAGGAGGTGGCGTTGATGAGGAGGTGGCGTTGATGAGGAGGTGGCGTTGATGAGGAGGTGGCGTTGATGAGGAGGTGGCATTGTTGAGGTGGCGTTGATGTGGTGGTGACGTTGTTGAGGTGGCGTTGATGAGGAGGTGGCGTTGATGAGGAGGTGAGCCTTCAACATTGAGGTCTATGGGTGTCTGGTGAGGGTGGGAGTCTGGTGGGAGTGGGAGTCTGTGAGGATTTGGTGAGAAGTCGATGTGGGTGGAGTGACTCCTCCCTGGGGCTGGAGTCCAGTGGGGGAGTCGCACCGAGTGACACCGCCGACTCACTCCCCCTGCAGGTAGCCGCTCACTCCTCTCCCCACCACTCTCTAGAGACTCTCACCACTCTCTAGAGACTCTCACCACTCTCTAGAGACTCTCACCACTCTCTCTGTGTGTTACTCCCTAGAGAGTCTCACCACTCTCTAGAGACTCTCACCACTCTCTCTCTCTCTGTGTTACTCCCTAGAGACTCTCACCACTCTCTCTGTGTGCTACTCCCTAGAGACTCTCACCACTCTCTAGAGACTCTCACCACTCTCTCTCTGTGCTATTCTCTGGAGACTCTCACCACTCTCTCTGTGTGCTACTCTCTAGAGACTCTCACCACTCTCTCTGTGTGCTACTCTATAGATACTCTCACCACTCTCTAGAGACTCTCACCACTCTCTAGAGACTCTCACCACTCTCTAGAGACTCTCACCACTCTCTCTGTGTGCTACTCTATAGATACTCTCACCACTCTCTAGAGACACTCACCACTCTCTAGAGACTCTCACCATTCTCTAGAGACTCTCACCACTCTCTAGACACTCTCACCACTCTCTCTTTGTGTGTTACTCCCTAGAGACTCTCACCACCCTCTCTGTGTGCTACTCTCTAGAGACTCTCACCACTCTCTAGAGACTCTCACCACTCTCTAGAGACTCTCACCACTCTCTCTCTCTGTGTTACTCCCTAGAGACTCTCACCACTCTCTCTGTGTGCTACTCCCTAGAGACTCTCACCACTCTCTAGAGACTCTCACCACTCTCTCTCACTCTCTGTGTGTGTTACTCCCTAGAGACTCTCACCACTCTCTGTGTGCTACTCCCTAGAGACTCTCACCACTCTCTAGAGACTCTCACCACTCTCTAGAGACTCTCACCACTCTCTCTCTCTGTGTTACTCCCTAGAGACTCTCACCACTCTCTAGAGCCTCTCACCACTCTCTCTCTCTGTGTGTTACTCCCTAGAGACTCTCACCACTCTCTGTGTGCTACTCCCTAGAGACTCTCACCACTCTCTGTGTGTGTGCTACTCTCTAGAGACTCTCACCACTCTCTCTCTGTGTGTTACTCCCTAAAGACTCTCACCACTCTCTAGAGACTCTCACCACTCTCTAGAGACTCTCACCACTCTCTAGAGACTCTCACCCCTCTCTCTCTGTGTGTTACTCCCTAGAGACTCTCACCACTCTCTCTGTGTGCTACTCCCTAGAGACTCTCGCCACTCTCTCTGTGTGTGCTACTCTCTAGAGACTCTCGCCACTCTCTCTCTGTGTGTTACTCCCTAGAGACTCTCACCACTCTCTAGAGACTCTCACCACTCTCTCTGTGTGCTACTCTCTAGAGACTCTCACCACTCTCTCTCTGTGTTACTCCCTAGAGACTCTCACCACTCTCTCTCTCTCTGGGCTACTCTCTAGAGACGCTCACCACTCTCTAGAGAGTCTCACCACTCTCTAGAGACTCTCACCACTCTCTCTCTCTCTGTGCTACTCCCTAGAGACTCCCACCACTCTCTCTGTGTGCTACTCCCTAGAGACTCTCGCCACTCTCTAGAGACTCTCACCACTCTCTCTGTGTGCTACTCTATAGAGACTCTCACCACTCTCTAGAGACTATCACCACTCTCTCTGTGTGCTACTCTATAGAGACTCTCACCACTCTCTCTCTGGGCTACCATTCTCTACACTCTACAGGGACTCTCTACAGACCCACCCCCTTAGAGGACTCTGGCGCACACTCCCCCACTCTCAGCCGGTGCCACCCCTCAGCCGGTGCCACTGTGGTTGTCACGTGGGCTACATGTCGTCGGACGAAGAGGCGGGAGAGGCGACGGGGAAGAAATCTCCCCATGGCTACCCCCTGCTCAGGTGAGGGGAGAGTGCTCCTGCTCCTGCTGCTGCTGCCCCTGCTGCTGCTGCCCCTGCTGCTGCTGCTGCTCCTGCTGCTGCCCCTGCTGCTGCTGCTGCCCCTGCTGCTGCCTCTGCTGCCCCTGCTGCTGCCTCTGCTGCCCCTGCTGCTGCTGCTGCCCCTGCTGCTCCTGCTGCTCCTGCTGCTGCTGCCCCTGCTGCTGCCCCTGCTGCTGCCCCTGCTGCTGCTGCCCCTGCTGCTGCTGCTCCTGCTGCTCCTGCTGCCCCTGTTGCTCCTGCTCCTGCTGCTCCTGCTCCTGCTGCTCCTGCTGCACAAACCCAGTTGTCCTGGGCACACGTCTCTTTGCCAGCATCACCAGGCATCGCCGATTAAAGACTCCCCATGAACTTCAATGTTAAAGACTCCCCGTAGACTTCAATGCTAAAGACTCCCTTAGACTTCAATGTTAAAGACTCCCATAGACTTCAATGTTAAAGACTCCCCGTAGACTTCAATGTTAAAGACTCCCCATAGACTTCAATGTTAAAGACTCCCCGTAGACTTCAATGTTAAAGACTCCCTTAGACTTCAATGTTAAAGACTCCCATAGACTTCAATGTTAAAGACTCCCTTAGACTTCAATGTTAAAGACTCCCCATAGACTTCAATGTTAAAGGCTCCCTTATACTTTAATGTTAAAGGCTCTCTTAGACTTCAATGTTAAAGGCTCCCATAGACTTCAATGTTAAAGACTCCCCATAGACTTCAATGTTAAAGACTCCCTTAGACTTCAATGTTAAAGACTCCCATAGACTTCAATGTTAAAGACTCCCTTAGACTTCAATGTTAAAGACTCCCCGTAGACTTCAATGTTAAAGACTCCCATAGACTTTAATGTTATAGACTTCAATGTTAAAGACTCCCTTAGACTTCAATGTTAAAGACTCCCTTAGACTTCAATGTTAAAGACTCCCATAGACTTTAATGTTAAAGACTCCCCGTAGACTTCAATGTTAAAGACTCTCATAGACTTCAATGTTAAAGACTCCCCGTAGACTTCAATGTTAAAGACTCTTCTTTGGTTCTTTCGGTAAAATCACGTAGAATGAGAATAAAATAATAAATTGCTAAAATAAAATAACACAATAATATTCTCACGACGTTTCGGCCACAACACAAGCGGCCTTCATCAGGTGAAGGGGCGAGACTGTCTGGTAGGACAGCGCTGGAGTGTTAAAGACTCCCCGTAGAATTTTGATTTAAAGCTTTCGTGACTGCAGTAATTCATATTCTTAGCTCTTTCGGTAAAGTCACGTTGAAGGGAAACAATAAAATAATAAAATATATATAAAACAATAAAAATTCTTACGACGTTTCGACCATAACACAAACGGTCGTCATCAGGTGTGTCGGTCCGCATTAATTTATTTATTTTAAAACGGTTTATTTATTTAAAACCGTCAGCGCCACGCGCAGCAATTTGGCAGTTTATGTAGAAGGACTAGTCCATCTATGTTCTGAAAAGAGGAGGGGGGAGATGAAAAATTAATGTATGCTGTCTGAAAGCCACTGTAAGCGTGTACAATCAATTAAGACCTGAAATGGTTTATCAAATCTTTCCAATGATTGCTAAGCCAGAATCCATCTTCTCGGTTGAAAATGTCTCTGTGCTTGTATATGTGGATAACCTCATAAACGAATCTCTCATGGTAGCCAGATGGCTTACAAAGAACCTCTGTCTTGGAAAAGTCAATGTCATGTGAGCCTACTGAATTATAACAATGATCTGCCACGGCCGAGGTGTTGGTCCTACCGTGTTTAAGGTCTGCTTTGTGTTCATGAATGCGGTCCGAGACATGGCGTTTGGTTTCTCCAATGTAGCTACTACCACAGAGGCGACTTAGTTTGTAGACACCAGGGTACTGTATGTCCGGAATCACATCTTTTACAGACGGAACCAGATCACGGATTTTATGTAATGTGTTGAAACGGACCTGGATCTTGTGTTTATTCAAGATTTTGGAGATCTTTTTCGTGATCCTCGCAATGTAGGGTAAAGTGATGGTTTTGAAAGGCTCCTCAAGAGGGTCCTTCTTCATGGTTTGAGTGATAGCTTTGCGGATTGTATAGTCGGAGTAACCTTAAGAGCTTGGTGTACGTGCTTGAGTTCACTGCCTATGTGTTCCTGGTCGGATATGCATTGGGCTCTATGGTACAGAGTCTTGATGAGAGAATTCTTCTGTGATGGATGGTGGTGGGAATCCGGTTTCAGATAAGCATCCGTATGGGTAGCTTTCCTGTAGACAGAGTGGCTCATTGAACCATCAGGTCTCTTTTTTATTAGGACATCCAAAAAAGGTAGCTTGCCATCTTTTTCGACTTCCGTGGTAAATCTGATGGCTGGGTGTATGGAATTGATGTGGTCGAGGAATTGGTCTAGAGCAGGCCGGCCATGTGGCCAGATGTCAAAAGTGTCATCCACGTACCTCTTCCATGTTAAAGACTCCCCGTAGACTTCAATGTTAAATACTCCCATAGACTTCAATTTTAAAGACTCCCCGTAGACTTCAATGTTAAAGACTCCCATAGACTTCAATGTTAAAGACTCCCCATAGACTTCAATGTTAAAGGCTTCCATAGACTTCAATGTTAAAGGTTCCCATAGACTTCAATGTTAAAGGCTCCCATAGACTTCAATGTTAAAGGCTCCCATAGACTTCAATGTTAAAGGCTCCCATAGACTTAAATGTTAAAGGCTCCCTTAGACTTCAATTTTAAAGGCTCCCTTAGACTTCAATATTAAAGGCTCCAATAGACTTTAATGTTAACGGCTCCCTTAGACTTCAATGTTAAAGGCTTCCTTAGACTTCAATGTTAAAGGCTCCCATAGACTTCAATGTTAAAGGCTCCCTTAGACTTCAATATTAAAGGCTCCCTTAGACTTCAATATTAAAGGCTCCCATAGACTTCAATGTTAAAGGCTCCCTTAGACTTCAATGTTAAAGGCTCCCTTAGACTTCAATGTTAAAGGCTCCCATAGACTTCAATGTTAAAGGCTCCCATAGACTTCAATGTTAAAGGCTCCCTTAGACTTCAATGTTAAAGGCTCCATTAGACTTCAATGTTAAAGGCTCCCTTAGACTTCAATGTTAAAGGCTCCCATAGACTTCAATGTTAAAGGCTCCCATAGACTTCAATGTTAAAGGCTCCCTTATACTTCAATGTTAAAGGCTCCCATAGACTTCAATGTTAAAGGCTCCCTTAGACTTCAATGTTAAAGGCTCCATTAGACTTCAATGTTAAAGGCTCCCTTAGACTTCAATGTTAAAGGCTCCCATAGACTTCAATGTTAAAGGCTCCCATAGACTTCAATGTTAAAGGCTCCCTTATACTTCAATGTTAAAGGCTCCCATAGACTTCAATGTTAAAGGCTCCCATAGACTTCAATGTTAAAGGCTCCCTTAGACTTCAATGTTAAAGGCTCCCATAGACTTCAATGTTAAAGGCTCCCATAGACTTCAATGTTAAAGGCTCCCATAGACTTCAATGTTAAAGGCTCCCATAGACTTCAATGTTAAAGGCTCCAATAGACTTCAATGTTAAAGGCTCCCATAGACTTCAATGTTAAAGGCTCCCATAGACTTCAATGTTAAAGGCTCCCTTAGACTTCAATGTTAAAGGCTCCCTTAGTCTTCAATGTTAAAGGCTCCCATAGACTTCAATGTTAAAGGCTCCCATAGACTTCAATGTTAAAGGCTCCCATAGACTTCAATGTTAAAGGCTCCCATAGACTTCAATGTTAAAGGCTCCCATAGACTTCAATGTTAAAGGCTCCCATAGACTTCAATGTTAAAGGCTCCCATAGACTTCAATGTTAAAGGCTCCCATAGACTTCAATGTTAAAGGCTCCCATAGACTTCAATGTTAAAGGCTCCCATAGACTTCAATGTTAAAGGCTCCCATAGACTTCAATGTTAAAGGCTCCCATAGACTTCAATGTTAAAGGCTCCCATAGACTTCAATGTTAAAGGCTCCCATAGACTTCAATGTTAAAGGCGACAAACGACCTCAGGGCGTGACGACCCTGCATTACGCAAGTCCCAGGCACAGCTGGCCCGGCTGCCAGTACCTGGTAAGGGCCCCCCCCAGGGCTACGCGTTTTTCTCACTGCCTTGTGAGTGTCTCGAGAGAGTCAATGGCTAAGGGAGTAAACCCCGACAGAAACTCAGGAGTGGGGCCCCTCAGGCGGTTTTGTGACGCACTGCGGCACATTCCCGGCAGCCCCTGCAGCCAAACTGGTACCAAACGTCGCGCTACGCACTCCTTTGGACCTCACCAGCAAGACCGAGGGGAGGATCCTGACGCATGGGCGACCCAGGATTTCCAGAATAATCTGCCCGGGCTTTGCGCCAACAAGAGGTGCAAGAATGGGGAGAGGACACTCCTCCTCGGCCACATAATCGTGGCCAAGAAACACGGATGGCAGCAGTCACGGGTTATAAGCCCATTTTAGATTGGCGTAAAAAATGGGCGTCACAGGTTGCCATCATCGGTGGGAGGGGTCATTGCACCCCAATGGATAGTTACCGCCACCCGCCTCAAGCTGGGCAGCCCGCAGCCAATAAGGAGCTTTCCCGCCACGGCGCACCTGCTCCAGATGGTGCTTGGAGCTTATGGTTCATCACCAGACAAGCTGCAACATCTGCACCAGACAAAAGTTAAACAAAAGAAATGAAGGTACCAGCCTTTAACTTTGCAAGCTGGAATGTACGAACAATGTGTCCTGGCCTCTCTGAAGATCTATTGCAGATTGAGAACGTCCGCAAGACTGCAGTTATCGACAGGGAGCTGGCGAGACTCCATGTTGATATTGCAGCGCTGCAGGAGACCCGGCTTGCTGGCAGTGGCTCACTATGAGAGAGTGACTACACTTTCTACTGGCAAGGAAAACAGCAGAACGAACCAAGGCAACACGGTGTTGGGTTCGCCGTCAAAAACACACTCCTTGGCATGATAGATCCACCGACCGCAGGCTCCGAGCGGATTCTGCTCATGAGACTGCTCACTGCTTCTGGCCATGTAAACATCCTGAGTGTCTACACCCCAACACTCTACTCACCTCAGGAGATTCATGACCAGTTCCATGAGGAGCTTCACAATATTATTCTCAAAATCCCCAGCTCTGAACACGTGTTTCTGTTGGGAGACTTCAATGCAATGGTTGGGACTCACCACGCTGCATGGCCCGCTTGCCTTGGCCATCATGGCATCGGAAAAATGAATGCCAGCGGCCAAAGACTACTGGAGCTCTGCTCATACCACAATCTCTGTATAACAAACTCATTCTTTCTCACGCAACCTTTTCCATAAAATGTCACTGAGACATCCAAGGTCTCTCAATTGGCCCCAACTGGACCTTGTCATCACCCGACGAGCCCTCCTCAAGTCGGTGCTCATCACACACAGCCACCGCAGTGCAATCTGTGACACCGATCACTCGGCGGTATCAGAGCAAGGTCAGACTGCGCCCCAAAAAGATACACCGCCTCAAACAAAGCGCTACCCAAACATCGACTCTGCCAAGACCTCCCTCCCAGAGCTCACTCAATCATTCCAACACAGCCTTGAGCAGCCCCTACACGACACACCAGATGGAAGCGTGGAGACAAAGTGGGCGTACATCAGAGACGCCATCTTCAATGCAGCCATCAATACCTTCGGCAAGCAGACAAGGCAGAACATGGACTGGATTGTGGAACACCTGACTGTATTGGAACCCATCCTCCAAGGCAAGCGCATGGCGCTCCTGAAGTAAAAGCAAGCCCCAAGTACAGGATCATTAAGGGCTCTGAAGCCTGCCCCAAGTGCAGCTCAAACGACCGCCAAGAACTACTGGCTGAACCTCAGCAGTAGGATCCAACTCGCCTCTGGCACTGGTAATATCCGTGCCATGTATGAAGGCATCAAGACAGCCTTTGGTCAAAACATCAGGAGGACTGCCCCCCTGAAATCCAGCAAAGGGGCCACCATCACTGATAAACAGGAAAAAATGGCCAGGTGGGTAGAACACTACTCAGAGCTCTACTCACGAGACAATGGCGTGTCAGAAGCTGCCCTTGCTGATGTAAAGCCCTTACCAACGATACACGAACTGGACAATGTTCCAACCTTGAAGGAAATTGACAACGCCATCAACTCGGGAGCCAGCAGCAAGTCCCTGGGACAGGAGGGCATCACATTTGAGATACTGAAATGTGCGAAACCCACCATCCTCACAAAACTCCACGAACTTCTCTGCCAGTGCTGGGAAGAATTAGCAGTGCCTCGAGACACGAGAGACTCCAACAACATCACCCTATACAAGAACAAGGGTGACCGTGGGGACGTCAATAACTACCACACCATCTCCCCGCTGAGCATCGTGGGGAAAACCTTTGCCCATGTGGTCCTCAGCAGGTTGCGGATACTAGCTGAGAGGACTCATCCTGAGGCACAGAGTGGCTTCAGAGCAGGAAGGTCCACCATCGACACGTCTTCTCCTTGCGCCAGCTACAGGAGAAATGTCGCGAACAGAGAATGCCCCTGTTTATTGCATTCATTGATCTAGCAAAGGCCTTTTACCTCGTCAGCAGGGGAGGCCTCTTAAAACTCTTGAAAGTGATCGGCTGCCCACTGAAGCTGCTGGCAGTCATCTCCACTTTCCATGACAACATGAAAGGAACAATACAGCACAGTGGCACCACTTCAGAGGCATTTCCCATACTCGGCGGTGTAAAGCAGGCGGGGTGCGTGCTTGCCCCAACACTATTTGGCATCTTTTTCTCACTTATGCTCACCTATGCCTGTGGGACGGCAGAAGAGGAAGTCTTTCTCCATACAAGATCTGATGGCAAACTCTTCATCCTTGGCCGCCTCAGATCCAAAACCAAAGTCCGCAAAGTCTTCAACAGAGAACTCCTAGTCGCTGATGATGCTGCGTTGACAGCTCACACAGAACAAGGTCTGTAAGACACTCATCGACCACCTTGCCAATGCCTGCAACAACTTTGGCCTGACAATCAGTCTGAAAGAGACCAATGTCATGGGCCAGGACGTCAGAGACTCCCCTTCCATAAACATTGGCAGTTACACCCTGGAAGCTGTTCAGGACTTCACCTACTTGGGTTCTACCATCACCTACAATTTGTCCCTTGTCACAGAGATTGACAAGCGCATTAGGAAGACGTCTACAGCTATGTTCAAGTTGACCATAAGAGTGTGGGAGAACAAATCCCTAACTCTCAACACCAAAGTACAAGTGTATCAGGCCATTGCCTTTAGCGCCCTCCTCTATGGGTCTGAGTCCTTGACAACATACGCCCATCAGCAACATCGACTAAACACATTCCACCTTCTCTGTCTCAGGTGCATCATCTGTATCAGATGGCAAGATCACATTCCCCAACACCTCAGTCCTCAACTTGGCCAACATTCCCAGCACGTGCTCTCTACTCAGTCATAGGCGCCTGAGATGGCTTGGACACGTGCGCCGCATGCAGGATGGCAGAATACCCAAGGATGTCTTGTACGGCGAGCTGGCATCAGGCACACGAGCCACTAGTCGCCCGGTTCTGCGCTTCAAAGATGTCTGCAAACGGGACACGAAGAGCTGCGACATCAACCCAGGTGACTGGGAGAAAACTGCCGGCGACCGACTCGGCTGGCAGCAGGCTGTGAAGACAGGCCTCGGGAGAGGCGAGGATAAAAGACGCACCGCTTGGCAGACCAAGAGGGAGCGACGTAAAGAAAAAGCAACAAACACCTCTGGAGCTGCCACCGCATTCACTTGCAACTTCTGCGCCAGTTGTTCTAGGCGCTGCAAACCCCACAGCTGACCTCGTAAGGCACAAAAGAATTGCCTCTCGAGACACACAGGCCTATTGAGTGAGACTTCAATGTTAAAGGCTCCCTTAGACTTCAATGTTAAAGGCTCCCATAGACTTCAATGTTAAAGGCTCCCATAGACTTCAATGTTACAGGCTCCCATAGACTTCAATGTCAAAGGCTCCGATAAACTTCAATGTTAAAGGCTCCCATAGACTTCAATGTTAAAGGCTCCCATAGACTTCAATGTTAAAGGCTCCAATAGACTTCAATGTTAAAGGCTCCCATAGACTTCAATGTTAAAGGCTCCCTTAGACTTCAATGTTAAAGGCTCCCATATACTTCAATGTTAAAGGCTCCCATAGACTTCAATGTTAAAGGCTCCCATAGACTTCACTGTTAATGGCTCCCATAGACTTCAATGTTAAAGGCTCCCATAGACTTCAATGTTAAAGGCTCCAATAGACTTCAATGTCAATGGCTTCAATAGACTTCAATGTTAATGGCTCCAATAGACTTCAATGTTAAAGGCTCCCATAGACTTCAATGTTAAAGTCTCCCATAGACTTCAATGTTAAAGTCTCTAATAGACTTCAATGTTAAAGGCTCCCATAAACTTCAATGTTAAAGGCTCCCATAGACTTCAATGTTAAAGGCTCCCATAAACTTCAATGTTAAAGGCTCCCATAGACTTCAATGTTAAAGGCTCCAATAGACTTCAATGTTAATGGCTCCAATAGACTTCAATGTTAATGGCTCCAATAGACTTCAATGTTAAAGGCTCCCATAGACTTCAATGTTAAAGGCTCCCTTAGACTTCAATGTTAAAGGCTCCCTTAGACTTCAATGTTAAAGACTCCCCGTAGACTTCAATGTTAAAGACTCCCCGTAGACTTCAATGTTAAAGGTTCCCTTAGACTTTGTGTATAAGGCTTCCATAGAAGTCAATGTTAATGGCTCTCATAGACTTCAATGTAAAAAGCTCTCTTTGACTTCAATGTTAAAGTCTCCCATAGACTTCAATGTTAAAGTCTCCAATAGACTTCAATGTTAAAGGCTCCCATAGACTTCAATGTTAAAGGCTCCCATAGACTTCAATGTTAAAGGCTCCCATAGACTTCATCTCCATGGTGGACGTCCTCTGGGAGTTGCGTTCCTCCCCTGCTAGCACGAGTTGAAGGTTTCTCTCTCACGTTCCATAATCGCTGGAACGTGTGTTCTCTCCCTGGCCCCCCGCTCTGTTTGCTATGAAGAAGGGCCATCACCTGAAACGTTGCCTATTATATATTTTTAAAAAAATCATTTTTAACGTGTTCAGTTTTCGGCTCGATGTACTTTGGGTGTGCGCGTGACACAGATTTAACAGATTTTGCATTTAAGTTTGTTGACCTCGAGTGGCTGCGTTGGTTCCGCGCGTGACCGTTTGCGAAGTCAACGAGAACAGCAGCGAGTCTCGTGGGCGGGAGCGAGTGACCCGGTGCACCACCGCAGTTTTATTTACTTGGCGAATGCAAAGTCCCCAAGCCACGCGGTTTGCATCCGGCACTGCCGTGCTGAGGGCGAGCAAGACCTCCGCTGAGCTTGCCGATGGGGATGCGGTGCACTGTCTGCTCTACCCGGAGGGCGCACATCGAGGCTGCCACTAGTTGTGTCCCCAGCGGTAACGGTCGGCGAGACCGTTGGGCCGGGACCCACCGCAATGGCCGAAGCGAAAGCGGAATGTCAGCGCGGCGAGGAGGCAAGCAGAAATCGGCGTCAAGAGAAGCGCGTTGCAGGGCGCGTCGAATGCGGCTCGCAACAAACGAAAAGCGTGGGCTCGGCGTGAAATTCGCCGACACCGGCTGGGACGCACGCTGCGGTTACGAGAGCCGGGTTGAGTGAATCTCTGCGAAATGCCATTGCAGGCGAACGACGCCGGCATGGCAAACTTGACCCCTCCCCCCACCCACCTCTCCATCTCGGCAGAGGTCACGACACAAAACCCGAGTAGTGGGCTGCGTGCCGTCTCTGCTCCACGGGCAGAATGCAAATTGCGCCACCACCTCTGTGGTCGTCGTCTTTCTTTCCTTCGCCTGGCTGCTGGTGGTAGATGCAGAGCCGACAATTGCAATGTCGCATTTAGGCGACGGTCAAGACACAGATTCTAACCGCCGTCAGGAGCGGTAGCGGGGTATCGTCATCGCTGCGATGTCTCCTTCTCCGTTGCTTGTGGATCGGGGTCGTAACACGTTGTGTACGGGCTGTTCTGGATGGCCCGCAGTCACACCACTATTTGGAGAGTTTTTTAACTTTCAATTTGTGAATCAGGTAGCCGCGTCTGCCACGGTTTGTGCGGACGCGGTTTTAGGGGGGACCATTTGTAGTCTCCAAACGTTGTGAACATTTTCTGTCCGGCTCTTTTCTCTTTGATGTACCATGAAAACGGCCTGTGGCGCAAAACTCTGGTGGTCATCCTCACCGCAGCATCCTCACCGCCGCATCCTCACCGCAACAACCTCACCGCAGCATCCTCACCACAGCATCCTCACCGCAACATGCTCACCGCAGCATCCTCACCGCAACATCCTCACCACAGCATCCTCACCGCAACATCCTCACCGCAACATCCTCACCGCAACATCCTCACCACAACATCCTCACCGCAACATCCTCACCGCAACATCCTCACCGCAGCATCCTCACCGCAACATCCTCACCGCAACATCCTCACCGCAACATCCTCACCGCAGCATCCTCACCGCAGCATCCTCACCGCAGCATCCTCACCGCAACATCCTCACCGCAGCATCCTCACCGCGGCATCCTCACCGCAACATCCTCACCACAACATCCTCACCGCGGCATCCTCACTGCAGCATCCTCACCGCAGCATCCTCACTGCAACATCCTCACCGCAGCATCCTCACCGCAGCATCCTCACCGCAACATCCTCACCACAGCATCCTCACCGCAGCATCCTCACCGCGGCATCCTCACTGCAACATCCTCACCGCAACATCCTCACCGCGGCATCCTCACCGCAGCATCCTCACCGCAGCATCCTCACCGCGGCATCCTCACCGCAGCATCCTCACCACGACATCCTCACCGCAGCATCCTCACCGCAACATCCTCACCACAGCATCCTCACCGCAGCATCCTCACCGCAGCATCCTCACCGCGGCATCCTCACCGCAGCATCCTCACCGCGGCATCCTCACCGCAGCATCCTCACCGCAACATCCTCACCACAGCATCCTCACCGCAACATCCTCACCGCAACATCCTCACCGCAACATCCTCACCGCAGCATCCTCACCGCAGCATCCTCACTGCAACATCCTCACCGCAGCATCCTCACCGCAGCATCCTCACCGCAGCATCCTCACCGCAACATCCTCACCGCAGCATCCTCACCGCAGCATCCTCACCGCAGCATCCTCACCGCAACATCCTCACCGCAGCATCCTCACCGCGACATCCTCACCGCAGCATCCTCACCGCAGCATCCTCACCGCAGCATCCTCACTGCAACATCCTCACCGCAGCATCCTCACCGCAGCATCCTCACCGCGGCATCCTCACCGCAGCATCCTCACCGCGGCATCCTCACTGCAACATCCTCACCGCAGCATCCTCACCGCAGCATCCTCACCGCAGCATCCTCACCGCAGCATCCTCACCGCGACATCCTCACCGCAGCATCCTCACCGCAACATCCTCACCGCGGCATCCTCACCGCAGCATCTTCACCGCAGCATCCTCACCGCGGCATCCTCACCGCAGCATCCTCACCGCGACATCCTCACCGCAGCATCCTCACCGCAACATCCTCACCGCAACATCCTCACCGCAGCATCCTCACCGCAGCATCCTCACCGCAACATCCTCACCGCAGCATCCTCACCGCAACATCCTCACCGCGACATCCTCACCGCAGCATCCTCACCGCAGCATCCTCACCGCGGCATCCTCACCGCGGCATCCTCACCGCGACATCCTCACCGCAGCATCCTCACCGCAACATCCTCACCGCAACATCCTCACCGCAGCATCCTCACCGCAGCATCCTCACCGCAGCATCCTCACCGCGGCATCCTCACCGCGGCATCCTCACTGCAACATCCTCACCGCAGCATCCTCACCGCAGCATCCTCACCGCGGCATCCTCACCGCGGCATCCTCACCGCAGTATCCTCACCGCAACATCCTCACCGCAACATCCTCACCGCGGCATCCTCACCGCGGCATCCTCACCGCAGCATCCTCACCGCAGCATCCTCACCACGGCATCCTCACCGCAGCATCCTCACCGCGACATCCTCACTGGAACATCCTCACCGCAACATCTTCACCGCAACATCCTCACCGCAACATCCTCACTGGAACATCCTCACTGGAACATCCTCACCGCAACATCTTCACCGCAGCATCCTCACCGCAGCATCCTCACCGCAACATCCTCACCGCAACATCCTCACCGCAGCGGATTTTGGCTGCCATCGAACAAAGACGGCGGTCGCCGCATTGCGCGGCACTTTCAGATGCGCTTCCGCGGCCGTCTGGAACGCTCTGCTTTAACGATATTAGGAAGTCACTGGGGGCTATGCACTTTGAAATCCTCTAGATTGATTCATTCATTTCTTCAGAACTGCTTTTGTCTTTCGTTTGTTGTCCTTCCCCCGCGCCTCCGATTAGCACGGTTGGCTACGTACGGTGCGAAAGAAGTTCAGCATACATACGTACATATAAACGTCGCCAATTATATGCAGTACGTAAATCTTTTAAGGGCACATGCACGGTGGTGGTGGTGGTGGTGTTAACGAACGTGTGTTGAGTCTCGTTCTCTCACCACGCCTACGCGCACACCCGAGGCTCAAACTACAAAACAGACAAGACACGAACACCCTCACTCGTGCTGGAGATGACAACTTTAAGACAATATATATTTATTATTTTACCAGGTAATGCCCCACTCAGCTATGTTGCTATTTTTCAGAAGCGATCACAAATGATAGTCGGGATCGAACCTGGCGATCAGAAATGAACGCTCAACGAAGTGGATTTATCATCATCATCGTGTTAAAATGTCAAGTCGCAGCCAAATTACTCTAAACGCGTGACGTTGATTCTAAATGCGGAGAGAAAAACCCGGAGGAGCCCAGTGAAAAATCCACGCGACTACGCGGAGCGAGACAGAGAGCGAGAGAGAGAGCGACATGGAGTAGGAAGAGAGGGGGTAGAGAGAGAGAGAGGGGGGGTAGAGAGAGAGGGAAGGGGTAAGGGGAGCAGAGCGAGGAATCTTTTGATAAATCTTTCATTTAAAAAGGGGGGGAGGGGTTTACATAAAGCAAATCATTAAAAAAACCGAAATGATGAACGAAGCAAAGTGCCGACTACACCGAGCATCTTCTCGTTTCCTCTGATCGTAAAAAGAGAGAGAGAGAGAGACACGCAACCTCCTGCATACCAGGCGAGGTAGTTAACATCTACCAGAGCAGTGGTGGCGGGGCGAGGTTGAAGAACCCGAGCACGAAAAGCACGCTGAGAATGCCGTCCGTGTAGTTGCCCCCCTCGCCCGCTGCCGACGAGGGGGGCACCGCGTGGCGGTAATCACGGGGAAGGGCTCCCTGGCGGCAGAGATCTCATCAAACGTGAAGGGGGGGGGGGGGTTATAAAATAAATATTTATATAAGAGGAGGCTTCTTTTTTATTTAACCCCTCTGTGGC
Organism: Petromyzon marinus; assembly: GCF_048934315.1. NCBI lineage: Eukaryota > Metazoa > Chordata > Hyperoartia > Petromyzontiformes > Petromyzontidae > Petromyzon > Petromyzon marinus. The sequence goes on from NC_133723.1 coordinate 1,867,124, forward strand.
CATGAAACGTGAGTTGTGTCCCAGAGGTTCAAACGGCCAGATGGATGATGCCCTCTTGCAAGGAGTCGAGTCGAGCATTAACCGATGCAAGTATCAGAGCACTCGTAGCTCGGGTACACTTTTGGCAGGTTGATGATAAAAATTAAGAATAGGTGTTTTACCCTTGCTGGCTATAAAACAAGTGTTAAAGATCTTTATTTGAAGCTTTCGTGACTGCAGGAATCCACACTCTTTGTTTCTTTCGGTGAAGTCACGTAGGTAGAAAAATAAAAAATAAACAAAATCTACATATCACGACGTTTCAAGCGCAGCTCCACTGCTCGATTATTTTTTCCGCCCGAGGACGGCCGCTTGTGTTGCGATCCAAACGTCGTGATAAATTATTCTGTTTTATTTTTCCACCTACGTGACTTTACCGAAAGAACCAACGAGCAAGCGTTAAAGATGTTCAAACAAACTTGATTTGGCGCTTTCGTGATTGCAGTAATTACTCCTTGGTTTTTTCGGTAAAGTCACATAGAAATAAGAAACAATAAAATTACATAATAGCATACGACGTTTCGGTTGCAACGCAAGCAATCATTATCAGGCACAGAAGAGCTAAATTTAAGAGAGAGAGGAAACACAGAACCGCAGACATATATACAGACACCTAAGTACTTAGGTGTCTGTATATGCGTCTGTATATATGTCACCTAAGTACTTAGGTGTCTGTATATGCGTCTGTATATATGTCACCTAAGTACTTAGGTGTCTGTATATATGTCTGTATATATGTGTCTGTATATATGCCGATGACTGGTACCAGCGGTGTCAAGATCGGCCTCTGTGGAGGAGGCTCGTGAAGGATGCTACTGGGCAGTTGGAGGTAGTCGCCCTCCAACAACAACGGAGGGCGGAGGAGCGACGCTCAGAACAACGAGCGGAGCGCCGGGTGGCTAAAGCACAGCAGGTTGGCACAGTAGGGGGCACAGGTGGTGCATCAGCCAGTCATCTCAGTCAGTCGACCCGTGGCACCTGGGTCTGCCCCGTGACCTCCTGCCAGCGGGCGTTCGACACTTCACGTGGCCTCAGGGTGCACATAGCCTGGCACAAGCGTCGTGGTGACGTCACCGCCACTTAGTGGCGAATGGCGGTTGTTGTTGTTATTGAGTGTGTATGTTTTATTGAGTATGTGTGTGGGTGTTATTGTGTGTTATTGAGTGTGTGTGTGTGTGTTATTGAGCATGTGTGGGTGTTATTGAGTGTGTGTTATTGAGTATGTGTGTGGGTGTTATTGTGTTATTGAGTGTGTGTGTGTTATTGAGAGTGTGTGTGTGTGTGTGTTATTGAGTGTGTGGGTGTTATTGTGTTATTGAGTGTGTGTGTTATTGAGTGTGTGTTATTGTGTGTGTGTGTTATTGTGTGTTATTGAGTGTGTGTGTTATTGAGTGTGTGGGTGTTATTGTGTGTTATTGAGTGCGTGTGTGTTATTGAGTGTGTGTGCTATTGAGAGTGTGTGTGTGTTATTGAGTGTGTGTGTTATTGAATGTGTGTACGTGTTATTGAGTATGTGTGTGTTATTGAGTATGTGTGTGTGTTATTGTGTGTTATTGAGTGTGTGTGTGTGTTATTGTTTGTTATTGAGTGAGTGTGTGTGTATGTGTTATTGAGTGTTATTGAGTGTGTGTGTGTTATTGAGTGTGTGTATGTGTGTGTTATTGAGTGTGTGTGTTATTGAGTGTGTGTGTTATTGTGTATGTGTGTGTTATTGAGTACGTGTGTGTGTATTATTGTGTGTTATTGAGTGTGTGTGTGTTATTAAGAGTGAAGGACGCTACTGGGCAGTTGGAGGTAGTCGCCCTCCAACAACAACGGAGGGCGGAGGAGCGACGCTCACAACAACGAGCGGAGCGCCGGGTGGCTAAAGCACAGCAGGTTGGCACAGTAGGGGGCACAGGTGGTGCATCAGCCAGTCATCTCAGTCAGTCGACCCGTGGCACCTGGATCTGCCCCGTGACCTCCTGCCAGCGGGCGTTCGACACTTCACGTGGCCTCAGGGTGCACATAGCCTGGCACAAGCGTCGTGGTGACGTCACCGCCACTTAGTGGCGAATGGCGGTTGTTGTTGTTGTATATATGTCACCTAAGTACTTAGGTGTCTGTATATATGTCTGCGGTTCTGTGTTTCCTATCTCTCTTAAATTTAGCTCTTCTGTGCCTGATGATGATTGCTTGCGTTGCAATTGAAACGTCGTATGCTATTTGAAAATTTTTCTATTTATTATTTCTACGTGACTTTACCGAAAAAACCAAAGGGATGTTCAAACACCCAAATAGAAACCGTTTTGCAAGGGATCAAGTGCTGCATTAACCACACACAGTGCTTGTGGTGAACATGTAAACAAACACGCTATGATAATAATGTAGCATTGTCTTTGAAACGGATTGGCCTACACCAGCGGCCTTCTGAGTGCCCTTGTCTCACCACCGGTGTCAGAGCAGAGAACGACGCCAAAAGGCGACCAGGACAAGGACAATGCCACACGTGTCAGAGCATTCATAGCTCGGGGTGAGCAGCAGCCATCATGGGATACCTTCTTGCCAGTATCAAAGTGTGAAACAAAAAATAAGACTATCTCCTTACCCTTGCTGGCTATGAAACAGGAGGTGTGTTCAAGATGATCAAACACCCCAAATAGATGAAACCTTTTTGCATGGATTCGAGTCAAATGGTCGTGCACTGCGTTCTGACGCCGTTGCGTCATTGCACGTCAAAAACAAAAGTTTAAAAAGTGTCAAGTCTCGTCACGGCTACCACATTAAACCCCTCTAGTGGCCGTGTGCTGACGCCAGGATTGAAAGATCAACGCAATGGGTGCAGCATCACGACACTTCGACGCCGATTTAATGCCGCGCGTGTTTGCCCTGCAAAGTCTCACCGAGTGCCGTGACTCTGTGGGCGGGAGGGTTAGAGCCAAGGTCATCGCAGTACGGGGTATGGGGGTGGTGGTTGTGTGGCTGTGCGTTGAACTTCTTTCGCGCCGTACTAATTGGCCGTGTCGGGTGGTGGCGGGCTTAACGACACATTTAATATCTACGCGATGTAACCCATCAACACGTAAATCTCTAATGTGCGTAATTTCCAGCAGCACTTGTTTCAAGACGAGAAAACTCTGGGCCGGTGTCGACACACAGTGTCTCATCAGCAGGGCCAGGCCGATCTTACAAGGCAAGGACTTCTCCCGCTGTAAGCGGCAGGGTGCTGGGGTTTTCTCAATGTCCTCCAGTCTCCTCGCACAAGCAGCCACACTGGACGTATGTAACAAAGAAAAAAAGAGCTTCCTAGCTCATCGGATTTCTCGCAGGATACATTCAGATTCGGACTCATTCTCCCGAATGAAGTGCACCTCCTTCGTCTGCACGTCCGTCCTGCAGTTCAGCAGCATTGATGCAAGCGAGCGACGAGACACTGGCATAGGGGTGTCCCGTGATGGAGCCGCTCAACCTGAGCTCTGCGTGCTCTGACCGCGTGCATTGCCTTCGTAGTGTTCGACTGTTGGCGGCGTTCTGTGGTCTCACACTGGTGGCGAGGCGAGGCCGCTATCTCTGGTGTACGCCAGTTTCCCGAGACGATGCCATGTGTTGTAATTAGGGGCCGTACGTAAATGACGTCACGCACCTAGGGGGGAGGGGGGCGGGGTCAGATTTTTGTGACGATGTGTGACGAGGGAGGGGGGGTGGGGTTGAGAAATGTGACGTCACATGAAAATGCACAACTTTAAATAAACATAGAATTGTTATAACAACACTAATTTTCGATTTAAAGCTTTCGTGACTGCAAGGATTCATCTTCTTTGGTTCTTTCGGTAAAGTCACGTAGAATGAGAATAAAATAATAAATTAATAAAATGAAATAACACAATAAAATTCTCACGACGTTTCGGCCACAACACAAGTGGCCTTCTTCAGGTGAAAGGAACAGACCTGTCGGGACGACAGAGCTTCAGTGAACGTTGTTAAGCTCTGTCGTCCCGACAGGTCTGTTCCTTTCACCTGCAGAAGGCCACTTGTGTTGTGGCCGAAACGTCGTGAGAATTTTATTGTGTTATTTTATTTTATTAATTTATTATTTTATTCTCATTCTACGTGACTTTACCGAAAGAACCAAAGAAGACAACACTAATTGTTATAACAACACTCCTACAACATCAGAGTGCAGCGCCACATCAAATACGCACTACAATGACAATAGTTTAAAGCGATTTGAAGCATGTTTTATTTTCAAAATGTAAATATGCTTTTCGGGGGGGGGGGGTGGAGCAGAGCTTTGTGACGTCATATTTGAGAGGGGGGTCTGACTTTTTGTGACGCCGTGTGACGAGGGTGGGGGGGGGGTCAGAAATCGTCCAAAATCGCGTGACGTCATTTATGGACGGCCCCTTATCAGAGCACGTTTGTTTTCATGTTGACCACGCGTACTGCGTGCGGTGAACGCTTTGACTTTGATTCCTTGCAAAGGGTCTTCGGTCTAGCTGGGCGTTCGAACATTTGGACACGCCCCCTGAATCATTGCCAGAGAAGGGGTTCAAACCGGTTCTTCGCTTTGCCTGGCCCTCACTCGGGCCGTGGTGTCTGATCGTGCCCGCTACGTGGCGGTTGCGGAACTCCGCCAGCTCCTTCCGAGCGCCTCATTCACGCAACAAAACAACATTTCTTGTGGCGTATCCCATTGAACCATCGTGGCGTTGGCAGTCGCGTGACGGGTTGATTTAATGATGAGAGACGAAAATTTTGAGATTGCATTGAACGTATTTTATCAACAATTCCCTCTTTGCATCGAATTTGGTGTAAAAATGCCTTTATTGAAAAAGGTTTTGAAATATAAATTAAAAATTGCACGACAAAGTCAATATGGCCTACCCAGCAGCGTTACACATGGCGTACAGTGCGAGGCGTTATGCACAGATCACCCAAACTATTTGTATAATTATTCTGCAATGGTGGCGTGCAAAACGAAAATATAAAATCACTTGGCTTCGATCAAAAAGCGGCGCTGGCAATTTTTTGGAGAAAAACCGCCTCATAATTAGTTACAACTTTTATCTCAAGCCTTTCGTAAAAAAAAACAAAAAATACGTATATTTAAAAATTGCATGGAATTCCACGTAGCCTACCCAGCAGCGTTACCCACGGCGTACAGAGAGTCTGGCGCGAGCCACAGATCACCCAAACGATTTGTGTAATATAGCCCCCACCCCCGTCATCTCAGTAGAGAGATTAGCGACTGACCGTCGTCCGTGCCTAGGCTGGTGAGACGCGCATCGACCCGCGAGAGAGGGTGGCATCGCCCTTGTACGCCTCTGTGACTAAGCCACAAGAGAGGGTGGCATCGCCCTTGTACGCCTCTGTGACTAAGCCACAAGAGAGGGTGGCATCGCCCGTGTACGCCTCTGTGACTAAGCCACAAGAGAGGGTGGCATCGCCCTTGTACGCCTCTGTGACTAAGCCACAAGAGAGGGTGGCATCGCCCTTGTACGCCTCTGTGACTAAGCCACAAGAGAGGGTAGCATCGCCCGTGTACGCCTCTGTGGCTAAGCCACAAGAGAGGGTGGCATCGCCCTTGTACGCCTTTGTGGCTAAGCCACAAGAGAGGGTGGCATCGCCCGTGTACTCCTCTGTGACTAAGCCACAAGAGAGGGTGGCATCGCCCGTGTACTCCTCTGTGACTAAGCCACAAGAGAGGGTGGCATTGCCCGTGTACGCCTCTGTGACTAAGCCACAAGAGAGGGTGATAGTCCCGTGTACTCCTCTGTGGCTAAGCCACAAGAGAGGGTGGCATCGCCCGTGTACTCCTCTGTGACTAAGCCCGCGAGGGAGGGTGGCATCGCCCGTGTACTCCTCTGTGGCTAAGCCCGCGAGGGAAGGTGGTAGTCCCGTCTGGGGTTCGAGGGCTCGGTCTCGATGCTGACTTGGGGCCACTCCTGCTAAAGACACAAAAAAAATGAGGAATCTGCATTCGCGTCAATATCGATGGCATTTTTAGTGTTAAAAATAAGAATAGGTTTTACTCCTTACGTGTGGTTCATTCAGACTTGATTCCTTGCAAAATATATCTACTTGGTGTTTGAACATGGTAACAACTCATGTTTTATTGCCAGAAAGGGTACAAACCCTTGTTGTTATTGTTCATGCCACGTCAATGTTTATATAGAAGCGGGATGTGGTGTCTGGGTGGGGCCGCTAGGGGGAAGTGCGGAACGCCAGGTGAGGAGGGAGGGCCAGGTGAGGAGGGAGGGCCAGGTGAGGGGGGAGGGGAGGGCCAGGTGAGGAGGGAGGGCCAGGTGAGGAGGGAGGGCCAGGTGAGGGGGGAGGGGAGGGCCAGGTGAGGGGGGAGGGCCAGGTGAGGAGGGAGGGGAGGGCCAGGTGAGGGGGGAGGGCCAGGTGAGGAGGGAGGGCCAGGTGAGGGGGGAGGGGAGGGCCAGGTGAGGAGGGAGGGCCAGGTGAGGGGGGAGGGCCAGGTGACGAGGGCCAGGTGAGGGGGGAGGGGAGGGCCAGGTGAGGGGGGAGGGGAGAGCCAGGTGAGGAGGGAGGGCCAGGTGAGGAGGGAGGGCCAGGTGAGGGGGGAGGGGAGGGCCAGGTGAGGAGGGAGGGCCAGGTGAGGGGGGAGGGCCAGGTGACGAGGGCCAGGTGAGGGGGGAGGGGAGGGCCAGGTGAGGGGGGAGGGGAGGGCCAGGTGAGGGGGGAGGGGAGGCCAGGTGAGGAGGGAGGGGAGGGCCAGGTGAGGAGGGAGGGCCAGGTGACGAGGGCCAGGTGAGGAGGGAGGGGAGGGCCAGGTGAGGGGGGAGGGGAGGGCCAGGTGAGGGGGGAGGGCCAGGTGAGGAGGGAGGGGAGGGCCAGGTGAGGAGGGAGGGGAGGGCCAGGTGAGGAGGGAGGGGAGGGCCAGGTGAGGGGGGAGGGGAGGGCCAGGTGAGGAGGGAGGGGAGGGCCAGGTGAGGAGGGAGGGGAGGGCCAGGTGAGGAGGGAGGGCCAGGTGACGAGGGCCAGGTGAGGGGGGAGGGAGGGCCAGGTGAGGAGGGAGGGGAGGGCCAGGTGAGGAGGGAGGGGAGGGCCAGGTGAGGGGGAGGGGAGGGCCAGGTGAGGAGGGAGGGGAGGGCCAGGTGAGGAGGGAGGGGAGGGCCAGGTGAGGGGGGAGGGGAGGGACAGGTGAGGGGGGAGGGGAGGGCCAGGTGAGGGGGGAGGGCCACCACGTGGCGCGTCACTTGATTCGCGTTCCGAGTCGGCCACGGCAGCGGCGGTGCCGCCATGGCGCTGGGGAAGAAGCAACAACAACAACAACAGCAGCCGAGGTGCAGGGAGTGGGGTACTGTGAGTGGTAGTGCAGGGAGTGGGGTACTGTGAGTGGTAGTGCAGGTAGTGGGTGCTGTGAGTGTGGTAGTGCAGGGAGTGGGGTACTGTGAGTGGTAGTGCAGGGAGTGGGGTACTGTGAGTGGTAGTGCAGGGAGTGGGGTACTGTGAGTGGTAGTGCAGGGAGTGGGGTACTGTGAGTGGTAGTGCAGGGAGTGGGGTACTGTGAGTGTGGTAGTGCAGGGAGTGGGGTACTGTGAGTGGTAGTGCAGGGAGTGGGGTACTGTGAGTGTGGTAGTGCAGGGAGTGGGGTACTGTGAGTGGTAGTGCAGGGAGTGGGGTACTGTGAGTGTGGTAGTGCAGGGAGTGGGGTACTGTGAGTGGTAGTGCAGGGAGTGGGGTACTGTGAGTGTGGTAGTGCAGGGAGTGGGGTACTGTGAGTGTGGTAGTGGGGTACTGTGAGTGTGGTAGTGCAGGGAGTGGGGTACTGTGAGTGGTAGTGCAGGGAGTGGGGTACTGTGAGTGTGGTAGTGGGGTACTGTGAGTGTGGTAGTGCAGGGAGTGGGGTACTGTGAGTGGTAGTGCAGGGAGTGGGGTACTGTGAGTGGTAGTGCAGGGAGTGGGGTACTGTGAGTGTGGTAGTGGGGTACTGTGAGTGTGGTAGTGCAGGGAGTGGGGTACTGTGAGTGTGGTAGTGCAGGGAGTGGGGTGCTGTGAGTGTGGTACTGCAGGGAGTGGGGTATTGTGAGTGTGGTAGTACAGGGGGTGGGGTACTGTGAGTGTGGTAGTGCAGGGAGTGGGGTATTGTGAGTGTGGTAGTGCAGGGAGTGGGGTGCTGTGAGTGTGGTAGTGCAGGGAGTGGGGTATTGTGAGTGTGGTAGTGCAGGGAGTGGGGTGCTGTGAGTGTGGTAGTGCAGGGAGTGGGGTATTGTGAGTGTGGTACTGCAGGGAGTGGGGTACTGTGAGTGTGGTAGTACAGGGGGTGGGGTACTGTGAGTGTGGTAGTGCAGGGAGTGGGGTGCTGTGTGTGTGGTAGTGCAGGGAGTGGGGTACTGTGAGTGTGGTAGTGCAGGTAGTGTGTTGTCCTACGATCCCGGCGACCCAAGTTCCCACTCGCTGGCCCTCCCCTAGGTCGACTCAGCTTCAAATGAGTACTTGGTGTGCGGTGTGTAAACATCAGCACTGGGAAGACAAAGGCGGCCGTGCATGGTGCTGGCCATCCGCCCCCTCATGTGCCCTGCCAACTCACAGCACTTCACCCAAAAGTCTGCTAAAGGCTACGTGGTGGATCTTGGTGTGTGGTAGTGCAGGGAGTTTGAGGGGTCATGGTGAGGGTGTGGTTGAGTGCTGTGGTGGAGCGGTGTGGTGGTTGAGCGGTATGGTGGTGGAGTGGTGGTGGAGCGGTGTGGTGGTGGAGTGGTGTGGTGGTGGAGTGGTGGATGAGCGATGTGGTGGTGGAGTGGTGTGGTGGTGGAGCGGTGTGGTGGTGGAGCGGTGTGGTGATGGAGTGGTGGTAGAGCGGTGTGGTGGTGGAGTGGTGTGGTGGTGGAGCGGTGTGGTGGTGGAGCGGTGTGGTGATGGAGCGGTGTGGTGATGGAGCGGTGTGGTGGTGGAGCGGTGTGGTGGTGGAGCGGTGTGGTGATGGAGCGGTGTGGTGATGGAGCGGTGTGGTGGTGGAGCGGTGTGGTGGTGGAGCGGTGTGGTGATGGAGCGGTGTGGTGATGGAGCGGTGTAGTGGTGGAGCGGTGTGGTGATGGAACGGTGTGGTGATGGAGCGGTGTGGTGATGGAGCGGTGTGGTGATGGAACGGTGTGGTGTTGGAGTGGTGTGGTGATGGAGCGGTGTGGTGGTGGAGCGGTGTGGTGGTGGAGCGGTGTGGTGATGGAACAGTGTGGTGATGGAGCGGTGTGGTGACGGAGCGGTGTGGTGAGGGAGCGGTGTGGTGATGGAGCGGTGTGGTGATGGAGCGGTGTGGTGATGGAGCGGTGTGGTAATGGGGCGGTGTGGTGGTGGAGCGGTGTGGTGATGGAGCGGTGTGGTGGTGGAGCGGTGTGGTGATGGAGCGGTGTGGTGGTGGAGCGGTGTGGTGGTGGAGCAGTGTGGTGGTGGAGCGGTGTGGTGATGGAGCGGTGTGGTGGTGGAGCGGTGTGGTGGTGGAGCGGTGTGGTGGTGGAGCGGTGTGGTGATGGAGCGGTGTGGTGGTGGAGCGGTGTGGTGGTGATGGAGCGGTGTGGTGATGGAGCGGTGTGGTGATGGAGCGGTGTGGTGATGGAGCGGTGTGGTGATGGAGCGGGGTGGTGATGAAGCGGTGTGGTAATGGGGCGGTGTGGTGGTGGAGCGGTGTGGTGATGGAGCGGTGTGGTGGTGGAGCGGTGTGGTGATGGAGCGGTGTGGTGGTGGAGCGGTGTGGTGGTGGAGCGGTGTGGTGGTGGAGCGGTGTGGTGATGGAGCGGTGTGGTGGTGGAGCGGTGTGGTGGTGGAGCGGTGTGGTGGTGGAGCGGTGTGGTGGTGGAGCGGTGTGGTGATGGAGCGGTGTGGTGGTGGAGCGGTGTGGTGGTGATGGAGCGGTGTGGTGATGGAGCGGTGTGGTGGTGGAGCGGTGTGGTGGTGATGGAGCGGTGTGGTGATGGAGCGGTGTGGTGGTGGAGCGGTGTGGTGGTGATGGAGCGGTGTGGTGATGGAGCGGTGTGGTGGTGATGGAGCGGTGTGGTGATGGAGCGGTGTGGTGGTGGAGCGGTGTGGTGGTGATGGAGCGGTGTGGTGGTGATGGAGCGGTGTGGTGATGGAGCGGTGTGGTGATGGAGCGGTGTGGTGGTGGAGCGGTGTGGTGGTGATGGAGCGGTGTGGTGGTGATGGAGCGGTGTGGTGGTGATGGAGCGGTGTGGTGATGGAGCGGTGTGGTGGTGGAGCGGTGTGGTGGTGGAGCGGTGTGGTGGTGATGGAGCGGTGTGGTGATGGAGCGGTGTGGTGGTGGAGCGGTGTGGTGGTGATGGAGCGGTGTGGTGATGGAGCGGTGTGGTGGTGATGGAGCGGTGTGGTGATGGAGCGGTGTGGTGGTGGAGCGGTGTGGTGGTGATGGAGCGGTGTGGTGGTGATGGAGCGGTGTGGTGATGGAGCGGTGTGGTGATGGAGCGGTGTGGTGGTGGAGCGGTGTGGTGGTGATGGAGCGGTGTGGTGGTGATGGAGCGGTGTGGTGGTGATGGAGCGGTGTGGTGATGGAGCGGTGTGGTGGTGGAGCGGTGTGGTGGTGGAGCGGTGTGGTGGTGATGGAGCGGTGTGGTGGTGATGGAGCGGTGTGGTGATGGAGCGGTGTGGTGCCGCTGGCTGCAGGTCGCTGTCGGAGGACGGGTTGGTGTTGAGGCGGCACGGGGAAGAGAGCAGAGCGGCCGAGCTTGAGGGCGTGGGAGAGAATGTGGAGGAGGTGGGGGCGGTGGGGGCGGTGGGGGCTGCCACCACCCCCACCGGCAAGAGGCCTCCCAAGCAGCTCCTCCGGTAAGACGCGTCACGTGGTGATGTCACGATCGTACGGTGAGAAAGAAGTTCAACATACACACTGCCCATAGACTCAACACTGCCCATAGACTCAACACTGCCCATAGACTCAACACTGCCCATAGACTCAACACTGCCCATAGACTCAACACTACCCATAGACTCAACACTGCCCATAGACTCAACACTGCCCATAGACTCAACACTACCCTTTGACTCAACACTGCCCATAGACTCAACACTGCCCATAGACTCAACACTACCCATAGACTCAACACTACCCATCGACTCAACACTACCCATAGACTCAACACTACCCATAGACTCAACACTACCCATAGACTCAACACTACCCATAGACTCAACACTGGCCATAGATTAACACTGCCCAGACTAACACTGCCCATAGACTAACACGACTCATAGACTCAACACTACCCATCGACTAACACTACCCATAGACTAACACTACCCATAGACTCAACACCACCCATAGACTAACACTAACCATAGACTCAACACTGCCCATAGACTCAACACTATCCATACACTCAACACTACCCATAGACTCAACACTGCCCATAGACTCAACACTGCCCATAGAATCAACACTACCCATAGACTCAACACTACCCATAGACTCAACACTGCCCATAGACTCAACACTGCCCATAGAATCAACACTACCCATAGACTCAACACTGCCCATAGACTCAACACTGCCCATAGACTCAACACTACCCATAGACTCAACACTACCCATAGAATCAACACTACCCATAGACTCAACACTACCCATAGACTCAACACTGCCCATAGACTCAACACTGCCCATAGACTAACACTACCCATAAACTAACACTGCCCATAAACTAACACTACCCATAGACTCAACACTACCCATAGACTCAACACTGCCCATAGACTCAACACTGCCCATAGACTCAACACTACCCATAGACTCAACACTACCCATAGACTCAACACTACCCATAGACTCAACACTGCCCATAGACTCAACACTACCCATCGACTCAACACTACCCATCGACTCAACACTACCCATAGACTCAACACTGCCCATAGACTCAACACTGCCCATAGACTCAACACTGCCCATAGACTCAACACTACCCATAGACTCAACATTACCCATAGACTCAACACTACCCATAGACTCAACACTACCCATAGACTCAACACTGCACCATAGACTCAACACTACCCATAGACTCAACACTGCCCAAAGACTCAACACTGCGCCTCTGATATAGCCACGGTTGACTTACGTACGATGCGAAAGAAGTTCACCACACCCGCCTACAGCACAGCACGTGCCCTCGTGGCCTTGCCCACGCCGACCGGCACGGCGGCCGGCCGGCCCGTGTCCGCCGTGCCTCTTGTCTCAGGCCGGGAGCCTGGACCCGATGTTTCGCTCGCTGCTGCCACCCGAGTTGGCATCACGCGGCGGTTGCGATTTTAGTCCACGTGATGCCAACACGAGCGACTCGTGACATGGGGGGGGGGGGGGGGGCTACCAGGCCGGGCCAGGCCAGGACTTTTCAATCTACAACAGCCGCCGCACCGCAGCTTCCCACCAGATGGCCTGGACCCCGCTGTGCCTGGACGAGGCGAATGGTGGCGGAGCGTGGGATGAGTCGGTGATAAAGAAAGTTTCGCCGTTTCACAAACCGTCTTTTAAGCTGGGTGGGAGGAGCAGAGCGCCTTGACAAAGGAGTTTACATATCAAACAGGAGAATTTAGCATGGAAGCAGCTGTGTTAATGTGATAGATTAGCAGGATGTTAAAGTCAGAAATCAGCACTCATTGCTCAGGTGGAGCAGTTCGGACTATGAGACCCTTTTCGCCAGTATGGGGCCGTCCATAAATGACGTCACGCACCTGGGGGGGGGGGGGTCAGACATTTGTGACGATGTGTGACGGTGGGGGGGGGGGGGGTTTGAGAAATGTGACGTCACATCAAAATGCGCAACTTTAAATAAATATAGACAACACGTTCTACTTAATTAAATTGACTTGTTGATAAGTGTTTTCTCCTACAGCATCAGAGTGCAGCGCCACATTAAATACGCACTACAATGACAATAGTTTAAAGCGATTTGAAGCATTTTGGGGGGGGGGGCAGAGCTTTGTGACGTCATATTTGAGGGGGAGGGGTCTGACTTTTTGTGACGTCGTGTGATGAGGGTGGGGGGGGGTCAAAAATCGTCCAAAATCGCGTGACGTCATTTATGGACGGCCCCAATGATGAAAACATGAGAATGGCCGTTTCAAGTGTCACAGATGTTCTTGGTTATATCGGTAAAGTCACCACGTAGAAGGGAAACAATAAAATAATAAAAATATAAAACAATGAAATTCTCACGACGTTTCGACTGCAACACGAGCAACCAAGAACATGAATCCCTGCAGTCACGAAAGCTTCAAATCAAAGTGTTGCAGATGCTCAAACACTCATATCGATACCTGTTGCAAGCAATCAAGCCCGCGTCAACCCACACGCTACATCTGGTGAACGTGTGAACAAACGTGCTCTGATAATAATGCACGCAACGTCTTTGAAACCGATTGGCCTACCGCAGGGACAGCAAGCGGCCTTCTTTGTGGCCTCGCCTCACCAGCGGTGTTAGAACGGAGAAGAACGGCACAAAGGCGGACAGCGACAAAGACGATGCAAGTATCGGAGCAACTCTTAGCTCGGGGTGGGGCAGTTCTAGCCACCATTGGAAACCTCATTTGCCAGTAACAAAATATGATAATTGTTTTTTTACCCTTGTATCTGGCAACAAAACTGACACCTTTTTTTTACAAGGAGTCTCACCGGGTGTGGACCAATCAATTTCAAGGACAGTGCCACATACATTATCAGAGTTGTTGTTTTGTGTTTGCGTTCCGACCGCAGGTATTGTGGTCAATGTAAACATCACTCCTTGTAAAAAAAGGTGTCAGTTTTGTTGCCAGATACAAGGGTAACAAACCAATCATCAGTTCTATCCAATTACTCACTACTGTACGTTACGTGGAGAGACATTTAATGAGGAGGAGTCTTGTCTGTTTTATTTACTCTTAGACATTCTGCCCACGTTCGCAAGTCATTTCTGACTAAAATTCCAAACGCTGGGGGCCCACATTGAACCGTGGCGGCTATGAGATTTTAACTACCTCGCCTCGTCTACAGGAGGTGGTTGGTTCAATCCTGACCCTGACGCCTGCTGCTGTATATTTGGAGTTTGCGTGTCTCTCTCTCATCATCATAATCACGGTGGCTAGGAGATGTTAACTACCTCGCCCGGTCTACAGGAGGTGGTGGGTTCAATCCCGACCCCGACGCCTGCTGCTGCTGTATATTTGGAGTTTGCGTGTCTCTCTCTCATCATCATCACGGTGGCTAGGAGATGTTAACTACCTCGCCTACTACACAGGAGGTGGTTTGTTCAATCCCGACCCTGACGCCTGCTGCTGCTGCTGTATATTTGCGGTGTCTCTCCCGAGGTCACGTGGATATTTCTCCGGGTCCTTCAGTTTTACCCTCCACATTTTAAATCAACATCACGCATTCAGAGTATTTGCCTGCTATACATTTCCACACGATGACGAGCCACTTTGTTGAGCTGTCATTTGTGGCCAGATCGCTTCTGAAAAAGAGCTACGTCGCTCAGTGGGGCCCTGCCTGGTAAAAATAAAATTTACTAAAAAAAATTAAGTAAATGAATACCTGGTGCGGTGTGTAAACATCAGCACTGGGGAGACAAAGGCGGTCGGACGTGGTGTTGGGAACCCACCCCCTCGTGCACCATTGCTGGCCTTAATAGGTGCTTGCTAACAGCACCTGTGAACAGCACTTGCCACAACAGACTCCCGGTCATCTCCGATTAGCACGGATGGCTACGCACGGTGCGAAAGAAGTTCAACATACAGACAAAGGCTGTAGGAGGGAGATGGACTATTTGTCTTTCTAGTTGTGACCTGCCGTGTGGTGGATGGGCGAGTGAGTGAGTGGATTAGCGAGTGAGTGAGTGGATGAGTGAGTGTGTGGATGAGTGAGTGTGTGGGTGAGTTTGTGATGTGCAGTGTGTACGATGAGTGAGTGGGTGAGTGAGTAGATGAGAGAGTGAGTGAGTGGGTGAGTGAGTGAGTGAGGGTGAGTGAGTGAGTGGATGAGTGAGTGAGTGGATGGGTGAGGGAGTGAGTGGGTGGGTGGGTGAGTGAGTGAGTGGGTGAGTGAGTGAGTGGGTGAGTGGATGAGTGGGTGAGTGGGTGAGTTTGTGACCTGCAGTGTGGTGGATGGATAAGTGGATGAGTGAGTGTGTGAGTTTGTGATGTGCAGTGTGTTGGATGAGTGAGTGGGTGAGTGAGTAGATGAGTGAGTGAGTGGGTGAGTGAGTGGATGAGTGAGTGAGTGGATGGGTGAGAGTGAGTGGGTGAGTGAGTGAGTGGGTGAGCGGATGAGTGAGTGAATGGGTGAGTTTGTGACCTGCAGTGTGGTGGATGGATAAGTGGATGAGTGAGTGGGTGAGTTTGTGATGTGCAGTGTGTTGGATGGGTGAGTGAGTAGATGAGTGAGTGGGTGAGTGGGTGAGTGAGTGAGTGGATGAGTGAGTGGGTGAGTGAGTGAGTGGATGAGTGGATGAGTGAGTGAGTGGATGAGTGGGTGAGTGAGTGAGTGAGTGGGTGAGTGAGTGGATGAGTGAGTGTATGAGTGAGTGGATGAGTGAGTGAGTGAGTGGATGAGTGAGTGGATGAGTGAGTGGATGAGTGAGTGGATGAGTGAGTGGATGAGTGAGTGGATGAGTGAGTGGATGAGTGAGTGAGTGGATGAGTGAGTGAGTGGATGAGTGAGTGAGTGAGTGGATGAATGAGTGAGTGAGTGGATGGGTGAGTGAGTGGATGAGTGAGTGGATGAGTGAGTGAGTGGATGAGTGAGTGGGTGAGTGAGTGGGTGAGTGAGTGGATGAGTGGGTGAGTTAGTGAGTGGATGAGTGGGTGAGTTAGTGAGTGGGTGAGTGAGTGAGTGAGTGGAAGAGTGAGTGGGTGAGTGAGTGGATGAGTGGGTGAGTGAGTGGATGAGTGAGTGAGTGGGTGAGTGAGTGGCTGAGTGAGTGAGTGGCTGAGTGAGTGAGTGGCTGAGTGAGTGAGTGGGTGGGTGAGTGAGTGGGTGAGTGGGTGAGTGAGCGAGTGGCTGAGTGAGTTAGTGGGTGAGTGGGTGAGTGAGTGGCTGAGTGAGTTAGTGGGTGAGTGGGTGAGTGAGTGGCTGAGTGAGTGAGTGAGTGCGTGGGTGAGTGAGCGAGTGGGTGGGTGAGTGGATGAGTGAGTGAGTGAGTGGATGAATGAGTGAGTGAGTGGATGAGTGAGTGAGTGGATGAGTGAGTGAGTGGGTGAGTGGATGAGTGGGTGAGTTAGTGAGTGGGTGAGTGAGTGAGTGGAAGAGTGAGTGGGTGAGTGAGTGAGTGAGTGGCTGAGTGGGTGAGTGAGTGGCTGAGTGGATGAGTGAGTGGGTGGGTGAGTGAGTTAGTGAGTGAGCGAGTGGCTGAGTGAGTTAGTGGGTGAGTGGGTGAGTGAGTGGTTGAGTGAGTGAGTGAGTGGGTGAATGAGTGGCTGAGTGAGTGAGTGGCTGAGTGAGCGAGTGGGTGAGTGAGTGGCTGAGTGAGTGAGTGACTGAGTGAGTGAGTGAGTGCGTGAGTGAGTGAGTGGGTGAGTGAGCGAGTGGGTGAGTGAGTGGATGAGTGGGTGAGTGAGTGGCTGAGTGAGTGAGTGAGTGGATGAGTGAGTGAGTGGATGAGTGAGTGAGTGGATGAGTGAGTGAGTGGATGAGTGAGTGAGTGAGTGGATGAATGAGTGAGTGAGTGGATGGGTGAGTGAGTGGATGAGTGAGTGAGTGGATGAGTGAGTGAGTGGATGAGTGAGTGAGTGGATGAGTGCGTGAGTGAGTGAGTGGGTGAGTGAGTGGGTGAGTGAGTGAGTGGATGAGTGAGTGGATGAGTGAGTGAGTGAGTGGATGAGTGAGTGAGTGGATGAGTGAGTGGATGAGTGAGTGAGTGGATGAGTGAGTGAGTGGGTGAGTGAGTGGATGGGTGAGTGAGTGGATGAGTGAGTGAGTGGATGAGTGAGTGAGTGGATGAGTGAGTGAGTGGATGAGTGAGTGAGTGGATGAGTGAGTGAGTGGGTGAGTGAGTGAGTGGGTGAGTGAGTGAGTGGATGAGTGGGTGAGTTAGTGAGTGGGTGAGTGAGTGAGTGAGTGGAAGAGTGAGTGGGTGAGTGAGTGGATGAGTGGGTGAGTGAGTGGATGAGTGAGTGAGTGAGTGGCTGAGTGAGTGAGTGGCTGAGTGAGTGAGTGGCTGAGTGGGTGAGTGAGTGAGTGGGTGAGTGAGTGAGTGGGTGGGTGAGTGAGTGGGTGAGTGGGTGAGTGAGCGAGTGGCTGAGTGAGTTAGTGGGTGAGTGGGTGAGTGAGTGGCTGAGTGAGTGAGTGAGTGCGTGGGTGAGTGAGCGAGTGGGTGGGTGAGTGGATGAGTGAGTGAGTGAGTGGATGAATGAGTGAGTGAGTGGATGAGTGAGTGAGTGGATGAGTGAGTGAGTGGGTGAGTGGATGAGTGGGTGAGTTAGTGAGTGGGTGAGTGAGTGAGTGGAAGAGTGAGTGGGTGAGTGAGTGAGTGAGTGGCTGAGTGGGTGAGTGAGTGGCTGAGTGGATGAGTGAGTGGGTGGGTGAGTGAGTTAGTGAGTGAGCGAGTGGCTGAGTGAGTTAGTGGGTGAGTGGGTGAGTGAGTGGTTGAGTGAGTGAGTGAGTGGGTGAATGAGTGGCTGAGTGAGTGAGTGGCTGAGTGAGCGAGTGGGTGAGTGAGTGGCTGAGTGAGTGAGTGACTGAGTGAGTGAGTGAGTGCGTGAGTGAGTGAGTGGGTGAGTGAGCGAGTGGGTGAGTGAGTGGATGAGTGGGTGAGTGAGTGGCTGAGTGAGTGAGTGAGTGGATGAGTGAGTGAGTGGATGAGTGAGTGAGTGGATGAGTGAGTGAGTGGATGAGTGAGTGAGTGAGTGGATGAATGAGTGAGTGAGTGGATGGGTGAGTGAGTGGATGAGTGAGTGAGTGGATGAGTGAGTGAGTGGATGAGTGAGTGAGTGGATGAGTGCGTGAGTGAGTGAGTGGGTGAGTGAGTGGGTGAGTGAGTGAGTGGATGAGTGAGTGGATGAGTGAGTGAGTGAGTGGATGAGTGAGTGAGTGGATGAGTGAGTGGATGAGTGAGTGAGTGGATGAGTGAGTGAGTGGGTGAGTGAGTGGATGGGTGAGTGAGTGGATGAGTGAGTGAGTGGATGAGTGAGTGAGTGGATGAGTGAGTGAGTGGATGAGTGAGTGAGTGGATGAGTGAGTGAGTGGGTGAGTGAGTGAGTGGGTGAGTGAGTGAGTGGATGAGTGGGTGAGTTAGTGAGTGGGTGAGTGAGTGAGTGAGTGGAAGAGTGAGTGGGTGAGTGAGTGGATGAGTGGGTGAGTGAGTGAGTGAGTGGCTGAGTGAGTGAGTGAGTCGCTGAGTCGGTGAGTGAGTGGCTGAGTGGGTGAGCGAGTGGGTGGGTGAGTGAGTGGGTGAGTGAGCGAGTGGCTGAGTGAGTTAGTGGGTGAGTGAGTGAGTGAGTGGCTGAGTGAGTGAGTGAGTGCGTGAGTGAGTGAGTGAGTGGGTGAGTGAGCGAGTGGGTGGGTGAGTGGGTGAGTGAGTGGCTGAGTGAGTGAGTGGCTGAGTGAGCGAGTGGCTGAGTGGGTGAGTGGCTAAGTGAGTGAGCGAGTGGGTGGGTGAGTGAGTGGGTGAGTGAGCGAGTGGGTGGGTGAGTGGATGAGTGGGTGAGTGAGTGGCTGAGTGAGCGAGTGGCTGAGTGGGTGAGTGAGTGAGTGGCTGAGTGAGCGAGTGGGTGAGTTTGTGATGTGCAGAGCGGTGATGGTGGTAGTGGTGGCTGAGGCGAAGCAGCGACAGTCCTCTAGACCGAGTCCTCAACACGAGGAGAGAACCCCGCAAGAGTCCCGGCCGAGTGGGTTCACGACCCCCCCCCCCCCACTTCGCTTCACCCCCCCACCCACCTCGCCTCACGCCCCCCCCCCCCCCCCGAGGCGTCAATGGGCCACCCCACGCCCCGGCTCAACCTGTTGGGTGACTTTGTGAGCGCGGCGCTCGTGACAGGGCGAGCGCCGTCCCCGACTCCCAGCGAGGGCGCACGGAGCCGCCAGTTGTGTTCAGTGAGAGCGACGCGGATAGTAATCATTATTATTAATTATTATTATTGTTGTAAGACGCGGCAAGCCGTGGCCACATACACACGCGTGGCATACACACGTGTGTGTATGTCTCACAGTGTGTCTGTGTGTGTGTGTCTGTGTGTGTCTCTGTGTGTGTGTCTGTGTGTGTGTCTCTGTGTGTTTGTGTGTGTGTCTCTCTGTGTGTGTGTGTCTGTGTGTGTATGTCTCACAGTGTGTCTGTGTGTGTGTGTTTAGGTCGGTGTGTGTGTCTATGTGTGTCTGTGTGTGTGTGTCTGTGTGTTTGTGTCTGTGTGTGTGTGTCTATGTGTGTCTGTCTGTGTGTGTGTCTCTGTGTGTATGTGTGTGTCTCTGTGTGTGTATGTCTCACAGTGTGTCTGTGTGTGTGTTTGTTTAGGTCGGTGTGTGTGTCTATGTGTGTCTGTGTGTGTGTCTGTGTGTTTGTGTGTGTATCTGTGTGTCTGTGTGTGTGTATATCTGTGTGTGTGTCTCTGTGTGTTTGTGTGTGTGTGTCTCTGTGTGTGTGTGTCTGTGTGTGTGTGTCTTTGTGTGTCTGTGTGTGTGTTTGTGTGTGTGTCTCTGTGTGTGTGTCTTTGTGTGTCTGTGTGTGTGTGTCTGTGTGTTTGTGTGTGTATCTGTGTGTCTGTGTGTGTGTCTCTGTGTGTTTGTGTGTGTGTCTCTGTGTGTGTGTCTGTGTGTGTGTGTCTGTGTGTGTCTTTGTGTGTCTGTGTGTGTGTGTCTGTGTGTTTGTGTGTGTATCTGTGTGTCTGTGTGTGTGTCTCTGTGTGTTTGTGTGTGTGTCTCTGTGTGTGTGTGTCTGTGTGTGTGTCTGTGTGTGTGTCTTTGTGTGTCTGTGTGTGTGTCTTTGTGTGTGTGTCTGTGTGTCTCTGTGTGTTTGTGTGTGTATCTGTGTGTCTGTGCGTGTGTCTCTGTGTGTGTCTCTGTGTGTGTGTCTGTGTGTGTCTCTGTGTGTGTGTCTGTGTGTGTCTCTGTGTGTGTCTCTGTGTGTGTGTGTCTGTGCGTGTTTTTGTGTGTGTGTGTCTGTGTGTGTGTATCTCTGTGTGTGTATCTGTGTGTGTCTGTGTCTCTATGTGTGTGCGTGTGGAGCGGTAGTGTAGTGGTTAGTGCGCAGCACTACGAACCTGGCGAGCCGAGTTCGATTCCTGCTCACGGCACAACACCAGTGACGATTATCTCAACCGGTCCTGGTCCTCCTCTCGGTCGACTCGGCCTCAAATGGGTACCTGGTTTGGTGTGTAAACATCGCCCTGGGGAGACAAAGACGGCCGGGCGTGAGCTGGCCGCGACCCTCCCCCCCCCCCCCTCGTGCGCTGTGCCGGCCTT
Source organism: Petromyzon marinus (assembly GCF_048934315.1). Lineage (NCBI taxonomy): Eukaryota > Metazoa > Chordata > Hyperoartia > Petromyzontiformes > Petromyzontidae > Petromyzon > Petromyzon marinus. The sequence continues at coordinate 1,887,534 of NC_133723.1, forward strand.
GAAAGGTGCTCGCCAACAGCACTTGCCCCAACAGTCTGTTAAGGCTATACGGGGGACCTTTGTATTTTGTGTGGGCGTGGAGGTGCTGCTGCTGAACCCAGAGTGTGCCACTTTGAGGTGGGATCTTACCATCAGCCCCACCGAAACTCAGCACCTGCCTGGAGTTATGATGTGCCCACCAAACACTCCCCCTCCCAACTCCGCATTGGTGATGGAGCAGTTGTTGGAGATGGTAGAGAGTTGTCTGACAGTGTGCTCATGAGTGCCTCCCGTTTGACAGCAGAGATCCTGCTCCGAATCAGTCGAGCGGCAACATCTTTTCCTCGGCTGCGTAACGCTGTGTGGAAGCTGCCCGGCCTGTCGCTCCACACGAAGCTTCGGGTCTTCTCGGCCACGGTCATTCTCTCCCCCTTCTCTGCGCTTGTGAAGCGTGGTCCCCTCTAATGAAACATCTTCGCCGGTTAGAAACATTCAGCCTGACCTGCCTACAATCCATCCTGGGTTTAACCAGGCTGGATTGTGTGAGCTCACAAATCCTTGAAAGATCTGGATATATGCCCATCAGTGAGCTCCTCCGACAGGCATGGCTGAGTTGGCTGGGTAATGTCGCCCGCATGCCCAGCCACCGCATGCCCAAACAGCTTCTCTTAGGCCAGACAGAGGGGGCTAAACGGACGCGGCATGAACTAGAGAAGAGATGGAATGATGTGGTACAGGAGGATATAGAGCTGAGTGGACTTGCCGATGGCTGGTACCAGCGGTGTCAAGATCGGCCTCTGTGGAGGAGGCTCGTGAAGGACGCTACTGGGCAGTTGCAGGCAGTCCAACTACAACGGAGAGCAGAGGATCGACGCTCACAACAACGAGCGGAGCGTCGGGTGGCTAAAGCACAGTAGATTGGCACAGTAGGGGGCACAGGTGGTGCATCGGCCACTCATCTCAGTCATCTTAGTCAGTCGACCCGTGGCATCTGCTGGGTCTGCCCCGTGACCTCCTGCCAGCGGGCGTTCGACACTTCACGTGGCCTCAACGTGCACCTAGCCTGGCACAAGCGACGTGGTGACGTCACCGCCACTTAGTGGCAGAATGGCGGTTGTTGTTTGTACGTGTGTCTGTATGTGTCTGTACGTGTGTTTGTACGTGTATTTGTGTGTGTCTGTACGTGTGTTTGGGTGTGTCTGTACGTGTATCTGTGTGTGTCTGTACGTGTATTTGTGTCTGTACGTGTTTGTGCGTGTCTGTATGTGTGTTTGTGTCTGTACGTGTGTTTGTGTGTGTCTGTACGTGTGTTTGGGTGTGTCTGTACGTGTGTCTGTGTGTGTCTGTACGTGTGTCTGTATGTGGTGACGTCACCGCCACTTAGTGGCGAATGGCGACGATTGTTGTGGTTGTTGTTGTACGTGTGTGCTCCGTTTCAGCTCAAAAACCCTGGACCCGGTCCCATCGGAGCAATTTGACACGAGGAGGCACATGTCCATCACCGTGAGTGGCGCACGCGAAATGCACAGACAGGGCTGCACGTGAGCTCATCAGTTCTATCTCCCGGCGCGGCAGCTGACGCAACGGCGCGCGTCCGCCGCCACGCGTTAGCCGCGGTCAGCGCGAGCGGCAGGTCGCGCTGACCGCGGGGTAAAGTGTGCGTACTCCGCCTGGACAGCGTGGACGAGCAGGGCGAAATTCCGTCGACGGGAGGGCCTCTCCAGAGCTACCTCCAGAGGCCCTTCTGCCAGGGAAATGGCAATGAGAGTTGAGGGGGGGGGGTTTCTTTTTATCAAAAGGGTCCTGGTTCTGCGTTGGTTGGCCGGTACGATGGCGAGCTGTCAACTACCTCGCCTTTGTACGCAGGAGGTCGCGGGTTCGATCCCGACCCTGACGCCTGCTGCTGCTGCTGTAGATTTGGAGTTTCCGCATCTCTCTCTCATCATCACCACGGTGGCTATGAGATGTTAACTACCTCGCCTGGTACGCAGAAGGTCGTGGGTTCGATCCCGACCCTAACGCCTGCTGCTGCTGCTGTAGATTTGGAGTTTCCGCATCTCTCTCTCTCGCTCTCTCTCCCCGTGGTGGTGTGGATTTTTTCTCCGGTTGTCCTCCGGTTTTTCCCCTCCACATTGAGAATCGACGTCGCACGTCTAGGGTATTCGGCCGCCGTAAATGTGCTCACGATGACGCTGAGCCACTTTGGTGAGATATCGCTTGAGGCCAGGTCGCTTCTGAAAAAGAGTCCCAGTGGGCCTTGCCTGGTGAAATAAAAAAAAGTTTATTTATTTCATATTTTAGTTTTTTTATTTGAAGATGTTTTCAGCCAATCCATGATGAGTTTATTTTACATATACAGGGTGCTTAAAAATAAATGTTTACACTTACGTACAGAGGGAAAAAAGTATTTGATCCCTTGCTGATTTTGTACGTTTGCCCACTGACAAAGAAATGATCAGTCTATAATTTTAATGGTAGGTTTATTTGAACATTGAGAGACAGAATAACAACAACAAAACCCAGAGAAACGCATGTCAAAAATGTTTAAAAAATTATTTGCATTTTAATGAGAGATATTAGTATTTGACCCCTCTGCAAAACATGACTTAGTACTTGGTGGCAAAACCCTTGTTGGCAATCACAGAGGTGAGACGTTTCTTGTAGTTGGCCACCAGGTTTGCACACATCTCAGGATAACTTCAAATTTCCCGTGGTATTGTTGCAAATTGACATGTTTTTTTGAAGCACCCTGCGTATGAACGTGGGAGGAAGCTGGGAGGTCATCGGTTCGATCTCCCGAGGAGGTGACATAGCGTGGAGCGATCTGCGAGCATTGTGCTCGCTGTGGGTGAGCAACGGTGATAGCTAAAAGATAACTCACGGTTCACCCCCCCCCTCCCGCCCCCACCCCTTGTCTCTCCCCGTCTGCTCAGCCTCCAAAAAAGCACAACAGGCAATTTCACAAGCTCTTCAAAAGTATCTCTCACCAAGAGGAGCTCATCGATAGTGAGTCGTCGGCCTCTCTCCCATTGACGCGCTCGCCCCACCTGCCTTCGGGTTCCGTGTCGCTCCACCAATTATTATTTTTTCCCCTCGAACTTGGCAGCACAAAGGGGGTGGTGGTGGTGGGGTCCCTTGCCCCAAAGGTCGGCAGTTCACCAGCACTGACTCGATAAAGCCTGACCCTGCCGATGGGACGCTGCACGTTTAAACCGGTTCCACAGCCTCGCTCGTCTTGAAAACAGTGCAGCGCTCCCGTGAGGAATGAATTCACATCGTGAACGGACTGCCCCCAATCGTGAACGGACTGCCCCCAGTCGCGAACGGACTGCCCCCGATCGTGAACGGACTGCCCCCGATCGTGAACGGACTGCCCCCGGTCGTGAACGGACTGCCCCCAATCGTGAACGGACTGCCCCCAATCGTGAACGGACTGCCCCAAGTCGTGAACGGACTGCCCCCAGTCGTTAACAGACTACTCCAGTCATGAACGGACTGCCCCCGGTCGTGAAAAGACTGCCCCAAATCACATCGTTCAATAACGATCTGAAACTAATCCACACGACGGTTACTTCCGAAGTGGTCAAGTGGGATATCAAATCTCGACATCGATTTGTAATCTGCTGCGTTTCCCAAACATGCCATACGGAAGAAGAAGAAGACTCCCAGAAGGCCGTGCGGCTGATGGGTTGTGTAAGAAACACTTTTATGTTTTACGTGGAGAGACGGAGATACGCAAATGAGGAGACATGCTGGCGCCCGTGACGTCAGCCTGCAGGAGGGTTACCACCGGTCCGGGGAATTGGCACCTATTGAAACTAAACTATAAACATTTTTACATGACCAGGTAAGGCCCCACTGAGCTGTACACAGCTCTTTTTCAGAAGCGTGTGGCTATCACAAATAATAGCTCAACGAAGTGGTGGCTCATCACCACGTGGAAATTTATAGCAGCCGAAAATTCTATTCGCGTGATGCTGATTCTTAATGTGGAGAGAAAAACCGGAGGGCCCGGAGAAAAATCCACGCCACCACGGGGAGAGAGACACCGCAAACTCCAAATATACAGCAGCAGGGGTCAGAGTTGGGATCGGACCCACGACCTCCTGCATACCTGGCGAGTTAGTCAACATCTCCTAGCCACCGTGGTGCCTCTCTGTGTTTGGGTGGCGGGGAATTTATTTGAAGTCGAGATCTGCCGATGGTATTGTGTTAGCCGCTCAGTTTTGAGGACAGACCTCGACTGACCGAGCAGCGTGTACCGGTTCACTCTGCGGTGTTAAAAGGTTGCATTGTAATTGATGGGTCAATGAATGACCGCCTACTCACCGCGAGCACATGTGTTGCGTGTTGTGTTGCGTGTTGTGTGCGTCAGCGTACACGTGCGCCCTGCAAAAGGACATTGTTTACCAGGGCCGACTGTTTGTGTCCAAGTCTTGGATCTGCTTCCACGCCAACCTCTTTGGGAAAAGCATGAAGGTGCAGTGAGGGCTCCACTCCCTCCGGGATCCACGCACACGGGCATCAATTCGGCACGAGAGGGCACCATGGGGCACGAACGGGCACGAGTGGGCACGTACTCACTGGGGCGCCATGCGGGAGTGGCGCGTTCGCTCTCCGAGTGCCTGATGAGGGCCGTGCCGCTGTGAAACTAAAACAGTTTTTGTTATTTTCACCAGGTAAGGCCCCACTGAGCTGTGTAGTTGATTTTTCAGAAGCCACCTGGCTACCACAAATGACGGGTCTCAACGAAGTGTCTTATCATCACGTGGGAATTTATAGCGGCCAAATACATAAAATGGGGGAACCCGGAGAAAAGTCCACGTGACCACGGTGGAGAGAGAGAGACACGGGATCGAACCCATGACCTCCTGTACACCAGGCAAGGTAGTTAACATCTCCTAGCCACCGTGATGATGATGAGAGAGAGACGCAGAAAACTCAAAATATACAGCAGCAGCAGGCGCCAGGATCGGGATCGAACCCACGACCTCCTGCACACCAGGCGAGGTTGTCAACATCTTGTCACTGCGGCTGTATGCAGATCGCGGTGCCGGTCTGCGAGGTGACGGCCATTCACAAGGACAAGACGGCACGGCTCGTGCCCAACGCCGTGCGGATCACCACCACCACCGCCACGGTAACGACCACCACCACCACCACGGTAACGACCACCGCCACGGCAACGACCGCCGCCGCGCGACCTCGGCAACCGCGAAGGAGATGACCCTCGGCGCCGGGGAGTGCGCGAGCGGCCCGTTCACGTTTCTCGAGATTCCTGCCGAGCCGTCGTCTCCTCGCGGCCTCTCTGTGGGCCCCCCCCGCCACCCTCACCCGACGAGTGTCTTTGCCTGCTTCACGGCCGCGTTTGCCCCGTGCCCTGCCCGTGTCTCCCCAGCACACGTTCGTGTCCCTGCTGTCACGGGAGACGGCGCTGAAGGTCCTTCGCGCCGTGTGCACCCACCTGGAGGTGGGGACTCTGCCGAGCCGGGCCGCCCAAGCGGACCGGCCCCACCGCTCCACTCAGCCACCCAGCTCCACCGCTCCACCCCACCGCTCCACTCAGCCACGCCACTCAACCACCCAGCCCCACCGCTCCACCCCACCGCTCCACTCAGCCACGCCACTCAACCACCCAGCCCCACCGCTCCACCCCACCGCTCCACTCAGCCACCGCTCCACTCAGCCACCCAGCTCCACCGCTCCACCCCACCGCTCCACTCAGCCACGCCACTCAACCACCCAGCCCCACCGCTCCACCCCACTGCTCTGCTCAGCCATGCCACTCAACCACCCAGCTCCACCGCTCCACCCCACCGCTCCACCCCACCGCTCCACTCAATCACTCCACGCCACCACTCCACCCCACCGCTCTACTCAGCCACGCCACTCAACCACTCCGCTCCATCGCTGGACTCAACCACTCTGCTCTGCCACTCCTCCACTCCACCCCACAAATCCACTCCACCACTCCGCTCCACCAGTCTACAACTCCACCACCCCACCATTCCACCTCACCACTCCATCTACCCTACCACCCATGTACACCTAGGCCTGCGTGCGTGTGCGTGTGTGTGTGTGCGTGTGTGTGTGTGCGTGTGTGCTCATAGAACTTTCCAGATGTACCCGACAGTCCGAAGCGTGGCCGCGACTCAGACTCCAGCGACAGCTCACGCAGCAACTCCCCCGGACGGAGACACGGTAGGGAAATGGAGCGGTCGCGCCAGGTAGTCTCCATAGAAAATTCGCAGCCAATGAAAAGGTAACGCCGCTGTTGGTGCCTGTAAGTGTCTGTAGTTGTCTGTTGGTGTCTGTTGTGTTTCTGTTGTGTTTCTGTTGGTGTCTGTAGTTGTCTGTAGGTGTCTGTTGTGTTTCTGTTGTGTTTCTGTTGGTGTCTGTAGGTGTCTGTAGTTGTCTGTTGTTGTCTGTAGGTGTCTGTTGTGTTTATGTTGTGTTTCTGTTGGTGCCTGTAGGTGTCTGTAGTTGTCTGTTGTGTTTCTGTTGTGTTTCTGTTGGTGTCTGTAGTTGTCTGTTGGTGTCTGTTGTGTTTCTGTTGTGTTTCTGTTGGTGTCTGTAGTTGTCTGTAGGTGTCTGTTGTGTTTCTGTTGTGTTTCTGTTGGTGTCTGTAGGTGTCTGTAGTTGTCTGTTGTTGTCTGTAGGTGTCTGTTGTGTTTATGTTGTGTTTCTGTTGGTGCCTGTAGGTGTCTGTAGTTGTCTGTTGTGTTTCTGTTGTGTTTCTGTTGGTGTCTGTAGTTGTCTGTTGGTGTCTGTTGTGTTTCTGTTGTGTTTCTGTTGGTGTCTGTAGTTGTCTGTAGGTGTCTGTTGTGTTTCTGTTGTGTTTCTGTTGGTGTCTGTAGGTGTCTGTAGTTGTCTGTTGTTGTCTGTAGGTGTCTGTTGTGTTTATGTTGTGTTTCTGTTGGTGCCTGTAGGTGTCTGTAGTTGTCTGTTGTGTTTCTGTTGTGTTTCTGTTGGTGCCTGTAGGTGTCTGTAGGTGTCTGTTGTGTTTCTGTTGTGTTTCTGTTGGTGTCTGTAGGTGTCTGTAGTTGTCTGTTGTGTTTCTGTTGTGTTTCTGTTGGTGTCTGTAGGTGTATGTAGGTGTCTGTAGTTGTCTGTTGTGTTTCTGTTGGTGCCTGTAGGTGTCTGTAGGTGTCTGTAGGTGTCTGTTGTGTTTCTGTTGGTGCCTGTAGGTGTCTGTAGGTGTCTGTAGTTGTCTGTTGTGTTTCTGTTGTGTTTCTGTTGGTGCCTGTAGGTGTCTGTAGTTGTCTGTAGTTGTCTGTTGTGTTTCTGTTGGTGCCTGTAGGTGTCTGTAGGTGTCTGTAGTTGTCTGTTGTGTTTCTGTTGGTGTCTGTAGGTGTCTGTAGGTGTCTGTTGTGTTTCTGTTGTGTTTCTGTTGGTGCCTGTAGGTGTCTGTAGGTGTCTGTTGTGTTTCTGTTGTGTTTCTGTTGGTGTCTGTAGGTGTCTGTAGTTGTCTGTTGTGTTTATGTTGTGTTTCTGTTGGTGCCTGTAGGTGTCTGTAGGTGTCTGTAGTTGTCTGTTGTGTTTCTGTTGGTGTCTGTAGTTGTCTGTAGGTGTCTGTAGTTGTCTGTTGTTGTCTGTTGTGTTTCTGTTGGTGTCTGTAGTTGTCTGTAGTTGTCTGTAGGTGTCTGTTGTGTTTCTGTTGGTGCCTGTAGGTGTCTGTAGTTGTCTGTAGTTGTCTGTTGTGTTTCTGTTGGTGCCTGTAGGTGTCTGTAGTTGTCTGTTGTGTTTATGTTGTGTTTCTGTTGGTGGCTGTAGGTGTCTGTAGTTGTCTGTAGTTGTCTGTTGTTGTCTGTTGTGTTTCTGTTGGTGCCTGTAGGTGTCTGTAGGTGTCTGTTGTGTTTCTGTTGGTGCCTGTAGGTGTCTGTAGGTTTCTGTTGGTGTCTGTTGTTGTCTGTACGTGTCTTTAGGTGTCTCGAAGTACAGTCGTACCACCGATTAACGTCTCCCCCTTTCGCGGCGTTTCCCAAACACCTCGTCGCTGCATTAACACCACGACCCGATTCCCGCCAGCCTCGGCCCCGCACACTCACGTCGCTGACAGCATCATCCATTCCTTCCCATTATCCGTCGCCTCCACCACCACCAGCCACCACCTGTCAATCGCTTCAATTGACGTCGTTGAGATATTCGTCATCGCACCTTTCAGGAAGGCGTCCCCGACGTAAACCACCGGTGTGTTGCTGTTCCTGTCGGTGCCGGGAGGTGTCTCTGTAGGTATCTGTCGGTGTCTGTAGGTACGTGTTGGTGCCTGTAAGTGTGTCTGTAGGTATCTGTCGATGTCTCTAGGTATCTGTCGGTGTCTGTAGGTACGTGTCGGTGCCGGGAGGTGGGTCTGTAGGTATCTGTCGGTGTCTGTAGGTATCTGTCGGTGTCTCTAGGTGTGTCTGTAGGTATCTAACAGTGTCTCTAGGTACGTGTCGGTGCCGGGAGGTGGGTCTGTAGGTATCTGTCGGTGTCTGTAGGTATCTGTCGGTGTCTCTAGGTACGTGTCGGTGCCTGTAGGTGTGTCTGTAGGTATCTGTCGGTGTCTCTAGGTATCTGTCGGTGTCTGTAGGTACGTGTCGGTGCCAGGAGGTGGGTCTGTAGGTATCTGTCGGTGTCTGTAGGTACGTGTCGGTGCCGGGAGGTGGGTCTGTAGTTATCTGTCGGTGTCTCTAGGTACGTGTTGGTGCCTGTACGTGTATCTGTAGGTATCTGTCGATGTCTCTAAGTACGTGTTGGTGCCTGTAGGTGTGTCTGTAGGTATTTGTCAGTGTCTCTTGGTATGTGTCAGTGCCTGTAAGTGTACCTGTAGGTATCTGTCAGTGTCTCTAGGTACGTGTCGGTGCCTGTAGGTGTGTCTGTAGGTATTTGTCAGTGTCTCTTGGTATGTGTCAGTGCCTGTACGTGTATCTGTAGGTATCTGTCGGTGTCTCTAGGTACAGTGATGGGAAAAAAGTATTTGATCCCCTGCTGATTTTGTATGTTTACCCACTGACAAAGAAATGATCAGTCTATAACTTTAATGGTAGGTTTATTTGAACAGTGAGAGACAGAATAACAACAAAATCCAGAAAAACGCATGTCAAAAATGTTATAAATTGATTTGCATTTTAATGAGGGAAATAAGTATTTGACCCCCTCTCAATCAGAAATATTTCTGGCTCCCAGGTGTCTTTCATACAGGTAATGAGCTGAGATTAGGAGCACATTCTTGAAGGGAGTGCTCCTAATCTCAGCTTGTTGCCTGTATAAAAGACACCTGTCCACAGAAGCAATCAATCAGATTCCACAATCTCCACCATGGCCAAGACCCAAGAGCTCTCCAAGGATGTCAGGGACAAGATTGTAGACCTACACAAGGATGGAATGGGCTACAAGACCATTGCCAAGCAGCTTGGTGAGGTGACAACAGTTGGTGCGATTATTCGCAAATGGAAGAAACACAAAAGAACTGTCAATCTCCCTCGGCCTGGGGCTCCATGCAAAATCTCACCTCGTGGAGTTGCAATGATCATGAGAACGGTGAGGAATCAGCCCAGAACTACACGGGAGGATCTTGTCAATGATCTCAAGGCAGCTGGGACCATAGTCACCAAGAAAACAATTGGTAACACACTACGCCGTGAAGGACTGAAATCCTGCAGCGCCCGCAAGGTCCCCCTGCTCAAGAAAGCACATATACATGCCCGTATGAAGTTTTCTAATGAACATGTGAATGATTCAGAGGACAACTGGGTGAAAGTGTTGTGGTCAGATGAGACCAAAATGGAGCTCTTTGGCATCAACTCAACTCGCCGTGTTTGGAGGAGGAATGCTGCCTATGACCCCAAGAACACCATCCCCACCGTTAAACATGGAGGTGGAAACATTATGCTTTGGGGTGTTTTTCTGCTAAGGGGACAGGACAACTTCACCGCATCAAAGGGACGATGGACGGGGCTATGTACCGTCAAATCTTGGGTGAGAACCTCCTTCCCTCAGCCAGGGCATTGAAAATGGGTCGTGGATGGGTATTCCAGCATGACAATGACCCAAAACACACGGCCAAGGCAACAAAGGAGTGGCTCAAGAAGAAGCACATTAAGGTCCTGGAGTGGCCTAGCCATTCTCCAGACCTTAATCCCATAGACAATCTGTGGAGGGAGCTGAAGGTTCGAGTTGCCAAACGTCAGCCTCGAAACCTTAATGACTTGGAGAAGATCTGCAAAGAGGTTGGGACAAAATCCCTCCTGAGATGTGTGAAAACCTGGTGGCCAACTACAAGAAACGTCTGATGTCTGTGATTGCCAACAAGGGTTTTGCCACCAAGTACTAAGTCATGTTTTGCAGAGGGGTCAATACTTATTTCCCTCATTAAAATGCCAATCAATTTATAACATTTTTGACATGCGTATTTCTGGATTTTTTTTGTTGTTATTCTGTCTCTCGCTGTTCAAATAAACCTACCATTAAAATTATAGAATGATCATTTCTTTGTCAGTGGGCAAACGTACAAAATCAGCAGGGGATCAAATACTTTTTTCGCTCACTGTAACTGTTGATGCCTGTAGATGTCTCTAGGTACCTGTAGGTGTGTGTCTCGGCACCTGTCGGTCATAATAAACGTTTTTGGGTTAGATCGCGTTATTTATAAATGTGTCGCAGCCCTCCACCACCCAACACGGCCAATCAGTGTCTGAAGGTATCCGTGGTGCCTGCGCGTGTTTTTCTGCGTTCACGTTTCAGATCAACTATCGAGCGCGCAGGAGCCCAGCTTCGACAGCGTGGACGGAGACGGCGGCCTCTACTCCCACAATGCACCGGCGGTGGAGGGCGGCGCTGCAACCGCCACCCACGATGCACCGGGGCCCCCAAGCTCAGGCCGCAGCCTCGGCTGCATGCTCTGCACCTTGTTCCTCACGTGAGCCTCCCGGCGGCACGGTCACACAGTCAAAAACAAAGATCCCCACTCCCCCCCCCCCCCCCCCCGTGTAGCCTGAACAGACTGTTGGGGCAAGTGCTGTTAATGAGTAGCAGCTATGAAGGCCGGCACGGTGCACGAGGGGGTGGGTGACCAGCACGACGCCCGACCGCCTTTGTCTTCCCGGTGGCGATGTTTACGCACCCACACCAGCCACTCATTTGAGGTCGAGTCGAGCGAGGGGAGGCCCAGGACCTGTTCAGATAATCGTCACCGGTGATCGATGTGAGGGTGAATCAAATTCGGGTCGCAAGGTTCGCAGTGCAGCGCACTGACCATTGCAGACGCACACACGCACACTCGCACACTCGCACACACGCACACACACACGCACGCACGCACGCACACACGCACACACGCACACATGCACACACACACACTCGCACACTCGCACACACGCACGCACACACGCACGCACGCACACACGCACACACGCACACACACGCTCGCACACTCGCAGACACGCACGCACACATGCACACACGCACACACGCACGCATGCACACATGCACGCATGCACACTCACGTGGCTTGCACCACACGGGGATGCCCCGGTCGCCCCACACAGCCGAGTGGAGCGCAGAGACCGATTCTTTGGACATCTCTTGGGAGCCTCTGACGAGTGCGGCGTGTGGACACCGCCTCTGCCCCCCCCCCCCCCAGGACGGTGCTGCTGGTGGGCATCTCCTCGTACTTGACCTTGAGGATCGCCTCCCTGGAGAGGCACATTCATCTCATGGAGGCCACGCCAGGGTGAGTCGTCCGCTCATCCACTCGGCCCCCTCGGCCCCCTCGGCCCCCTCGGCCCCCTCGGCCCGCCCGCTCGTCCACGCCATCGCGGATCCACATGACAACCGCAGCGCGTCACAGGCTGGAGTTTGCGCGACCCGGCGAGAACTCAACAAACCAGGACAGAGGAGCGTCGTTTGCAGGCGTCAGTGACCCCGGCCCGCCAAAAATTCCAGAAGCAGAAACAAATGAAGGTAAAGTTACGGCAGTGAAGCGGACACGGGAGCAGGAAAAACACGAAACAACAACGGAAACCACCACCGTGTTCCGTGGCAAATTGAAGAACGCGGCGCGCTAACGTGAGTCGAGGTCAGATTGAATGAACGGAGTCAGCGACGGCTGCTTCTCGTGCGAGCATCGAGGGGCGGTGCTCGGTCTCCCGTGGGGGGCGAGGCTCTCCACAGAGCGACCACCGGCAATATCCCCCAAAGTGACGATGGGCTGAGTCAGCCAACACCCCCCAAAACCCCCACCCCCAAAGCCCCACCAACCCCCCCCCCTCCCCCCAAAACGCCCCCCTAACCAGGATTTGAGTTTTCCCAACCTTCGGGTTTGTGCGAGGCGCTCGCTCTGAGCAGGCCATGTGGCCGGCGGCGACTTCCACGCGCGTGCAGCGTGCGGTGTGCAGCTACAGAGTGCAGTGTGCAGCGTGCAGTGTGCAGTGTGCGGCGTGCGGTGTGCAGTGTGCGGTGTGCAGTGTGCAGTGTGCAGCGTCCAGTGTGCAGTGTGCAGTGTGCGGTGTGCAGTGTGCGGCGTGCGGTGTGCAGTGTGCGGTGTGCAGTGTGCAGTGTGCGGTGTGCAGCTACAGAGTGCAGCGTGCAGCGTGGGGAGCGGCAGCGCAGCGGCCAGCATCGGTGACGATTATCTGAGCTGGTCCTGGGCCTCCCATAGGTTGACTCAGCCTCAAATGAGTACCTGGTGTGGTGTGTGAACATCGCCACTGGGGAGACAAAGACGGCCGGGCGTGGTGCTGGCCACCCACCTCCTCGTGTGCCGTGGCCTGCCTTCATAGGCTGCTACTCGCTAACAGCACTTGCCCCTACAGTCTGTTCAGGCTACACAGGGGATCTACAATGACCAGAGCACCGGGCGGATAAAGCGCGGAGAGTTGGCTCAGTGGACAACACAGCTGGCGCGTCCATCAGCCAGCCATCTCAGTCAGTCAACCCATGGCACCTGGCTCTATCCCATGAGCTTCCTGCCAGCGAGGAGCCTTCGACACTTCACGTGGCCTCAAAGTGCACCTAGCGTGGCACAGGTGCCGTGGTGACGTCACCGCCACGTAGCGGTGAAGGCGGTTGTCGTTGCCTTATGATGTTGTTGTTGTTGTTGCCTGGTGCAGGCTCACCGAGCAGTGGGGCTGCCTCTCGTCCGAGCCGTCCGCCGACGGCCACTCGTGCCTGACCAGCGCCATCGCCACCGGCCTCAACGCCCCGACAAGTGGGGCCCTCCTCCCCCTACTCCTCCTCCTCTCCCTACTCCTCCTCCCCCTCCTCCTCCCCTCCTCCTCCCTCCTCCTCCTCCTCCTCTCCTCTACTCCTTCTCCTCCTCCTCTCCCTACTCCTTCTCCCCCTCCTCCTCCCCCTCCTCCTCCCTCCTCCTCCTCCTCCTCCCCCTACTCCTCCTCCTCTCCCTACTCCTCCTCCCCCTCCTCCTCCCCCTCCTCCTCCCTCCTCCTCCTCCTCCCCCTCCTCCTCCTCTCTCCCTACTCCTCCTCCCCCTCCCCTCCTCCTCCCCTACTCCTCCCCCTTACTCCCTCCTCCCTCTCCTCCTCCCCCTCCTCTCCCCCCCTCCTCCCTCCCCCTACTCCTCCTCTCCCTACTCTCCTCCTCCTCCCCCTCCCTCCTCCCCTCCTCCTCCTCCTCCCCCTCCTCCTCCTCTCCCTACTCCTCCTCCCCCTCCCTCCTCCCCCTCCTCCTCCCCCTACCCTCCCCTACTCCTCCTCTCCCTACTCCTCCTCCCCCTCCTCCTCCCCCTCCTCCTCCCCCTACTCCTCCTCTCCCTATCCTCCTCCTCCCTCCCCTCCCCTCCTCCTCCCCCTACTCCTCCTCCCCCTACTCCTCCTCCTACTCCTCCTCCCTACTCCTCCTCCCCCTCCTCCTTCCCCTCCTCCTCCCCCTACTCCTCCTCCCCCCTCCCTCTCCTCCTCCTCCTCCTCCTCCCCCTCCTCCTCCTCTCCCTACTCCTCCTCCTCTCCCTACTCCTCCTCCCCCTCCTCCTCCCCTCCTCCTCCCCTACTCCTCCTCCTACTCCTCCTCCCTCCTTCCTCCTCTCCTCCCCCTACTCCTCCTCCCTCTACTCCCCCCTCCCTCCTCCCCCTACTCCTCCTCCCCCTATGCCTCCTCCCCCTACTCCTCCTCCCCCTACACCTCATCCTCCTCCTCCCCCTTCTCCTCCTCCCCCTACTCCTCCTCCCCCTACTCCTCCTCTCCCTCCTCCTCCTCCCCCTCCTCCTCCCCCTCCTCCCTCCTCCTCCTCCTCCTCCTCCTCCCCCTCCTCCTCCTCTCCCTACTCCTTCTCCCCCCTCCTCCTCCCCCTCCTCCTCCCCCTACTCCTCCTCCCCCTACTCCTCCTCTCCCTACTCCTCCTCCCCCTCCTCCTCCCCCTCCTCCTCCCCCTCCTCCTCCCCCTCCTCCTCCCCCTACTCCTCCTCCCCCTACTCCTCCTCCTACTCCTCCTCCCTCCTCCTCCTCCTCCTCCTCCTCCCCCTACTCCTCCTCCCTCTACTCCTCCTCCCCCTACTCCCCCTACGCCTCCTCCCCCTACTCCTCCTCCCCCTACTCCTCATCCTCCCTCCTCCCCCTACTCCTCCTCCCCCTACTCCTCCTCCCCCTCCTCCCTCCTCCCCTACTCCTCCTCCCCCTACTCCTCCCTCCTACTCCTCCTCCCCTCCTCCTCCTCCTCCTCCTCCCCCTACTCCTCCTCCCTCTACTCCTCCTCCCCCTACTCCTCCTCCCCCTATGCCTCCTCCCCCTACTCCTCCTCCCCCTACTCCTCATCCTCCTCCTCCCCCTACTCCTCCTCCCTCTACTCCTCCTCCCTCCTCCTCCCCCTACTCCTCCCCCTCCTCCTCCCCCTACTCATCCTCCCTCCTCCTCCTCCCCCTACTCCTCCTCCCCCTACTCCTCCTCCCCCTCCTCCTCCTCCCCCTACTCCTCCTCCCCCTACTCCTCCTTCCCCCCACTCATCCTCCCCCTACTCCTCCTCCCCCTACTCCTCCTCCCCCTACTCCTCCTCCCCCTACTCCTCCTCCCCCTACTCATCCTCCCCCTACTCCTCCTCCCCCTACTCCTCCTCCTCCCCCTACTCCTCTTCCCTCCTCCTCCTCCCTACTCCTCCTCCCTACTCATCCTCCCTCCTCCTCCTCCCCCTACTCCTCCTCCTCCCCCTACTCTTCCTCCCTCCTCCTCCCCCTACTCCTCCCCCTCCTCCTCCCCCTACTCCTCCTCCCCCTACTCCTCCTCCCCCTACTCCTCCTCCCCTACTCATCCTCCCCTCCTCCTCCCCTCTACTCCTCCTCCCTCCTCCCCCTACTCCTCCTCCCCCTATGCCTCCTCCCCCTCCTCCTCCTCCCCCTACTCCTCCTCCCCCTACTCCTCCTCCCCCTCCTCCCTCCTCCTCCTCCCCCTCCTCCTCCTCTCCCTACTCCTTCTCCCCCTCCTCCTCACCCTCCTCCTCCCCCTACTCCTCCTCCCCCTACTCCTCCTCTCCCTACTCCTCCTCCCCCTCCTCCTCCCCCTACTCCCCTCCCCTACTCCTCCTACTACTCCTCCTCCCTCCTCCTCCTCCTCCCCCTACTCCTCCTCCTCTACTCCTCCCCTCCTCCTCCCCCTACTCCTCCTCCTCCTACGCCTCCTCCCCATACTCCTCCTCCCCCTACTCTCATCCTCCTCCTCCCCCTACTCCTCCTCCCCCTACTCCTCCTCCCTCCTCCTCCCCCTACTCCTCCCCCTCCTCCTCCCCCTAATCATCCTCCCTCCTCCTCCTCCCCCTACTCCTCCTCCCCCTACTCATCCTCCCTCCTCCTCCTCCCCCTACTCCTCCTCCCCTACTCCTCCTCCCCCTCCTCCTCCTCCCCCTACTCCTCCTCCCCCTACTCCTCCTCCCCCTACTCCTCCTCCCCCTACTCCTCCTCCCCCTACTCCTCCTCCCCCTACTCATCCTCCCCCTACTCCTCCTCCCCCTACTCCTCCTCCTCCCCCCTACTCCTCCTCCCTACTCCTCCTCCCTACTCCTCCTCCCTACTCATCCTCCCTCCTCCCCTACTCCTCCTCCCCCTACTCCTCCTCCCTCCTCCTCCCCATACTCCTCCCCCTCCTCTTCCCCCTACTCCTCCTCCCCCTACTCCTCCTCCCCTACTCTCCTCCTCCCCCTACTCCTCCTCCCTACTCCTCCTCCCTACTCCTCCTCCCCTACTCATCCTCCCTCCTCCCCCTACTCCTCCTCCCCCTACTCCTCCTCCCTCCTCCTCCCCCTACTCCTCCCCTCCTCTTCCCCTACTCCTCCTCCCCTACTCCTCCTCCCCCTACTCCTCCTCCCTCCTCCTCCCCCTACTGCTCCTCCCCCTACTCCTCCTCCCCCTCCTCCCCCTACTCCTCCTCCCCCTACTCCCTCCTCCCATACTCCTCCCCCTACTCCTCCTCCCCCCTACCTCCTCCCCTACTCCTCCTCCCCCACTCCTCCTCCCCTACTCCTCCTCCCCCTACTCCTCCTCCCCCTACTCCTCCTCCCCCTACTCCTCCTCCCCCTCCTCCTCCTCCCCCTACTCCTCCTCCCCTACTCCTCCTCCCCCTACTCCTCCTCCCCCTACTCCTCCTCCCCCTACTCCTCCTCCCCCTTCTCCTCCTCCCCCCACTCATCCTCCCCCTACTCCTCCTCCCCCTACTCCTCCTCCCCCTACTCCTCCTCCCCCTACTCCTCCTCCCCCTACTCCTCCTCCCCCTACTCATCCTCCCTCCTCCTCCTCCCCCTACTCCTCCTCCCCCTACTCCTCCTCCCCCTCCTCCTCCTCCCCCTACTCCTCCTCCCCCTCTCTCCTCCCCCTACTCCTCCTCCCCCCACTCATCCTCCCCCTACTCCTCCTCCCCCTACTCCTCCTCCCCCTACTCCTCCTCCCCCTACTCATCCTCCCCCTACTCATCCTCCCCCTACTCCTCCTCCCCCTACTCCTCCTCCCTACTCCTCCTCCCTACTCCTCCTCCCTACTCCTCCTCCCTACTCACCTCCCTCCTCCCCTACTCCTCCTCCCCTACTCTCCTCCCCTACTCTCCTCCCCCTACTCCTACTCCTCCTCCTCCTCCTCCTCTCCCTACTCCTCTCCCCTACTCCTCCTCCCTACTCCTCCCCCCTCCCTCCTCCCTTCCCTCCTCCCCCTACTCCTCCTCCCCTCCCTCCTCCTCCCCCTACTCCTCCTCCCCTACTCCTCCTCCCCTACTTCTCCTCCTCCTCCCCCTCCTCCCTCCTCCCCCTACTCATCCTCCTCCCCCTACTCCTCCCTCCTCCCCTCGCCCCGCCCCATGCGCTCTCCCGTGGCCGCGGTCGTGAACGGGAGACGGAACTCGGAGATGGACCGTGTGGAGACGGAGCGCGTGGAGACGGAGCGCGGAGACGGAGCGTAGAGACGGAGCGCGTGGAGACGGAGCGCGTGGAGACGGAGCGCGTGGAGACGGAGCGCGTGGAGACGGAGCGCGTGGAGACGGAGCGCGTGGAGACGGAGCGCGTGGAGACGGAGCGCGTGGAGACGGAGCGCGTGGAGACGGAGCGCGTGGAGACGGAGCGCGTGGCCCGCTGGCCCCGGGCCGGGTGTGACGCTCGTGGCGTGCCACTCTCGTTGTCTCCAGGTGCAGGCGGACCTGCGCAGGCTGCTGGACGACTGGGAGTGACTCTTCCCACGCCGCTCCTCCTCGGCGCGGGATTCCGGCGGGCTGTAACGACCGCGTCATCTCAGAGGAGGGGGAGGAGTGGGGAGCGGAGTGGGGGGGGGGTTCAGTCTTCACGGTCCCTGGTACCACGGATCCCTCCCCCCCTACCCGCTCAGTAGCCGTGACACCGGCTGGGGGGTGACCCTTGCAAGATGCTGCTCATTTCCCACACATCGGGACGTGTTGAAACGTCTCACTATTTTTTGCCATTTTAAAACTTAAGCACGTTCGCCCACAGG
Organism: Petromyzon marinus; assembly: GCF_048934315.1. Taxonomy (NCBI): domain Eukaryota; kingdom Metazoa; phylum Chordata; class Hyperoartia; order Petromyzontiformes; family Petromyzontidae; genus Petromyzon; species Petromyzon marinus. The sequence goes on from NC_133723.1 coordinate 1,905,422, forward strand.
CGCGAAACATGCCGAGTCGTTTGAAGGTAACGTGGGAGACTGGGGACGAGTGGGCGCGGGTTGGCGGTCACCGTTGCTGAATTTTGGCTGTGGAAGGGCGGGCAGCCTCATCGCTCGCTCAACTCATTCAGCCGGTCATTCGCTCAGTCGCCCATTCGCTCATTCGGGCACGGATTCAGTCGCTCGCCCGTCACCACGCATCGTCGCTCAAGCGCTCGGTCACATCGTCGCTCGCCCGTCGGCTGCCGCGTGCAGGGCCCCTCGTGGCTGTGTGCCTTTGTCGGCCAATCGGGCGCTGGCGAGCTCGTCTGGTTTTTATTTGTATATTTTCTCGGGCGAAGAAGACGCCAATAAAGACGCGTCGGGAGCTTGAGAGGCTGCATTCGTTTTTCGCCTGCCACAGCGCTGATTGTGTGGCGCGCGGGCACACGCACGTGCACACGCACGGGCACACTTATGGGCACACGCACGGGCACACGCACGTGCACATGCACACGCACGGTCACACACGCACGTGCACATGCACGTGCACATGCACGGGCACATGCACTAGCCTGCCTTTCTTTAGCTGGCGCATCACCACTCGCGTTGAACTCCACGCACCCGGCAGTAACGGCAGCGCGCGTGTGGGGCCTTGCTAATACGGCAAGCCCTCCGCTCCACGGTAGATGCATTCCTGACAAGTGCCGGGCGTTAAAGTGAAAAACTCAGTCCGCAAAAATCTCTTTCCCCATAAATAAGGTAACTATAAAGTTTGGCGAAATCCGATGTGCACACAACGCAGTAAGATGGCGAACAGATAGCTGACGGCACGCCACCACGTTACCGTATCATTCCACGTCCTGTATCGCTGTACCGCTCAGCCGCGCAGCTCAAGAAGGTAGTTTGTTGTCGACCGCTCAATAGCCACGTTATGGCAGCGTGCCCTCCGCGTCATAACGGCGCGTGCCCTCCGCGTCATAACGGTGCGTGCCCTCCGCGTCATAACGGTGCGTGCGTTCCGCGTTGTGCAAGAAGTGCACCCTGATGGAAGAACCGCGTCAAAGCCAAAACGCGTTGCAGTGTGAACACCGCCACGCGTTAGAGCGAGAACTTGCCATCGCTACCCCAGGAATGTTCCTCCTGGACAAAGATCAACTGTAACGAAAACGGCGTTATGGGAGGCAGCGCTATCAGAGGCGTGCCCGTACCAGGGGACACTGCGTTGGCAGTGGTGCACAAATTAACCAAAAAAACGCAACACAACAACAACAGCGCAGCCTTACGAGGTATTGGTGTATAATATTTGACGGTGTGGGCAATGGCCCTAGTTCTATATAGTTGCCTCGATGTTTGTATCTCACATTGCATTTCTTAGATGTATCTGCCTTTAGGAATGTGGAGGGTAGCAGTGGATCCCTGCGACTGGGCTCAAGGGAGGTATGCAAGGTGTGTGTCTGTTGAACTTCGTTCACACCGTATGTAGCCAACCGTGCTAATCGGAGGTGCAGTTGTTGAGTCTATGGGCAATGTTGAGTCTATGGGTAGTGTTTAGTGTATGTGTAGTGAGTCCAACTCAGGAGCAGACGTTGTTCCTTTTAGAGGCAACACATTTATTGTAACACCATAACACAAAGGGGTAACAGCCCTTTTACCCGATACAGCCGAGGGTGGTGGCCACCCAGCTAACTACTCTATACAGAGGGGTTCCTGCTACGAAGAGTCGGACACTCAATCGGGTCTCCGACCACGTGGTTGCCTCGTAGGACGAAGAGCTTCCAGCTTGAGACGTATAGCTTCCCGCTTGTAGATGTTGAGCTTCCAGCTTATAGGTGTAGAGCTTCCAGCTTGTAGGTGTAGAGCTTCCCGCTTGTAGGTGTAGAGCTTCCCGCTTGTAGGTGTTGAGCTTCCCGCTTGTAGGTGTTGAGCTTCCCACTTGTAGGTGTTGAGCTTCTAGCTTGTAGGTGTTGAGCTTCCCGCTTGTAGGTGTAGAGCTTCCAGCTTGTAGGTGTTGAGCTTCCTGCTTGTAGGTGTTGAGCTTCCCGCTTGTAGGTGTAGAGCTTCCAGCTTATAGGTGTAGAGCTTCCAGCTTGTAGGTGTAGAGCTTCCAGCTTGTAGGTGTAGAGCTTCCTGCTTGTAGGTGTTGAGCTTCCCGCTTGTAGGTGTTGAGCTTCCCGCTTGTAGGTGTAGAGCTTCCAGCTTGTAGGTGTTGAGCTTCCAGCTTGTAGGTGTAAAGCTTCCAGCTTGTAGATGTTGAGCTTCCAGCTTGTAGGTGTAGAGCTTCCAGCTTGTAGGTGTAGAGCTTCCAGCTTGTAGGTGTTGAGCTTCCAGCTTGTAGATGTTGAGCTTCCAGCTTGTAGGTGTAGAGCTTCCAGCTTGTAGGTGTTGAGCTTCCAGCTTGTAGGTGTTGAGCTTCCAGCTTGTAGGTGTAAAGCTTCCAGCTTGTAGATGTTGAGCTTCCAGCTTGTAGGTGTAGAGCTTCCAGCTTGTAGGTGTAGAGCTTCCAGCTTGTAGGTGTTGAGCTTCCAGCTTGTAGATGTTGAGCTTCCAGCTTGTAGGTGTAGAGCTTCCAGCTTGTAGGTGTTGAGCTTCCAGCTTGTAGATGTTGAGCTTCCAGCTTGTAGGTGTAGAGCTTCCAGCTTGTAGGTGTTGAGCTTCCAGCTTGAGACGTAGAGCTTCCCGCTTGCAGGTGTTGAGCTTCCCGTTTGTAGGTGTTGAGCTTCCAGCTTGTAGGTGTAGAGCTTCCAGCTTGTAGGTGTTGAGCTTCCCGTTTGTAGGTGTAGAGCTTCCAGCTTGTAGATGTTGAGCTTCCCGTTTGTAGGTGTTGAGCTTCCAGCTTGTAGGTGTTGAGCTTCCCGTTTGTAGGTGTTGAGCTTCCAGCTTGAGACGTAGAGCTTCCCGCTTGCAGGTGTTGAGCTTCCCGTTTGTAGGTGTTGAGCTTCCAGCTTGTAGGTGTAGAGCTTCCAGCTTGTAGGTGTAGAGCTTCCAGCTTGTAGGTGTAGAGCTTCCAGCTTGTAGGTGTTGAGCTTCCAGCTTGAGACGTAGAGCTTCCCGCTTGTAGGTGTTGAGCTTCCCGTTTGTAGGTGTTGAGCTTCCCGCTTGTAGGTGTAGAGCTTCCAGCTTGTAGGTGTTGAGCTTCCAGCTTGTAGGTGTAAAGCTTCCAGCTTGTAGATGTTGAGCTTCCAGCTTGTAGGTGTAGAGCTTCCAGCTTGTAGGTGTTGAGCTTCCAGCTTGTAGATGTTGAGCTTCCCGTTTGTAGGTGTAGAGCTTCCAGCTTGCAGATGTTGAGCTTCCCGTTTGTAGGTGTTGAGCTTCCAGCTTGTAGGTGTTGAGCTTCCCGTTTGTAGGTGTTGAGCTTCCAGCTTGTAGGTGTAAAGCTTCCAGCTTGTAGATGTTGAGCTTCCAGCTTGTAGGTGTAGAGCTTCCAGCTTGTAGGTGTAGAGCTTCCAGCTTGTAGGTGTTGAGCTTCCAGCTTGTAGGTGTTGAGCTTCCCGCTTGTAGGTGTAGAGCTTCTAGCTTGTAGGTGTAGAGCTTCCAGCTTGTAGGTGTTGAGCTTCCAGCTTGCAGGTGTTGAGCTTACCGTTTGTAGGTATAGAGCTTCCAGCTTGTAGGTGTTGAGCTTCCAGCTTGTAGGTGTTGAGCTTCCCGTTTGTAGGTGTAGAGCTTCCAGCTTGTAGATGTTGAGCTTCCCGTTTGTAGGTGTTGAGTTTCCCGCTTGTAGGTGTAGAGCTTCCAGCTTGTAGGTGTAGAGCTTCCAGCTTGTAGGTGTAGAGCTTGTAGGTGTAGAGCTTCCAGCTTGTAGATGTTGAGCTTCCCGTTTGTAGGTGTTGAGCTTCCCGCTTGTAGGTGTTGAGCTTCCAGCTTGTAGGTGTTGAGCTTCCAGCTTGTAGGTGTTGAGCTTCTAGCTTGTAGATATTGAGCTTCCAGCTTGTAGGTGTAGAGCTTCCCGCTTGTAGGTGTTGAGCTTCCCGCTTGTAGGTGTAGAGCTTCCAGCTTGTAGGTGTAGAGCTTCCAGCTTGTAGGTGTTGAGCTTCCAGCTTGTAGGTGTAGAGCTTCCCGCTTGTAGATGTTAAGCTTCCCGCTTGTAGGTGTTGAGCTTCCAGCTTGTAGGTGTTGAGCTTCTAGCTTGTAGATATTGAGCTTCCAGCTTGTAGGTGTTGAGCTTCCTGCTTGTAGGTGTTGAGCTTCCGCTTGTAGGTGTTGAGCTTCTAGCTTGTAGGTGTAGAGCTTCCCACTTGTAGGTGTTGAGCTTCCAGATCGTAGATGTTGAGCTTCCAGCTTGTAGGTGTTGAGCTTCCCGCTTGTAGGTGTAGAGCTTCCAGCTTGTAGGTGTTGAGCTTGTAGGTGTAGAGCTTCCAGCTTGTAGATGTAGAGCTTCCAGCTTGTAGGTGTTGAGCTTCCCGCTTGTAGGTGTTGAGCTTCCAGCTTGTAGGTGTTGAGCTTCCAGCTTGTAGGTGTTCAGCTTCAAGCTTGTAGATGTAGAGCTTCCAGCTTGTAGGTGTTGAGCTTCCAGCTTGTAGGTGTAGAGCTTCCCGCTTGTAGGTGTTGAGCTTCCCGCTTGTAGATGTTGAGCTTCCTGCTTGTAGGTGTAGAGCTTCCAGCTTGTAGGTGTTGAGCTTCCCGCTTGTAGGTGTTGAGCTTCCAGATTGTAGGTGTAGAGCTTCCCGCTTGTAGGTGTTGAGCTTCCATCTTGTAGGACGTAGAGCTTCCAGCTTGTAGATGTAGAGCTTCCAGCTTGTAGGTGTTGAGCTTCCCGCTTGTAGGTGTAGAGCTTCCAGCTTGTAGGTGTCGAGCTTCCAGCTTGTTGGTGTAGAGCTTCCCGCTTGTAGGACGTAGAGCTTCCAGCTTGTAGGTGTAGAGCTTCCAGCTTGTAGGTGTTGAGCTTCCCGCTTGTAGAATTCAGCGACCCCGGTCCCTCTCAGGGACCTGCCTTATATCCCTCTACGGTCGGGGCCGCTCCGCCGTCGGCCCGGCCCGCCTTCTCGAGCATTCTTGTTCTTTCTCAATCCTTCTCAAGAGCTCTCCCTGGACACGTGATCACCCACTAGCCCCCCCCCCCCCCCCCCCACCTGGGGCCCCTTGTGTGGACTCTCCGGATCACGTGTCTACGGGGTCAACCAGAGTGCCATGGCCCGGGGCAACCCTGCCCCTGGGCTGACGCTCACCCACTCCACCTCGTGGGAGCCCCCACCACACGCTGTGCGTGGTGCCCGCACTATCCCGGTGCTCACCAAGCCCCGCTAGGGCTGGTGCTACACACAGCCACCCACACGGTGCTGTCCACGCTAGGGCTGGTGCTACACACAGCCACCCACACGGTGCTGTCCACGCTAGGGCTGGTGCTACACACAGCCACCCACACGGTGCTGTCCACGATGTAGGAACATCGAACGGAACGGCCCTTCCGGGCCGGTACCATACAGTGACATCCCCGACGTCACAACATATGGGCAGTGTTGAGTCTATGGGCAATGTTGAGTCTATGGGCAGTGTTGAGTCTATGGTGCAGTATTGAGTCTATGGGTAGTGTTGAGTCTATGGGCAGTGTTGAGTCTATGGTGCAGTATTGAGTCTATGGGTAGTGTTGAGTCTATGGGCAGTGTTGAATCTATGGGCAGTGTTGCGTCTATGGGCAGTGTTGCGTCTGTGGGCAGTGTTTAGTCTATGGGTATTGTTAGTTTATGGGTAGTGTTAGTCTATGGGCAATGTAGAGTCTATGAGGCAGTGTTGAGTCTATGGTGCAGTGCTGAGTCTATGGTGCAGTGTTGAGTCTATGGTGCAGTGTTGAGTCTATGGTGAAGTGTTGAGTCTATGGGCAGTGTTTAGTCTATGGGCGGTATTAGTCTATAGGCCAGTGGTTCTTAAGCTGGGTTCGATCGAACCCCAAGGGTTCGTTGAGTCACTCTCCGGGGTTCGGCAGGGGTCAAGACACACACAGTGTAACAGACCGGTTCGCACTAGCGTCAAAAAATTGGCAACACACAAATATTTAGTTGCTTAGTGAAAATGTGTTACACAAAATAAATTCAGCCCACTTGTATTATTCGTGACGTCACGCTCCGCTTAGCCATCATTGGCTGCAGCTGATCATGCCACATTGCGTGATCAATGTGGCGTGATCACTGGACGCCAAGACGCGCTTCCTGCCGCTGTCCTGACCGAGACGGCTGGAGCGCTGGACCTTCCCGCCATTTCGGGGGCTGCAGCCATGCTCCACTCGTCCGCCATTTCGGGTGATCAGCCCGCACCGCAGCAGCAGCCGACGGCTTCCAAGGTGGAGGTTGTTCCCAAGTTCCGACGGCTGCCACCGGTGCGTCAGTTCACTGCTGCAGGAGGAGATTGGACGGCTTTTCGCCATCGATTCGAGGCCGCCTACATTTCCCTGGGATGGACATCCCCGGAGGCGCTTCAAGCTCTTCCCACGGCCCTCGACGATGACTCGTTAGCCGCCTTTTTAACCATCCCCGAGTCGGATAGAGCGACCCTCGCGCGCGCCTACACCGAAGATGGACGCTATTTTTGATCCCCCGTCTAATGTTCGGAGAAGATTCAGGCTACGGGGTGAGAACGAAACGCCGCTGGCCCATTGCAGTGCTCTCCTCGCCTTGGGGCACGCGGCTTTCCCTCGCATGGACAGAATCCCCTTGGAATCCCTCGCCTTGGAATGGCTTCTCTCCTTGGCCTGGGAGTTGGGGGTCACCCTCGCGGTGGAAGAAGTAGACAACCTGACTTCTCTGCGGGTAGCCCGCGGCATCCAAGTGCACCTCAACCTGAAAGACCGGCCGGTGGTGGCGGCCGGCGCAACGGAGCCGGCAGTGCACGAGCAGGCGTGCGCCTCCTTCGCCCGGGGAACGGAGGGAAGGAGCGCTGGCCTGCGCCCATCAGCATGGGAATGGTGTCCCAGGCTGAGCCAGCCGCCTGGGCGTCCTTATCGTACCTGCTAGAGGTGTGGCTGCACAGGCCGCATCGCCATCGACTGTCGCCGTGGGACCGGAGTGTCCCCGCCGCATCCATCCTCCGGCTTCAACACCTCCTGCCGCAATATACAGGACCGGAGAGCTGAAAGCCCACGGACGGAGCGTTGAGGACTCCTGCAGCGGACCATTCTTCACAACCAAGCAAAACCATCTCTACCCGCGGGGACGGTCTTGCCGCACACACTCGATGATTTCACTTTGCGATAATAGGACGGTTTGTTCATGCCGTCACATTCCCTTGTTACTGTTTATTGTTGTTGTTCTTTACTCTTCCACGGTCACTGCTTATGATTACGTTAGTTCATGGGTTGGTCATAACACATACGCGCGCTTGCATAGATTTGACAGGCGGGACGGCTGTGTTTTTATTTGTGGGGGGGGGGGGGATGTAGAGGAGTGAAATACGTGGTGCGCACAGTTAACCCGAGGGCAACTGAGAGCAAACAGGTGCACGTGTGCAACATGGGGGTTGCACGGACAAACCGCCAGTTGTTAAGGGGTGAAGCAGGTGCAAACGGGGTCGACCAGTTGTGCAAGTTGAGACCGGAGGTGTTGCCAGGGAGACGGGAGATAACGGTGGATTGATGGGCCATGTTGTATATGTGGGTGTGTGAAAATTGATGAAAAATATTGAAAATTAAATGAAATTCGAAATTTGCATAATTAATCCGAAATTATGTTAATTCGTGCAATTATGCGTATAACTATGCTAATTAGAGAGGTAATCGTATGAATTTATACGAGTGGGTGTGGTTGTGTTAATGATAGCCTTTATGATAATCAGGCCCTGCCTCGTTGACGAGGTGGGGTTATCAATCAGGATAACGCAATCAATCGTGTGCAGTTACGCTAGTGTCAATTCGGCCTCGTCTAACTTCGTATTATTGATCAGCATAATACAATGATTCTCGCTTTAACACTCCCCGAGTGTTCATATTTCAGGTCCCATGTTCATATCGTTCGCTTTAGTTTAATGAGTGTGGATTGGTGTGTTTATAGTTTAGGTTCCCGAGTTCCTATCTCGTCGCAGGATACAGATCTTATGCAAAAATTTCAGGAAAGAATCACACGACCACTTCTGTATTAATCAATTTATTTTCTAATTAAACCTTAACTATAATATGTATGTGAACTCTCAATCTCGGAACTTCAACACGGTATCCACACGGTATCAAGACAGTATCATCAACGACTGTACGATTTCACTTTGATAACACATGGACCCCGCATAAAGCGATTGCTGTTAGTGAGAGAGAGTCAGGACATGCAAATGCTATGCTACACAAAAGCTTATACATTATAATATGAACGATCATTATGCTTGAAATGGTCAGCACATTATCACAGGCGATTGATTAACATGCAACGGTATTCATAAAAAAAGACAATCAAACAGTTATTATTTCCAAAGGCATAAATGTAACAACAGATCCACCAGACAGACTATAAGATTACCGAAATGGCTTAGTGTGAGGGTATGCGGCAGAACGTGTTATCTCACGGGAGATTAATTAATTAATTCGTGAATAAGATTGTATGATCAGAAAATCGGTTTAGCACGATTCCTCCCCGGGAGCGTAGCTCCGTGGCGAAGGTGCCAAGGGTTAATTCGTATTGATGGATCGGTTGGTAACTTATGCGATTGGAAGTATAGTCCAAAACAAAATATTAAAGAGGGAAATTATGAATATACTTATAAATGACGGACTGTTATCACACGATCGATGCTTCCACAGCCAGATGGTTCACGGACTTGAGTGTTCGCTTCTGGTTAAGGACCCGTGTATGTTTGAGTAACATGAATTGTTTTGAATAGTCAGTGTTTGGAATTAATTCTTTGCGTTGCCATACGCTGAAGTTGGCATCGCTTGTAGGAGAAGTAGCCTCGCTCCATTTAGAGCGGTGAGGTGTGGGAGTGCATCATACGTATCGCCGCCCTCCTCCACGCAGCAGCCAGCCTCTGTCCACGGGGGAGAGTTGCTTGATCGCTCTCAGTTCTGCTCAGTGGACACCTCTCTCCACTGCTGGATGAGCTGCGCGATCACGCTCGTGCTGGTTCGCTAACAGCAGTTTCTCTCCGCTGTTGGATGAGCTGCATCGGCACGCTCCCTCTCTCTGGGTGGAGAACTCGAACGTGCTCGTTGCTGGTTTGCTGAAAGCAGGGTTTTCTCCACTGCTGGATGACTCAAGTCACACGTGCTCTTACTCTGGTTTGCAGAAGCTCTTGCTTGGTGCGTCGGTCGCTGTGCAGCTGGACTCAAAGTCGAATAAACTTTCAGCAATACTCGTTCAGCTCTTTTAAAATCACACTCGGTGGCGCCTCACTACCTTGCGAGTCTTGCCAACGTCAGTGGGTAGCGACGGGGCCACTTTGGCCTCTGTTCGCCGCGCCCTGCTCTGCAGCTCGCCGGCTCGCGACCTGTTCCTCTCGTTCTCAGTTTGAACTGCTGATGAGTCGAGCCGACTGGTCGAACTCCCCCGAGTTCCAACCCCCCTGGTCGAACTCCCCGAGTTCCGACCCCCCTGGTCGAACTCCCTCGAGTTGAACTCCTCCGAGTCGAACTGTCTCCCGAGAGTCGACCCCCCCTGGTCGAACTCTGGTGACCCCCCCCCCCCACCCAGTCGAACTCTGGGGTTTCAATGCTCAGGATCCTCTTTTTATGCCCAAAAATCCCTTCACTCGGATCCTGCCCACAAGGCGGGGTTTCTTTCGATTTTTGCTGTGTCAGGATTTGTCCGTATGTGTCTGTGCCCGTGTGTGTGTCCGTACGTGTGTCAGTGTGTGTCCTTGTGCATCACCCACGGTATATTCCGTTGTAATACTCCTACCATAAAACCCACAAGTAAAACAATCAAATGTTATAAATTGTCTCGAAGGCGCCTCTCTGTCTGGGTGCACAACCTGGAGAGAGGGGCGATATTCCCTCCGACTTTCACCGACGCACAAAGAAATGGTTAAACAGTTTTAAGTTAACATTTCATTTCATCAGAGTTCCACAGTTATGAGTCTGTATTAATCCAAGGTCTGAGTCAGCTTCTCGTTGTGGTGTTTGACTCGTGTTTCCCCAAGCATATACACACGCCTACCCCGCGCTGCAGGGATACAAAGACGGCCGGGATTTCCCTTTCTCTCCGACCCTGGGTTTAACATCGCCCTTTGCTTACGTTGCAGTTTTGCTGTGCTCTTGCATTTCTTTTCCTCTCTACTCTTACTTTAACCCGGCTTATTATTTGCGTATGGGTGGAGGCTAGAGCATTTATGTTGACTTAGGAAAACCTGATTGTTATAGGCTTCGGGTCAAGTCGTATAGAAATTACTAAAATATGGAAATACATTTCATATTAAATTAATAGACGGGTGATGGTTACATTGACATAGCTTGTGGCAGGGTTCAATTGAAGTGGGTGTGAAGATCAATAACTTTAGCCTACCCTGTCGTTAAATTCCGACTTTAAGTTACTTTAATAGTAATGCAGAACCAATTAGCTTTTTTGACTTAACTAGATCTAGGCTAACGCAACCTCCCAGTGACCCTGGCTTTGTGTTTACGTCAGCCCCTTGCAATCCGCTGTGCTCTGCTATCTGCTCCCTCTGACCCTGGGAGGGCTCTGAACGTCAAAATCGTGTTAGTGGGTCAAGGTAAATATGACCTCCACATGCCATGCTGAGGCCTGGTTTGGTGTTTTTATTCATTATTAAAATTAAAAGAAACAATAGAAATATGTATCTATATGTATTGAAACATTACTTGCTAATATTAAGATGGAAAGGGGGGCATATACAACAGCCAACAGGCGCCGGCCTGGCAAGAGCCTAAAGAGATGCATGAGAGGTCTCGGATAATTAGCAGAGGGATATAAGGGTGTGTGCGCGAGCGGAGAGGGAGTTGTTGTTGCCGGGGACCAAGTGTGAAGACATCTCGCCGCTGCCGCTAGGTGGGTGTTGGCTGATCCCCCCGCCCAGGACAGATGGGTGAGTGGGTCTGAGGGAGCGTAGGTGAGGGCAGCGGTGGAGATGTAGAGTCGCTGTGTGTGAAGACGCTGTGTGTAGAGACGCTGTGTGTGAAGACGCTGTGTGTAGAGTCGGTGTGTGTGAAGACGCTGTGTGTAGAGACGCTGTGTGTGAAGACGCTGTGTGTAGAGTCGCTGCGTGCAAAGATGCTGTGTGCGGACTTACTGAGAGCAAAGCTGCTGAGTGGCGGATAAGGGAGGTGAAAGGTAGATAAGAGTGGGGAGAGGTTAAGCATAAGTGACAGTATAGATAGTTATCGGAGTGCCTACAACTGGTGCAATAGGTGAACAAAGTGTAAGCAGGTGACTTGTTACAACGTGTCGGTGTGAGTATTTTTTAAAGACACTACACTAGTGTAGCGCACTGGTGTGTTGGAGAGCCAAGCCACAACATTTACAATCTCACCCAAAAAAACCCTTTATTATAGATACTGGTCGCGAAAGCCTACGTGTTAAAATGTAGTTACTACACCACTGATAATGTAGTTACTACACCACTGACAATGTAGTTACTACACCACTTATAATGTAATTACTACACCACTGATCATGTTACTACGCCACTTATAATGTAATTACTACGTCACTGAAAATGCAGTTACTACGCCACTGATAATGTAGTTACACCACTGTTAATGTAGTTACTACACCACTGATAATGTAGTTACTACACCACTGGCAATGTAGTTACTACTCCACTGATAATGTAGTTACTACGCCACTTATAATGTAGTTACTACACCACTAATAATGTAATTACAACACCACTGATAATGTAGTTACTACACCACTGCAAATGTAATTACTACGCCACTGATAATGTAGTTACTATGCCACTTATAATGTAGTTACTACTCCACTGATAATGTAGTTACTACGTCACTGATAATGTAGTCACTACGCCACTGATAATGTAGTTACTACGTCACTGATAATGTAGTTACTACTCCACTGATAATGTAGTTACTACGTCACTGATAATGTAGTCACTACGCCACTGATAATGTAGTTCCTACGTCACTGATAATGTAGTTACTACACCACTGATAATGTAGTTACTACGTCACTGATAATGTAGTTACTACTCCACTGATAATGTAGTTACTACGTCACTGATAATGTAGTCACTACGCCACTGATAATGTAGTTACTACGTCACTGATAATGTAGTTACTACGCCACTGATAATGTAGTTACTACACCACTGATAATGTAGTTACTACTCCACTGATAATGTAGTTACTACACCACTGATAATGTAGTTACTACACCACTGATAATGTAGTTACAGCACTGATAATGTAATCACTATGCCACTAATAATGTAGTTACACCACTGCATTATGCATAGAACTGGGAATCTAACAGAGAACGACCTTGCCTATAAACAACATCTGGCAAGTTCCACCAGCATCGTCTCGAGGGAGCCCGACCCTGCTGATGAGACCCTGAATGTCGACACCGATGCCAAGAGTGTCGCTTGCGCGGTGCCAACGCTGCTTACACTACGTCGCCCCAGGAAGGAATAACCGTGTGGCTGATGGAATGTGTCAACATTACTAGAGCTGTGTGTGTGGTGTGTGTGTGGTGTGTGTGTGTGGGGGGGATCGTGGTCCTGGGCCATCGCGTGGTGGGCTATGTAGTAGTGAGTTCAACTGAGTTGCAGACGTACACTTGGAGGCAACACATTTACTTAACTCCGACACACGGGGTAACTTTCCCCAAACGGAATAACAACCTGTGGTGGTGACCACCAGGCTAACTACACTAGTTAATACACTAGTAACTACACTACACTAGTAACTACACTACACTAGTAACTACACTACACTAGTAACTACACTAATTACAACGTAACTGCTACTACGGATCGAGGCCACAGCTCGGGTCCAGGTCCACGTGTTGGAGACTCGGAGAACGTAGAACGCTGACGAAGGGTTCTTCAGGATGAACAACAACAACGCCGATCCCTCTGGGGGACCCGGCTGATATTCTCTACGGCGTGGCTGGCTCCGCCCTTGGCCACGCCCACCTTCCAGAATCCTCGGGAAGTATCTCGATGCTAACCACGTGACCACCCCTAGCCCCCACTTGGGCCCCTTTGTAGACTTAACTGGTCACGTGTCCTCTCGGGTCAACCTGAGTGCCATGGCCTTTAGTAACCTCATTCCTATGGCCGGCACTCCCACACCCTGTCCGGTAGGGGCTGGCACTGCACGCCAAGCGTGGTGCTATCCAGCGCTATCCATCAGCGCTCACGAGCCCCTCTAGGGCCGGTACTACACCCACACCGCTGACGTGTCCACGATGGTGTTACACCACACGCAGTGCCTCTAGAGGGCCGGCATTGCACACTGACATCCGGCGATGTCACTACATACGTCATCACCATCGTGGTGCTGGGCTACGTCATAAACATCGTGGTGCTGGGTGATGTCCTCACCATCGTGGTGCTGGGTGATGTCCTCACCATCGTAGTGCTGGGTGATGTCATCACCATCGTGGTGCTGGGTGATGTCATCACCATCGTGGTGCTGGGTGATGTCATCACCATCGTGGTGCTGGGTGATGTCATCACCATCGTGGTGCTGGGTGATGTCATCACCATCGTGGTGCTGGGTGATGTCATCACCATCGTGGTGCTGGGTGATGTCATCACCATCGTGGTGCTGGGTGATGTCATCACCATCGTGGTGCTGGGTGATGTCATCACCATCGTGGTGCTGGGTGATGTCATCACCATCGTGGTGCTGGGTGATGTCATCACCATCGTGGTGCTGGGTGACGTCATCACCATCGTGGTGCTGGGTGATGTCATCACCATCGTGGTGCTGGGTGACGTCATCACCATCGTGGTGCTGGGTGATGTCATCACCATCGTGGTGCTGGGTGATGTCATCACCATCGTGGTGCTGGGTGATGTCATCACCATCGTGGTGCTGGGTGATGTCATCACCATCGTGGTGCTGGGTGATGTCATCACTATCGTGGTGCTGGGTGATGTCATCACCATCGTGGTGCTGGGTAATGTCATCACCATCGTGGTGCTGGGCTACGTCATCACCATCGTGGTGCTGGGTGATGTCATCACCATCGTAGTGCTAGGCTACGTCATCACCATCGTGGTGCTGGGTGATGTCATCATCATCGTGGTGCTAGGCTACGTCATCACCATCGTAGTGCTGGGTGATGTCATCACCATCGTGGTCCTGGGTGATGTCATCACCATCGTGGTGCTGGGTGATGTCATCACCATCGTGGTGCTGGGTGATGTCATCACTATCGTGGTGCTGGGTGATGTCATCACCATCGTAGTGCTGGGTGATGTCATCACCATCGTAGTGCTGGGCTACGTCATCACCATCGTAGTGCTGGGCTACGTCATCACCATCGTAGTGCTAGGCTACGTCATCACCATCGTGGTGCTGGGCTATGTCATCACCATCGTGGTGCTGGGTGATGTCATCACCATCGTGGTGCTGGGCTATGTCATCACCATCGTGGTGCTGGGCTACGTCATCACCATCGTGGTGCTGGGTGATGTCATCACCATCGTGGTGCTGGGTGATGTCATCACTATCGTGGTGCTGGGTGATGTCATCACCATCGTAGTGCTGGGTGATGTCATCACCATCGTGGTGCTGGGCTACGTCATCACCATCGTGGTGCTGGGCTACGTCATCACCATCGTGGTGCTGGGTGATGTCATCACCATCGTGGTGCTGGGCTATGCCATCACCATCGTGGTGCTGGGTGATGTCATCACCATCGTGGTGCTGGGTGATGTCATCACCATCGTAGTGCTGGGCAACGTCATCACCATCGCAGTTCTAGGCTACGTCATCGCCATCGTAGTGCTAGGCCACTTCATCACCATCGTAGTGCTGGGCTACGTCATCACCATCGTAGTGTTAGGCTACGTCATCACCATCGTGGTGCTGGGTGATGTCCTCACCATCGTAGTGCTGGGCTACGTCATCACCATCGTAGTGCTAGGCTACGTCATCACCATCGTCGTGCTGGGCTACGTCATCATCATCGTGGTGCTGGGCTACGTCATCATCGTGGTGCTGGGTGATGTCATCACCATCGTGGTGCTGGGCTATGCCATCACCATCGTGGTGCTGGGTGATGTCATCACCATCGTGGTGCTGGGTGATGTCATCACCATCGTAGTGCTGGGCAACGTCATCACCATCGCAGTTCTAGGCTACGTCATCGCCATCGTAGTGCTAGGCCACTTCATCACCATCGTAGTGCTGGGCTACGTCATCACCATCGTAGTGTTAGGCTACGTCATCACCATCGTGGTGCTGGGTGATGTCCTCACCATCGTAGTGCTGGGCTACGTCATCACCATCGTAGTGCTGGGCTACGTCATCACCATCGTGGTGCTGGGTGATGTCATCACCATCGTGGTGCTGGGTGATGTCATCACCATCGTGGTGCTGGGTGATGTCATCACCATCGTGGTGCTGGATGATGTCATCACCATCGTGGTGCTGGGTGATGTCATCACCATCGTGGTGCTGGGTGATGTCATCACCATCGTGGTGCTGGGTGATGTCATCACCATCGTAGTGCTGGGCTACGTCATCACCATCGTGGGGCTGGGTGATGTCATCACCATCGTGGTGCTGGGTGATGTCATCACCATCGTGGTGCTGGGTGATGTCATCACCATCGTGGTGCTGGATGATGTCATCACCATCGTGGTGCTGGGTGATGTCATCACCATCGTGGTGCTGGGTGATGTCATCACCATCGTGGTGCTGGGTGATGTCATCACCATCGTGGTGCTGGGTGATGTCATCACCATCGTGGTGCTGGGTGATGTCATCACCATCGTGGTGCTGGGTGATGTCATCACCATCGTGGTGCTGGGTGATGTCATCACCATCGTGGTGCTGGGTGACGTCATCACCATCGTGGTGCTGGGTGATGTCATCACCATCGTGGTGCTGGGTGATGTCATCACCATCGTGGTGCTGGGTGATGTCATCACCATCGTGGTGCTGGGTGATGTCATCACCATCGTGGTGCTGGGTGATGTCATCACCATCGTGGTGCTGGGTGATGTCATCACTATCGTGGTGCTGGGTGATGTCATCACCATCGTGGTGCTGGGTAATGTCATCACCATCGTGGTGCTGGGCTACGTCATCACCATCGTGGTGCTGGGTGATGTCATCACCATCGTAGTGCTAGGCTACGTCATCACCATCGTGGTGCTGGGTGATGTCATCACCATCGTGGTGCTGGGTGATGTCATCACTATCGTGGTGCTGGGTGATGTCATCACCATCGTGGTGCTGGGCTACGTCATCATCATCGTGGTGCTGGGTGATGTCATCACCATCGTGGAGGTGGGTGGCCAACACCACTCCCGGCCGCCTTTGTCTCCCCAGTGGCGATGCTGTATTTAAACACCGCACCGGATACACATTTGAGGCTGAGTCGACCTAGGAGAGGCCCAGGACCAACACCCCGCCATTCGCCACTAAGTGACGGAGACATCGCCACGGCGCCCGTGCCAGGCTAGGTGCACTTTGAGGCCACGTGAAATGCCGAAGGCTCTCGCTGCTGACAAGAGGAGGTCTCGGGACAGACCCAGCCGGTGCCGTGGGGCGCACCAGGAGCTGTGCCCCCTACTGGCACACGCGGAGTCCCACCACCACCACCAAAGACAAGACAAAGATCCCCCGTGTAGCCTTAACAGACTGTTGGGGCAAGTGTTGTTAGCGAGCAAGCCGGAAGGGCACACGAGGGGGTGGGTGGCCAGCACCACCCCCGGCCGCCTTTGTCTCCATTTTGGCGATGTTTGCACACCCCACGAGGTGCTCGTTTGAGGTTGAGTCGACCTAGGCGGAGAGGCCCAGGACCGGTTCAGATAATCGCCACCGGGTGTTGGTGGTGGCCGTGAGCAGGAATCGCAGCGGTGAGCGCGGCATAGCGCTAACCACTGCGCCACCGCTCCTCCCCCCCCGCCGGCCCCGCCCCCCCGCCGGCCCCGCCCCCTCGCCAGCCCCCCCCCGCCTCCACGTCACCGCCGCCCGTGTGACGTTACCGACTGTCATGGTGGCGCCGCCACCGCTCCTCGGCCTCCTCCTCGTCTCGTAGCAGCCGCAGCCTCGCGTAGCGGCGCCACGCTCCAGAGGTCGCCGCCTCCACGCCTCCAGGGACACGGGCCCCCCCCCCCCCAGTGACACGGGCCCCCCCCCCCCAGTGACACGGGCCCCCCCCCCAGTGACACGGGCCCCCCCCAGTGACACGGCCCCCCCCCAGTGACACGGGCCCCCAGTGACACAGCCCCCCCCCCCCCAGTGACACGGCCCCCCAGTGACACAGCCCCCCCCCCAGTGACACGGGCCCCCCCAGGGCTCGCGTATCGCCGCCTGCGCCGCGGCCTCCCCGACCCGCGGCCTCCCCGACCCGCGGCCTCCCCGCGTCCCTCTCTGGGGCCCCGGGGGCCTCCCCGACCCGCGATGCGGGGCTGGGAGCCGGGGCCGCTGCCGCTGCTGCTGCCGCTGCTTCTGGCCGCGTTTGGAGCGGAACTGGGCCTGACCCGGTCAGTGCGGGGGGCCGGGTGATGATGGTGACCGAGATGATACTGATGGTGATTGTGATGATGCTGATGGTGATTGAGATGATACTGATGGTGATTGTGATGGTAATAGTAATTATAGTGATGGTGATTGTGGTGATGGTGATTGAGATGATACTGATGGTGATTGTGATGGTAATTGGAATGATAGTGATGGTGATTGTAATGATGGTGACTGAGATGATGCTGATGGTGATTGTGATGGTAATTGTAATGATAGTGATGATGATTGAGATGATACTGATGGTGATTGTGATGGTAATAGTAATTATGGTGATTGTAATGATAGTGACTGAGATGATACTGATGGTGATTGTGATGGTAATCGTAATGATAGTGATGGTGATTGTAATGATGGTGATTGTGATGATGCTGATGGTGATTGTGATGGTAATTGTAATGATAGTAATGGTGATTGTAATGATGGTGATTGTGATTATGCTGATGGTGATTGTGATGGTAATTGTAATGATAGTGATGGTGATTGAGATGATACTGATGGTGATTGTGATGGTAATAATCATTATAGTGATGGTGATTGTGATGATGGTGATTGAGATGATACTGATGGTGATTGTGATGGTAATTGGAATGATAGTGATGGTGATTGTAATGATGGTGATTGAGATGATGCTGATAGTGATTGTGATGGTAATAGTAATGATAGTGATTGTAATGATGGTGACTGAGATGATGCTGATGGTGATTGTAATGATAGTGATGGTGATTGAGATGATACTGATGGTGAGTGTGATGGTAATAGTAATTATGGTGATTGTGATTATGGTTATTGAGATGATACTGATGGTGATTGTGATGGTAATTGTAATGATAGTGATGGTGATTGTAATGATGGTGATTGAGATACTGATGGTGATTGTGATGGTAATTGTAATGATAGTGATGGTGATTGTAATGATGATGATTGTGATATTGAAGGTGATTGTGATGGTAATCGTATAGTGATGGTCATGATTGATAGTGATTGTGATGAGTCATGGTAATTATAGTGATGGTAGTTGTAATGATAGTGATTGTGCTGATAGTGATGGTAATCATAATCATGGTAATTGTGATGGTAAATGGTTATGTTGGCGATCTTACGATGGTGATGGGACGATTATGGTTTTAGTAATGCTGGGATGATGGTGAGAAGATTTATGATTGTTACGTTAGCAGTGACGATGGTGGTGGTGATAAGGGTCATAGCGGGGGTGAGAAGAGCATTGTTGATGGTGATATGGTAACGATGGCGGTGTGCATCATGACCATGGTGACGATGTTGAGGATAATGATTGTGGTTCTTCAATAACCGTTTGTGGCCTTACAAGGAGCAATATTTATATAGTGATGGTGTTTTAGAGCTCTTAATGGTGGCGAGATGTTAACTACCTCGCCTGGTATACGGGAGTGCGTGGGTTCGATTCCTGACCCTGACGCTTCTTGTATATTTGGAGTTTGCGTGTTCTCCCTCCACATCTAGAAACACGCGTTTAAGAGTCATTTTGCTGCTATACGTTTCCACATGACGAGCCACTTTAGGTGAGCTGTCATTTGTGGCCAGGCCGCTTCTGAAAAAGCGCCACGTAGCTCAGTGGGGCCTTGCCTGGTAAATTCAAAAGTTTAGTTTTAGTTTACCCTTGGCTGTAATGATGCCGCTGGTGGTAATGTTGACGCGACCCCGCAGATTGGCTAACGGTCTCTCTCGTTCGTTTCAGAGTGGCGGACGCCGCGAGTGTGCGGGGCTCTCTGGTTGCAGGTGAGGCTCGCGCTGTTGGAACTCCTCCTGACCCCCCCCCCCCCAGCGCCGGCGTTCCCGCCGCTGGCACTCGTGCGTGAGCAGCGTTTCGTCTCGCCCGTGACGCGGACGTGAATGACAACAGCGCCGCTACTGCGAAATTTACCGCTGCAGCCAATCGGCATCCGTGACCGCATCCACCCCCCCCCCGCTTTTTCCTCCCCGTCCGTGGTTACGTCGCAGCCGTGAGTGCATGCCCATGGCCCCCGAACCGATTCCCGATCCGAGGGCAGAGAGCTGTGTGTTTTTCACCTCATCTTGCCAGCGATGGGAGTCCCGCGCCGTGCATTGGCGGCGGATGCTGGGATGGTTCTAGGCCACTCATCCGTACCGGTCTAATGCAGAGGTGGTGGGCGGGGGGTGGGGGGGAGCATAATGCGGTGGTGGGTTGCGGACGGTCGCCTGGAACGAGCGCTGCTCGTGTGTGGCCACAGTGACGCCGCTTCCGTGCTGGGCGCTGGAGGAGTACCGCACAGTGCAGCCCTGCACCCCGTGCTCCGACTTCCAGAGCGTGAGCGCCGCAAGCCGCACGCAAAACACACAGAAAACACACACAAAAGACACACAAAACACACACAAAACACACACACAAAACACACAAAACACACAAACAAAACACACAAACAAAACACACAAACAAAACACACAAACACACACAAACACACACAAAACACACACAAAACACACACACAAAACACACAAACACACACACAAAACACACACACAAAACACACACACACAAAACACACACACAAAACACACACACAAAACACACACAAAACACACACACAAAACACACACGAAACACACACGAAACACACGAAACACACGCAAAACACGCAAAACACACGCAAAACACACACAAAACACACACACAAACACACACACAAAACACACGCAAAACATACCCCAACACGCACACAAAACATACCCCAACACGCACACAAAACATACACAAAACATACACAAAACATACACAAACCACACACAAAACACACACAAAACATACCCCAACACGCACACAAAACATACACAAAACATACACAAACCACACACAAAACACACACAAAACATACCCCAACACGCACACAAAACACACACAAAACATACCCCAACACGCACACAAAACACACACAAAACATACCCCAACACGCACACAAAACACACACAAAACACACACAAAACATACCCCAACACGCACACAAAACACACACAAAACATACCCCAACACGCACACAAAACACACACAAAACATACCCCAACGCACACACAAACCGCACACAAAACACACACAAACCACACACAAAACACACACAAAACACACGCAAAACATACCCCAACACGCACACAAAACACACACAAACCACACACAAAACACACACAAAACACACACAAAACACACACAAAACACACACAGCACATTATATGCACAACGTAACACAAACGAGCACCGTGTAGAGCCAGGTGGACTTTGTTCGTTAAGTTTTCTAATGGGCTTGCTGGGTAACGTGGCGGTGGACTTATGGGGTCGAGTGCTCATAAATCTGCTGTATGAGATGTTGGTGGTGGACCCGCAGAGTGAGATGGAGGAGGTGGTGGACTTGATGAGAGGGAGGTAGTAGTCCTGCTGGGTGAGGGAGGTGGTGGTGGTGGTACTGCTGGGTGAGATTGGAGGTGGGGGTCTTGCTAGGTGTGATGGAGGTGGTGGTTCTGCCTGGTGAGATGGAGGTGCTGGTGGACTTGCTGAGTGAGATGGAGGTGCTGGTGGGTGGACCTGCTGGGTAAGAGGAAGGTGGTGGTGGTGGTGGTGGTTCTGCTGGGTGAGATTGGAGGTGGAGGTCTTGCTGGGTGCGATGGAGGTGGTGGTTCTGCCTGGTGAGATGGAGGTGCTGGTGGACTTGCTGAGTGAGATGGAGGTGCTGGTGGGTGGACCTGCTGGGTAAGAGGAAGGTGGTGGTCCTGCTGGGTGTGATGGAGGTGGTGGTGGTTCTGCTGGGTGAGATTGGAGGTGGTAGTGGTCCTGCTGGGCTGAGTCCGTGTGGTTGGATCACTCTCCCCGCCGCTGCCGCCCCTCACAGACGGCGATGGAGGCCTGCGTAGCCACGGGATTTGTAGAGAAGCTCAGCTGCGTGGATTCACACAAAGACGAGTTCCGCAGGTGAGCAGCACCCGGTGACTCCGCAGGAAATGGAAGAAGTGATCTTACGGTTAGCCGGTCATTTAACCAGGAGTAAATAATAAGCTCTTTTGAGACTCGTAATTTAATCATTTCCATTTTGTAATGCACACAATAATCTCTCGGTCTCGTGAAGAGAGAACGACTCGAAGGTGCGAGGAGGAACAAAAGACGAGCAGGAAGGCAGCCCACGCGATGAGCCGACCACAATTTCCCAAGCTCTGTCGTTCTCTTTATATTAAGGTGTTATCGACCAACGAGTGATTAGATGCAAGAGTAAATCCGATACGCTTTGGTTCTATTCGGTAAAGTCGCGTAATAGAACCAAAGAGTATGGATCCTTGCAGTCACGAAAGCTTTAAATGTAGAAGAGAAGTAAATCTGATCACCCAGAAAAATCTCACGCTTGTGAGCCGTTACCTCTTCATTCGTTATGCAGGAGGTTGTGGGTTCGATCCCGACGCCTGTATTTTTGGAAGTTTGCGTGTCCTCTCTCTCTCCATCGTTGCATGGATTTTTCTCTGGGTCCTCTGGTTTTCCTCTCCACTTGTAAAATCATTTAGATTATTTGGCTATGAATTCTGACATGATACCAGCCACTTCAAGGAGATAGAGCTATATAGCTTCGTTGGCCGTGGTAAAATAAAGTGAAAAGTTATTGTTCCGTGTGCCCAGGTTGCCTCTGAAAAAGTGAATAGCTCAGTGGGCTTTAACGAGTAAATAAATGTTTAAAAAGAGTACAAAAAACAGATTGAACAGGTGGGGTCGACATTTTTGCTGTACCTCCTGGTGAGCCAAGGAGACGACGCTCCTCGATGCCCACGTGGAATTTAGTAACATTTGTGATCCACCAACGCTCACTGCCACCACAGTGCCGGATTACAGGCGCGCACGGCCACCACCGCCAGCCATGATACAAGGCCGCTCTTGCAAGCGCGACCTGGGTTAAACGTGGGACGGACGTGGCCATGCGCTGCAGATATTTGGAGTTTGCGGTGTCTCTCCCTGTGGTTGTGTGGATTCTTCTCCGGGTCCCCCGGTTTTTCCCTCAATATTTATAATCAACGCGCGTTCAGGGTATTTGGCCTGATATAAATACCCGCATGATGATAAGCAACTTTGTTGGCGCTATCGATTGTGGGCAGGTCGCTTCTGAAAGAGAGCTACACAGCTCGGCGGGCCTCGTCTGGTAACATAAAAAAAATGTTCAAGAGTTTAAATAAACGCTTTGGCGCGTGAACCACGACGGCCTCTCCTCCTTCTGTGCAGCTGCCGCTCGGTGACGGCGGAGGAGCGGGCCTTCTGGCGCTTCGAGCTCGTCGTCGTGGGCGTGGGGGCCGTGCTGGCGCTCGCCGTCACCCTGCGGCACCGCCGCCTCGACCGCATCGCCTCGGACAAGGTGCGCCGTCAGATCGAGTCTCTGTGAGCCGCCGCCGCCGCCAGCGGCAGCGGCAGCGGGGACTCGGTGACGGCGCGGGGGTTGCCGCCCCCCTTGGCTCTGCGCGCCGGCGCGGTGACCCGACGGTCGTGACCGCCGCGAAGCCAGCGGCGTCGCGCAGCATTCGGGGAGGGTCGTCGCCGTCTCCTCCGCCCCCCCTCGCTCGTACCCTGGGGTCCTCCGCTCAGACGCCGGGAAACGCGGGCGCTTCACGGTGGATAAAGCGAGCAACAGAACCGACTGACGCACTCCTTAAACGTACAAACTTTATTTTGTCAGCCCAAGGCAGCGATTGCCTATTTCACTATTTAATGTAAAGAGGCCGTTGGATTTTCAAGTAAGTCGAATACTGTAACAATAAAGCCGATCCTTCACGTGCTCGCCTCGCCTCGAGCTTCTCTCCGCTACCTCGGCCTCTGCCCACGCGAAGAACCAGAGGCCTCGTACAGTGGGGCAGAGACCTCGTACCCGTCATCGATTTGGTACGGGCAACTGAACAGAGTGACTACAAATTACTGCACTACCTCCCACGTCTACAGGGGGTAACGCAGCAGACCCACCGCCCTGGGAGCGGGACGGTGAGGAGGTAACCCTAGGAGGCCCCTCGTCACGCCACGTTCTGCGAGGGCGCCGCCCCGGCCGCCCCCTTGCTGCCGCCGGCCGCCCCCTTGCTGCCGCCGGCCGCCGCGGCCTTGTCGCGTCGGTACTGCTCGAGCGCGCTGAGGCGCCGCTCCAGCTCGCCGGGGTGCACGCGGTGCTCCATGACGAAGCGCCCGTCCAGGTGCACCACCGGGATGTCGTAGCGGTAGCGCTGGAACCAGTAGCTGTGAGCCGAATGCATGATGTCCACCTCCTCCAGCTCCACCTGGCGACGCGTGCAGCCACGCGGGGCGACGCGGTCACACGCGGTCACGTGGGTGGTGGTCGCGGTGGTGGTGGTGGTAATTACTCCTGTGATGGGTGCGCGGTGGTGGTGGTGGCTGCTCCGTAGCTTACCCGGTGAAGGAACGGCTTCAGCACCTCCTTGGCCTCGTTGCACAGGACGCAGGGGTGCTGCACAGAGACCGCGGTGCGCGTTAGTGGCTGTGGGGGGGGGCTGATGAGGTCGGATAGAAAGGTTAAGGGAAAGTCTGGGGTGACGGAGGGGGGGGGTCCACGGTCGCTAAGATGTTAACTACCTCGCCTGTTATACAGGAGGTCATGGGTTCAATCCCGACCTTGACGCCTATATATTTGAAGTATGCACGCTCTCCCCGTGGTTGCGTGAATGTTTCTCTGGGTCCTCGGTTTACCCCTCCGCATTTATAGTTAACATCAGACATTCAGAGTATTTGGACTGCTGCTATAAATTTGCACATGGTGATGATAAGCCCACTTCGTTGAGCTGTCATTTGTGATGGCCAGGTCGCTTCTGAAAAAGAGCTACACATCTCGGTAGGCCTTACCCGATAAATAAAGTAGTTTAGTTTAGAAGGGGGGGGGGGGTGGGGAGGTGAGCGGGGCACATCCGGCCTCACCCTGGTGAAGAGGGTGAGCACGGGCAGGCGAGGCCCATCGCCGCTTGTGGCCGCCGTGCGCTGCCCCAGGGCAGCGGCCCCACGCACCGTGGCCGCACGGCGCAGGAGGGTCCACATGGCGAGAGCTGTGACCTGGAGGGGCACGGGAGGGTAGGGGGTCACGGGGGAGTGGTCACGTGAGGGAGGAGTCATAAGAAGGGGGTGGTCACGGGGGAGGAGGGGTCAAAGGAGGGGATTACGGGGAAGGTTGTCCAGGGTGGGTCACGCGTGGGGGAGGGGGTCACTGGATGGGGTCAGGGGTCAGGGCCCAGGCCTCGATCGCCACGCGAACGCAGCATGGAGTCGGCTGTTGTTGCTGCCAGGCGGCTGTATTGTTCCTCGCTGCGATCATCCCCCTCCCACCACCGACTCCTGATACAGGGGCACAACCCCCACCGTGCATTGTGTTGTCGCTCGGCTATAGCCGGTTGCACGTGTCCGGCCCTTTACTTTGATCCACTGCTGGACGAGGGCCTTCCTCCCCAGTCACGGTCGCGGTGTTGACGATGTCGTGACTCGCGCGCCTCTCTTTCGGGCCAACGCCACCCATAGCACCCGTTGTGCATCCAGTCTCAACCTCCCGCTAAGGCTTCCCCGGAACTGAGCGTCAACTCGCCCACAGTCGTCCAACAACTCCCACAACAACACACTCCGCGTGCTGTGAACAAAGGCCATCGGCCGAAACGTCGGCCATCGTATAGTGCGCTGTATATAATAGAGCAGTGGTTCTTCTTAACCTGTGGGATGGGTGTGCACGCGAGATGCCCTTTCTGGGGGAGGTGCAAGACATGGGCAGAGTTATTTTTTCTCCAAAGGTAAATAATCGAAAACACAAATTAAGCAAACGGGCACGTAAGTTTGAACTTTGTTGTTCCATCAAACCCAATGTAGTTATGAACGTTTTACTTTTTTTTTAAAGATTGAGAACCTAAGTGCGGGGGGGGGGGTGTGCAAGGCTGCATTACCACACTGCCACGTGGTGGTGGTGGCGGTGGTGTGTTTCCCCTGTTCGGAACGGGTGGCGTTGTTGTGTTCGTGCCGCCACTGCTGAACGCCGCCCCAGCAGCAGCAGCAGCCCGTGACCTGCTGTGTGTGCGACAGCTACAATGGATGTGGCTGTTGTCTGACAGCGGTGGTGTGTGATGTTTGTGTGGCTGTTGTCTGACAGCGGTGGTGTGTGATGTTCGTGTGGCTGTTGTCTGACAGCGGTGGTGTGTGATGTTTGTGTGGCTGTTGTCTGACAGCGGTGGTGTGTGAGGTTTGTCCGGCTGTTGTCTGACAGCGGTTGTGTGTGAGGTTTGTCCGGCTGTTGTCTGACAGCGGTTGTGTGTGAGGTTTGTGTGGTTGTTGTCTGACAACGGTTGCGTGTGAAGTTTGTCTGGCTGTTGTCTGACAACGGTTGTGTGTGAAGTTTGTCTGGCTGTTGTCTCAGTGGGGAGACAAAGGCGGCCGGGCATGGTTGCTGTCCCACCCACCCCCTCGTGTGCCGTGATCACCTTCATAGGTGGTGGTGCTGCTGCTACTCGCTAACAGCACTTGCCCCTACAGTCTGTTACAGGCTACACGGGGGATCTTTGTTTGCGGGGCGTGTAGGGTTGTTGTGGATGGTTGTGATTGTGCGTAGGGTTGTGGATAGTGGTGGATAGTTGTGGTTGTGTGTAGGGTTGTTGTGGATGGTTGTGATTGTGTGTAGGGTTGTGGATAGTGGTGGTTGTGTGTAGGGTTGTTGTGGATGGTTGTGATTGTGTGTAGGGTTGTGGATAGTGGTGGATAGTTGTGGTTGTGTGTAGAGTTGTTGTGGTGGGTGGTTATGGTTGTTGTAGATGGTCGTGGTCGTGTGTAGGGTTGTGGATGGTTGTAAATTATTGTGGAATGTGGTGGTTGTGTGTAGGGTTGTTGTGGATGGTTGTGATTGTGCGTAGGGTTGTGGATAGTGGTGGATAGTTGTGGTTGTGTGTAGGGTTGTTGGGGATGGTTGTGATTGTGTATAGGGTTGTGGATAGTGGTGGGTGGTTATGGTTGTTGTAGATGGTGGTGGTTGTGTGTAGGGTTGTGGATGGTTGTAAGTTATTGTGGATGGTGGTGGTTGTGTGTAGGGTTGTTGTGGTGGGTGGTTGTTGGTGGTGGTTGTGGTTATTGTGGATGGTGGTGGTTGTGTGTAGGGTGGATGGTGGTGGTTGTGTGTAGGGTTGTTGGTGGTGGTGGTTGTTGGTGAATGGTTTTTGGTGGTGGTGAATGGGTGTTGGTGGTGGTGAATGGTTGTTGATGGTTGTGATTATTGTGGAAGGTGGTGGTGGTTGTGTGTAGGGTGGTTGGTGGTGGTGGTGGTTGTTGTTGTAACTCACGAAGTGGCTGTTGTTGCCGAAGAGACTCGCACGACCGCTTCCCTCGACCTCCAGACCCCGTTTGTGTGCGATTGGTCAGCGGGGTCACGCGGGTTACCAATGCTTACGGATGACGTCATTCGTGCGCACGTCTGGAGCGGGGCGTGACGTAGGGCCGCTTGTTTACCCCCCCCCCCACCGCAGTGACGTCCCCGGAATGGTATTCCTCGCGCGACGTCACGAGCCGTCGTGACGTCACGTGTTTGTTTTTCCGCGTGACGTCACGGCCGCTTCCGCCACGTGGACGTGCCACGTTGGGGGCCCCGCCCCCAGTTACGTGGGGTGGGCCGTCGTCTCGCGCGGGTCAGCGAGCGAACGGTTGTGCGCATGCGCGTGGCGCTGTCAATCAACGCAGAGGGGGACAGCACAGAGGGGGACTCGTGACAGAGGGGGACAGCGTACAGAGGGGACTCGGCACAGAGGGGGACTCGGCACAGAGGGGGACTCGTGACAGAGGGGGACTCGGGACGTGGGGACTCGGCACAGAGGGGGACTCGGCACAGAGGGGACTCGGGACAGAGGGGACTCGACGAAGCGAATTCACGCACAGAGCGGATTCGGGGACTGCTGAGGGGGTGAGTGAGGCAGTCGGTGGGTGAGGGGTGAGGGGGTGAGTGAGGAGGTGAGGGGGTGAGTGAGGGGGGTGAGTGAGGGGGTGAGTGAGGCAGTCGGTGGGTGAGGGGGTGAGTGAGGAGGTGAGGGGGTGAGTGAGGCAGTCAGTGGGTGAGGGGGGTGAGTGTGAGGGGGGTGAGTGTGAGAGGGGGTCACTACTGGATGCGCTGAGCCGGGGTCTCATGAGGAGCCGAGGGAGTCCCCAGGTGGTGGTGGGGGCCCTGGCCGTGTGGCCGCTCCTCCTCCTCCTGCCGCTGGGCGTCCCGGTGGTGTCCGCCACGGAGCTCACGTTCGAGCTGCCCGACAACGCGAGGCAGTGCTTCTATCAGCACGTGGCGGCGGGAGCCCGCGCCTCGCTCGAGTACCAGGTGAGGGGAGCCGGGGTGAGTGCGTGAGGGGGTCCCCGGGGTGAGGAGGTCAGGGGGACGGGGGGGGTGAAGGGGTCCACCACCCCCGGGGTGAGGAGGTGAGGGGGACGGGTGAAGGGGTCCACCCCCCCCCCCCCGGGGTGAGGAGGTGAGGGGGACGGGTGAAGGGGTCCACCACCCCCCCCCCGGGGTGAGGAGGTGAGGGGGACGGGTGAAGGGGTCCACCACCCCCCCCCCCGGGGTGAGGAGGTGAGGGGGACGGGTGAAGGGGTCCACCACCCCCACCCCCCCCGGGGTGAGGAGGTGAGGGGGACGGGTGAAGGGCTCCACCCCCCCCCCCCCCGGGGTGAGCTGCTGTCACTCGTTGCCAACCTGCGGCCCGGAGCGAGGCACGCGGCAGCTCTGTGGCTGTCCCCTTGCGCGGGCAGTTCGGTTAAAAACAAACTAAAATCTTTAAACACAATTTAACGTAAAGATAATTGATTACATAATGTGGGTCACTGTGGAATGTCTTGTTGACTACAAATTGTACAAGGGTCACAAACTGCGTTGTTGTTACAGAATAACGAATGTAGGGGGGGTAAAAAATATCTGAGTGGACAACAGTTTAGTTCACCACTTGTTTAGTTTAAGTCAGAATGTTGTTGTGTACAAGTAGCTCTGCGTGCGTCATGTGGCTCTCCCAACTATTTTGTCAAAAACTAAATAATATTAATAATGGCTCTTCTTCTTCCTGCAAAGGTTACGGACCCCTATGCCGTCAATGTCCACGCGATGATGATGATGTCAGCCCACTTTCGTTGAGCTGCCATTCGTGATGGCCAAATTAGCTGATAGCTCAGTGAGCCTTACCTGGTAAAATACAATTTTTAAAAAATGTTTTTTTTTATGTTATTAGCCACTTGAGTCACCTCTGCACTCCTATCGTGATTCTTTTGTATTGTTATCGTAACGTTCTGATCCGCCCCTACTGGACATCTGTGGACAAAGAGCTTTATAGCTCATCAGATTCCTCCATTCTAAAGATTATATTCTGATTCTGAGTAGCCACAGGTGAGAGCGGTGGGGGAGGGGGGGGGCTGGAATCGAGGTGAGGGGCAGCCGATAGGAGTTGTCTCTAAAACATTTAAACTAATTTTTATTTGACTAGATAAGGCCCCACTGACCTATACAGCTCTTTTTTTCAGAAGCGACCTGGCAATCACAAATAATAACTCAACGAAGTGGCTTACTCTTAAACGCACAATTCTAAACGCGGAGGGGAAAACCGGAGACCCCGGATTAAAGATCCACGCGACCACGGGGTGAGGGAGCAAACACACAAACAAAAGTATACAACAGGCGTCGGGATCGAACGCACGACCTCCTGTAGACCAGGCGAGGTAGTCAACATCTCACCACGGAGAGAGACACGCGGACTCCGCGCGCACAGCGGCAGGCATCGTCAGGCCGGGATCGAACCCGCCAGCTCCGCCCGTGTGCCCGGCGAGGCGGCTCACGTCCTGGCTGCACGTGCCAGGTGATCACCGGGGGACACTACGACGTGGACTGCCGCCTGGAGGGCCCCGAGGGCGGCGTGCTGTACACGGAGACGCGCAAGCAGCACGACAGCTTCGCGTGGACGAGCGAGCGCGGCGGCCTTCACAGCTTCTGCTTCTCCAACGAGTTCTCCACTTTCTCGCACAAGACGGTCTACTTCGAGCTGCAGGTCGGGGACGAGGCGCCGCTCATGCCCGAGATGGGCCGCCGCGTCACGGCGCTCACGCAGGTGGGAGCCCCAAACGCCGCCGCCGCCGCCACCGCCACCGCCCACAACGAGCACCACCACTCACAAGCACCACCACTTACAAGCACCACCACTCACAAGCACCAGCACTCACAAGCACCACCACTCACAAGCACCACCACTCACACCAGCACTCACAAGCACCACCACTCACAAGCACCACCACTCACAACAACCACCCTGCACCAACAACAAGCACCACCACTCACAAGCACCACCACTCACAAGCACCACCACCCACAACGAGCACCAGCACTCACAAGCACCACCACTCACAAGCACCACCACTCACAAGCACCACCACTCACAAGCACTACTCACAAGCACCACCACTCACAAGCACCACCACTCACAAGCACCACCACTCACAAGCACCAGCACTCACAACAACCAGCCTGCACCAACAACAAGCACCACTACTCACAACGAGCACCACCACTCACAAGCACCACCACTCACAAGCACCAGCACTCACAACAACCAGCCTGCACCAACAACAAGCACCACCACTCACAAGCACCAGCACTCACAACAACCAGCCTGCACCAACAACAAGCACCACCACTCACAAGCACCACCACTTACAACAACCACCCTGCACCAACAACAAGCACCACCACTCACAACAACCACCCTGCACCAACAACAAGCACCACCACTCACAAGCACCACCACTCACAAGCACCACCACTCACAAGTACTACTCACAAGCACCACCACTCACAAGCACCAGCACTCACAAGCACCACCACTCACAAGCACTACTCACAAGCACCACCACTCACAAGCACCACCACTCACAACAACCACCCTGCACCAACAACAAGCACCACCACTCACAACAAGCACCACCACTCACAACAACCAGCCTGCACCAACCTCACCACGCTCACCCCCATTCACACTTCAGCCACCCCGCAACAACACCACCCTCAGCCACTACTCACCCCTACTCCTGCTGTTTTTAAAGGAACCACCACCAACAACAACAACCACCTTTCACAACTTCCAGAGCCACCACCCAGCACCACCAATCTACAACCATCACCCACAATCACCTTCTACCCACAGCAGCCGCATCCACTTCCCAATGCAAGCTGCCCCCCCATAACACCGCCGGCATCCATAACCACCAAAGGTAAAGGTCCCCCCCGCGTAGCCTTAGCAGACTGTTGGGTCAAGTGCTGTTAGCGAGTAGCAGCGCCTATGAAGGCCGACACGACACACCAGGGGGTGGGCAATGACGCTCAGCCGCACTAGGTACCCATTTGAGGCTGAGTCGACCTAGGGGAGGCCCAGGACCGATTCACTGGTGTTGACCGTGAGCGGGAATCGAACTCGGGTGGCCGGGTTCGTAGCGCGGCGCGCTGACCACTGCGTCACAACTATCCTAACCCACAACCACCCAAATACACAACCACCCTGCACAACCACCCAAATACACAACCACCCAAATACACAACCACCCTCCACAACCACCCTGCACAACCACCCAAATACACAACCACCCTCCACAACCGCCCTGCACAACCACTCAAATACACAACCACCCTCCACAACCACCCAAATACACAACCACCCTCCACAACCACCCTGCACAACCACCCAAATACACAACCACCCTCCACAACCACCCTGCACAACCACCCAAATACACAACCACCTCTACAACCACCCTGCACAACCACCCTCCACAACCACCCTCCACAACCACCCTGCACAACCACCCAAATACACAACCACCCTCCACAACCACCCTCCGCAACCACCCTGCACAACCACTCTGCACAACCACCCAAATATACAACCACCAAAGTACACATCCACCCTGCACAACCACCCTCCACAACCACCCAAATACACAACCACCCTCCACAACCACCCAAATACACAACCACCCTCCACAACCACCCTCCACATCCACCCTGCACAACCACCCTGCGCAACCACCGTCCACAACCACTGTCCACAACCACCCAAATACACAACCACCCTCCACAACCACCCTCCACAGCCACCCTCCACAACCACCCTGCACAACCACCCTGCACAACCACCCAAATACACAACCCTCCACAACCACCCTGCACAACCACTCAAATACACAACCACCCTCCACAACCACCAAAATACACAACAACCCTCCACAACCACCCTGCATAACCACCCACATACACAACCACCCTCTACAACCACCCAAATACACAACCACCCAAATACACAACCACCCTCCACAACCACCCTGGACAACCACCCAAATACACAACCACCCTCCACAACCACTCTGCACAACCACCCAAATACACAACCCTCCACAACCACCCTGCACAACCACCCAAATACACAACTTCCACAACCACCCTGCATAACCACCCAAATACACAACCACCCTCCACAACCATTCTGCACAACCACCCAAATACACAACCACCCACCAACATTGCCCCCCACCACGCAGATGGAGTCGTCGTGCGTGAGCGTCCACGAGGGCCTGCGGGCGACGCTGGACTACCAGACGCACCACCGGCTGCGCGAGAGCCAGGGCCGCGCGCGTGCCGAGGAGCTGCGCACGCGCGTGGCGCTCTGGTCGCTGGGCGAGACTGTGCTGCTGCTGCTCGTGGGCGCGGGGCAGGTGCTGCTGCTGCGCGGATTCTTCAGCGAGGACCGCCGGGCACAGGCGAGGTCATAGACCGCCCGACCACCCGCGCGCCCCCGTGTTTTGCGCGCCCCCGTGTTTTGCGCGTCCGCGTGTCCGTGTGCCGGTGTGCCCGTGCGTGCTCGCGCGTGTTCTTCTTGTACGCGCGCGTTTGCTTCGCGTAGCTACCACGTGCGTTGCTGTGTGCGTGCGTGTGTGCTCATGTCGGTGTGTGTGTGTGTGCGTACGTGTGTGCTCATGTCGGTGTGTGTGTGTGTGCGTGCGTGTCTACGTGCACGTGTGTGCGTCTTTGTTGTACTCTTGGGGAGCCGTGGTGCAGCGGTTAGCGCTACGCTGCGCTGCCAATCCGGGGACCCGAGTTCGGTTCTCGCTCACGGTCAACGCCGGTGACGATTATCTCAACCGGTCTTGGGCCTCCCCTAGGTCGACTCAGCCTCAAATGAGTACCCGGTGCGGTGCTTAAAAATCGCCACTGGGGGAGACAAAGGCGGCCGGGCGTGGCGCTGGCCACCCACCCCCTCGTGTGCTGCTGCTCGCTAACAGCGCTTGCCCCGACAGTCTGCTGAGGGCCATGCGGGAGGACGCTCGTCTTTCGTGTCGTACTATTGGCCCCACCCTCTCTTGTTTTGCCTCGGCCACCTTGCCGAGCCCAAGCGTTCCATGCCCTCTCCGCCACGGCTGCCTCGCCATGCCTGGACACCCTTGGCCACCCCTGATGGACGCCTCTGCCCCCCTCTCCCCCCCTCTCCCCACCGCTGCCATTGTTGTGCTTCTGCGGGGTGAGGGGCGCGGGGTGAGGAGCGCGGGGTGAGGAGCGCGGGGTGAGGAGCGCGGGGGGCATGAACGCGGGGTGAGGAGCGCGGGGTGAGGAGCGTGGGGTGAGGAGCCCAGGGGTGAGGAGCGCGGGGTGAGGAGCCCAGGAGTGAGGAGCGTGGGGTGAGGAGCCCGGGGGTGAGGAGCGCGGGGTGAGGAGCGTGGGGTGAGGAGCGCGGGGTGAGGAGCGCGGGGTGAGGAGCGGTGGGGTGAGGAGCGCGGGGTGAGGAGCGCCAGGGGCATGAACGCGGTGCCGATCGGTGCCGATCCGTGCCACCTCTGCCCCTCGCTCTGCGTTCTCTGGCGCATCCTGTAGCACCTCGCGACCGCCACGCACTCTGAATATCATTCCCGTGCATTTTGACTTCATTGTTCGTCCGTAGTATTATTATTTCTGAGTCGTGTAACGATTGCGGGGTGCCGGAGGCGCTCTTGAACGTGTCTTGACTGTAAGCGTCCGCGTTTGTTGCGGCCGCGTGAATAAACGGAGTCACTGCGGCAGCGGTGGCGGAGCGAGGCGAAACTGTCGGCCGTCATCGGTTCTGCTCGGGCGCCGCGGTGTCAGCTGCAGCGGTTTCGCTCCGAAGTCTGGAGGGGAGAGTGAGAGAGAGGGGAGAGTGAGAGAGAGAGAGAGAGGGGAGAGTGAGTGAGAGAGAGGGGTGAGTGAGAGAGAGGGGAGGGTGAGTGAGAGTGAGTGAGTGAGAGGGAAGGGAGAGTGAGAGAGTGAGAGAGGGGAGAGTGAGTGAGAGAGAGGGGAGAGTGAGAGAGAGGGGAGAGTGAGAGAGAGGGGAGAGTGAGTGAGAGGGGAGAGTGAGTGAGAGGGATGAGTGAGAGGGGAGAGTGAGTGAGAGAGAGGGGAGAGTGAGTGAGTGAGTGAGAGGGAGAGTGAGTGAGAGGGGAGAGTGAGTGAGAGGGGAGAGTGAGTGAGAGGGGAGAGTGAGTGAGAGGGGAGAGTGAGTGAGAGGGGAGAGTGAGTGAGAGGGGTGAGTGAGAGAGAGGGGTGGGTGAGTGAGTGAGTGAGAGGGGAGAGTGAGTGAGAGAGAGGGGAGAATGAGTGAGAGAGAGGGTGAGTGAGAGAGAGGGGAGAGTGAGTGAGAGAGAGGGGAGAGTGAGAGAGAGGGGAGAGTGAGTGAGAGAGAGGGGAGAGTGAGTGAGAGAGAGGGGAGAGTGAGTGAGAGGGGAGAGTGAGAGTAAGTGAAAGAGAGAGAGGGGGGAGAGTGAGTGAGAGAGAGGGGAGAGTGAGTGAGAGAGAGGGGTGAGTGAATGAGAGGGGAGAGTGAGTGAGAGAGAGGGGAGAGTGAGTGAGAGAGAGGGGAGAATGAGTGAGAGAGAGGGGAGAGTGAGTGAGTGAGAGGGGAGAGTGAGAGTAAGTGAAAGAGAGAGAGGGGGGAGTGAGTGAGAGAGAGGGGTGAGTGAGTGAGTGGGGAGAGTGGGTGAGAGGGGAGGGTGAGTGAGAGAGAGGGGTGAGCGAGTGAGAGTGAGTGAGAGATAGGGGAGAGTGAGTGAGAGAGGGGAGAGTGAGTGAGTGAGAGCGGAGAGTGAGGGTAAGTGAGAGAGAGGGGGGAGTGAGTGAGAAAGAGGGGAGAGTGAGTGAGAGGGGAGAGTGAGTGAGAGGGGAGAGTGAGTGAGAGAGAGGGGTGAGTGAGTGAGAGGGGAGAGTGAGTGAGAGTGAGTGAGGGAGAGGGGAGAGTGAGAGTGAGTGAGAGGGGAGAGTAAGTGAAAGAGAGAGAGAGGGGGAGAGTGAGTGAGAGAGAGGGGAGAGTGAGAGAGAGGGGGAAGAGTGAGTGAGTGAGAGGGGAGAGTGAGAGAGACAGGGGAGAGTGAGTGAGAGTGAAAGAGAGAGAGGGGGAGAATGAGTGAGTGAGAGAGAGATAGGGGAGAGTGAGAGAGTGAGTCAGACCCCCCTCAAATATTACGTCACAAAGCTCTGCCGCCCCCCCAAAACCATATTTCCATTTTGAAAATAAAACATGCTTCAAATCGCTTTAAACTATTGTCATTGTAGTGCGTATTTAATGTGGCGCTGCACTCTAATGTGGTAGGAGTGTTGTTATAACAATTAGTGTTATAACAATTCTATATTTATTTAAAGTTGCGCATTTTTACGTGACGTCACATTTCTCAAACTCCCCCCCAGGTGCGTGACGTCACACAATGTATAGTTGAGCGTGCGCGATGCAGTCGTACTGTCGGTGAGGTAGGGCCGCTGGTCGTTCCGTGCGCTCATGCGCAGTAGCAGCCAGTTGCCGTGCAGGCTGCGAGAGACAAAGACCACACACCCCACAGTACAGCCTTAATAAGAGGCAATTCAGTGGACACGTGTAAAATGACACATTTCATCTGCTGCTGGTTATCCATACAAATTGGGGGCGAGTAGCGGCTACGGAGGCCTGGACTGTCTCCCTAGTGACGATGTTTACACATCGCACCAGGTACTCATTTGCGGCTGAGTCGACCTAGGGGAGGGCCCAGGACCGGTTCAGATAACCGTCACTGGTGTTGGCCGTGTGCGGGAATCGAACCCCGTGTCGCCAGGTTCGTAGCGCAGCGCACTAACCACTACACTACCGTTTCCCGCACACACGCACCCCTACACACACAAAGATAAAGACAAAGATCCCCCGTATAGCCTTAACAGACTGTAGGGGCAAGTGCTGTTAGCGAGCACCTATGAAGGCCGGAACGGTACACGAGGGGGTGGGTGGCCAGCACCACGCCCGACCGCCTTTGTCTCCCTAGTGGCAATGTTTACACACCGCACCAGGTACTCATTTGAGTCTGAGTCGACACACACACACCCCTACACACACACACCCCTACACACGCACCCCCACACACACGCACCCCTACACACACGCACCCCTACACACACACCCACACGCACCCATACACACACGCACCCCTACACACACACACACCCCGACACACACACGCACCCACACACACACACACCCCTACACACACGCACCCCTACACACACCTACACACACGCACACACACCCCTACACACACCCACACACACCCATACCCCCCTAGCCAATGCACAGTTCCCCTGCACGTGCGAAGTGCCGTTGTCGAGAGCCCCGATGCCAGACAGCGCTGCCGCCGCTTGGCTCGCCCCGGCTGTCTCCCCCCGGGTGCTGCTGGGGGGGGGGGTTCTGTTGACCGTTTCCAGGTGCCACCTAAGGGGGGTCCACGAGCGACTCAGATTGCCCTTGCACCCCGAGCCATGGGGCCAGCCACTGCCCCCCCCCCCCAAAAAAAATAGTCTCGTACAACCCTCCTGAGTCGGGGTGAGTGGGTGAGTGGAGGTGAGCGTGGTGAGTGTAGGTGAGCGGAGTGAGTGGAGGTGAGCGGGGTGAGTGGAGGTGAGCGTGGTGAGTGTAGGTGAGCGGAGTGAGTGGAGGTGAGTGGAGGTGAGCTGGTGAGTGTAGGTGAGTGGGGTGAGTGTAGGTGAGTGGAGGTGAGCGTGGTGAGTGTAGGTGAGTGGGGTGAGTGGAGGTGAGTGGAGGTGAGCTGGTGAGTGTAGGTGAGTGGAGGTGAGCGGGGTGAGTGGAGGTGAGTGGGGTGAGTGGAGGTGAGTGGAGGTGAGCTGGTGAGTGGAGGTGAGTGGAGGTGAGTGGGGTGAGTGGAGGTGAGTGGAGGTGAGTGGGGTGAGTGTAGGTGAGTGGAGGTGAGCGGGGTGAGTGTAGGTGAGTGGAGGTGAGCGGGGTGAGTGGAGGTGAGTGGGGTGAGTGGAGGTGAGTGTAGGTGAGTGGAGGTGAGCGGGGTGAGTGGAGGTGAGCGTGGTGAGTGGAGGTGAGTGGAGATGAGCGTGGTGAGTGGAGGTGAGCTGGTGAGGGCACCTGGTGCGGGCGCGTTCTGCCGCCGTCGCCGTGAGGAGCAGCAGCAGCAGGAGCAGTGAGGACTTCATGGCGTGCCCGGGGTGCCAACTGTAGACCAGCAACTGTGACCGTCTCGCGTGACCTGTTGGGTCCAACTCGAACCGTCTCACTCAACCATAACACCTACACACTCACCCATACACCTACACACTCACCCATACACCTACACACACACCCATACACCTACACACTCACCCATACACCTACACACTCACCCATACACCTACACACTCACCCATACACCTACACACTCACCCATACACCTACACACCCATACACCTACACACTCACCCATACACCTACACACTCACCCATACACCTACACACTCACCCATACACCTACACACTCACCCATACACCTACACACCCATACACCTACACACCCATACACCTACACACTCACCCATACACCTACACACTCACCCATACACCTACACACTCACCCATACACCTACACACTCACCCATACACCTACACACTCACCCATACACCTACACACTCACCCATACACCTACACACTCACCCATACACCTACACACTC
This sequence comes from Petromyzon marinus, assembly GCF_048934315.1. Taxonomy (NCBI): domain Eukaryota; kingdom Metazoa; phylum Chordata; class Hyperoartia; order Petromyzontiformes; family Petromyzontidae; genus Petromyzon; species Petromyzon marinus. The sequence goes on from NC_133723.1 coordinate 1,943,005, forward strand.
ACCCATACACCTACACACCCACCCATACACCTACACACCCACCCATACACCTACACACTCACCCATACACCTACACACCCATACACCTACACACTCACCCATACACCTACACACTCACCCATACACCTACACACTCACCCATACACCTACACACTCACCCATACACCTACACACTCACCCATACACCTACACACTCACCCATACACCTACACACTCACCCATACACCTACACACTCACCCATACACCTACCCCACCACACCCATACACCTACACACCCACCCATACACCTACCCCATACACCTACCCCACTCACCCATACACCTACACACTCACCCATACACCTACACACTCTCCCATACACCTACACACTCACCCATACACCTACCCCACTCACCCATACACCTACACACTCACCCATACACCTACCCACCCACCCATACACCTACACACCCACCCATACACCTACCCCACTCACCCATAACACCTACACACTCACCCATACACCTACACACTCACCCATACACCTACACACTCACCCATACACCTACACACTCACCCATACACCTACACACCCATACACCTACACACCCACCCATACACCTACACACTCACCCATACACCTACACACCCACCCATACACCTACCCCACTCTCCCATACACCTACCCCACTCACCCATACAGCTACCCCACTCACCCATACACCTACCCCACTCACCCATACACCTACCCCACTCACCCATACACCTACCCCACTCTCCCATACACCTACCCACTCACCCATATACCTACCCCACTCACCCATACACCTACACACCCACCCATACACCTACCCCACTCACCCATACACCTACACACCCACCCATACACCTACCCCACTCACCCATACACCTACCCCACTTACCCATACACCTACACACCCACCCATACACCTACCCCACTCACCCATACACCTACCCCACTCACCCATACACCTACCCCACTCACCTATACACCTACCCCACTCACCGATAAACCTACCCCACTCACCCATACACCTACCACACTCACCCATACACCTACACACCCACCCATACACCTACCCACTCAGCCATACACCTACCCACTCACCCATACACACACCCCACTCACCCATACACCTACCCCACTCACCATACACCTACCCCACTCACCCATACACCTACCCACTCACCCATACACCTACCCACTCACCCATACACACACACCCCACTCACCCATACACCTACCCCACTTACCCATACACCTACACACCCACCCATACACCTACCCCACTCACCCATACACCTACCCCACTCACCCATACACCTACCCCACTCACCCATACACCTACCCCACTCACCCATACACCTACCCCACTCACCGATACACCTACCCCACTCACCAATACACCTACACACCTACCCACTCACCCATACACCTACCCACTCACCCATACACCTACCCCACTCACCCATACACACACCCCACTCACCCATACACCTACACACGCACCCATACACCTACCCCACTCACCCATACACACGCTCACCTATACACCTACACACTCACCCATACACCTACCAACTCACCCATACACCTACCCACTCACCCATACACATGCTCATCCATACACCTACAACAACAACCGCCATTCGCCACTAAGTGGCGGTGACGTCACCACGACGCTTGTGCCAGGCCATGTGCACCTTGAGGCCACGTGAAGTGTCGAACGCCCGCTAGCAGGTCACGGGGCAGACCCAAGTGCCACGGGTCGACTAAGATGACTGAGATGACTGGCTGATGCACCACCTGTGCTACCCTACTGTGCCAACCTGCTGTACTTTAGCCACCCGGCGCTCCGCTCGTTGTTGTGAGCGTCGCTCCTCCGCCCTCCGTTGTTGGAGGGTGACTGCCTCCAACTGCCCAGTAGAGTCATTCACGAGCCTCCTCCACAGAGGCCGATCTTGACACTGCTGGTACCAGTCATCGGCAAGTCCACTCAGCTCCACGTCCTCCTGTACCACATCACGCCATCTCTTCTCTAGCCCGTACCGCGCCCATTTAGCCCCCTCGATCCGGCCGAACAAAAGCTGTTTCGGCATGCGGTGGCTAAACATACGGGCTACATGACCCAGCTAACGCAGCCTTGCCTGCCGGAGGAGCTCACCGATGGGGCCTTGCCCAGATCTTTCAAAGATTTGTGAGCTCCTCACACAATCCAGCCTGGTTAAACCCAGGATGGATCGTAGGCAGGCTAGCCTAAATGTTTCTAACCGGCGAAGATGTTCCATTAGGGGGGTCCACGTTTCGCAAGCGTAGAGAAGGGAGGGAATGACCGTGGCCGAGAAGACCTGAAGCTTAGTGCAGAGCGACAGACCAGGTAGCTTGGGAGATCATCTCTACCCGGTGCCTTTCCTGGTTTCAGACTCCGGATCGCCTTCAGTACTTCCTCAACAGATGGCACCTCAGCCAGCCACTCACAGGGGGTGACTTCTTGCAATATTTGAGGCACTGCAGCCTCAGCAGGGTCATCCCCACTGTGTGCCACGTTGTTTTCCTGGCTGAGGGATTTCCCCTCCCCCAGGACCTCAGAAATGCTCAGCAAATCTGCAAACCCATACACACGCTCACCCATACACCTAGAGTAAGGGAAAAAAGTATTTGATCCCCAACTGATTTTGTACGTTTGCCCACTGACAAAGAAATGACCAGTCTATAATTTTAATGGTAGGTTTATTTGAACAGTGAGAGACAGAATAACAACAAAAAATCCAGAAAAACGCATGTCAAAAATGTTATAAATTGATTTGCATTTTAACGAGGGAAATAAGTATTTGACCCCTCTGCAAAACATGACTTAGTACTTGGTGGCAAAACCCTTGTTGGCAATCACAGAGGTCAGACGTTTCTTGTAGTTGGCCACCAGGTTTACACACATCTCAGGAGGGATTTTGTCCCACTCCTCTTTGCAGATCTTCTCCAAGTCATTAAGGTTTCGAGGCTGACGTTTGGCAACTCGAACCTTCAGCTTCCTCCACAGATTTTCTATGGGGTTAAGGTCTGGAGACTGGCTAGGCCACTCCAGGACCTTAATGTGCTTCTTCTTGAGCCACTCCTTTGTTGCCTTGGCCGTGTGTTTTGGGTCATTGTCATGCTGGAATACCCATCCACAACCCATTTTCAATTCCCTGGCTGAGGGAAGGAGGTTCTCACCCAAGATTTGATGGTACATGGCCCCGTCTATCGTCCCTTTGATGCGGTGAAGTTGTCCTGTCCCCTTAGCAGAAAAACACCCCCAAAGCATGTTTCCACCTCCATGTTTGAAAGTGGGGATGGTGTTCTTGGCGTCATAGGCAGCATTCCTCCACCTCCAAACACGGCGAGTTGAGTTGATGCCAAAGAGCTCCATTTTGGTCTCATCTGACCACAACACTTTCACCCAGTTGTCCTCTGAATCATTCAGATGTTCATTTGCAAACTTCAGACGGGCATGTATGTGCTTTCTTGAGTAGGGGGACCTTGCGGGCGCTGCAGGATTTCAGTCCTTCACGGCGTAGTGTGTTACTAATTGTTTTCTTGGTGACTATGGTCCCAGCTGCCTTGAGATCATTGACAAGGTCCTCCCGTGTAGTTCTGGGCTGATTCCTCACCGTTCTCACGATCATTGCAACTCCACGAGGTGAGATCTTGCATGGGGCCCCAGGCCGAGGGAGATTGACAGTTTTTTTGTGTTTCTTCCATTTGCGAATAATCGCACCAACTGTTGTCACCTTCTCACCAAGCTGATTGGCAATGATCTTGTAGCCCATTCCAGCCTTGTGTAGGTCTACAATCCTGTCCCTGACATCCTTGGAGAGCTCTTTGGTCTTGGCCATGGTGGAGAGTTTGGAATCTGATTGATTGATTGCTTCTGTGGACAGGTGTCTTTTATACAGGTAACAAGCTGAGATTAGGAGCACTCCCTTTAAGAGTGTGCTCCTAATCTCAGCTCATTACCTGTATAAAAGACACCTGGGAGCCAGAAATCTTTCTGATTGAGAGGGGGTCAAATACTTATTTCCCTCATTAAAATGCAAATCAATTTATAACATTTTTGACATGCGTTTTTCTGGATTTTTTGTTGTTATTCTGTCTCTCAATGTTCAAATAAACCTACCATTAAAATTATAGACTGATCATTTCTTTGTCAGTGGGCAAACGTACAAAATCAGCAGGGGATCAAATACTTTTTTCCCTCACTGTACACACCCATACACAGCGTGGGAGACATGACACACCGGCAATGACGCTAATTCGTGACACGTTTATGACTCGCGTGTTCCCCCCACAGTGCGACACGCGCACGGGAGCGACGCGTTCGCCTCTCCCCACGGAGCTCCACACGTGGCGGGACGAGATGGGGACGAGACGGGGACGAGACGGGGACGAGACGGGACAAGCGAACGATAGACATACAGCATAAATAACCACGCGCGGCATCCTAACGAATATTCTCTGTTATATAAACACAATAAGTTGCTGTACAGTGTCAGCTACGCCGAGTGCAAATTTGACACGCCGCACGGCACAGCGGAACGGCTTCTCATGCAACCGCGATCATCGTGAACCACGATCATCATCGTCAACCATGATCATCGTCGTCAACCACGATTGTCGTGAACCACGATTATCGTCGTCAACCACGACCACGATCGTCGTCAACCACAACCATCATCATCGTGAACCACAACCACCATCATCGTGAACCACTATCATCGTCGTCAACCAGGATCGTCGCCGTCAACCACGATCATCGTTAAGCACGATCATCGTTAAGCACGATCGTCAGCAACCACGATTGTCAACCACGATCGTCGTCGTCAACCACGATCGCCGTCGTCAACCACGACCACGATCGTCGTCAACCACAACCACCATCATCGTGAACCACTATCATCGTCGTCAACCAGGATCGTCGCCGTCAACCACGATCGTCGTTAAGCACGATCATCGTTAAGCACGATCGTCGTCAACCACGATTGTCAACCACGATCGTCGTCGTCAACCACGATCATCGTCGTGAACCACGATCATCGTCGTCAACCACGATCGTCGTCGTCAACCACGATTGTCGTCGTCAACCACGATCATCGTTAAGCACGATCATCGTTAAGCACGATCGTCATCAACCACGATTGTCAACCACGATCGTCGTTGTGAACCACGATCATCATCGTCAACCACGATCGTCGTCCACGATGGGAGTCGTCAATCACGATTGGCACCACGATTCAGCAGCGGAGGCTGCTGGCCACGCACATGGCCTGTAAAGACAAGCAATGTGGAGGCAGCAAGGGTCGGCGGATCGCACGAATGTTGTGAAACTCCAGTGGGAGTCGAGGAGGAAGCCATGTCCCTGGGTCACCGGAAATGCGGTACGACAAAACGTGTAATAATTTCCCTCACAGCCGTATGCACGGAATCGAGTGTTGCCCCCTCGCACGCGTGGGTTTTTTCTCTGGGGTCCTCCCAGTTTCCTCCCACATGTAAACAGTCATTAATTGGCCGATGAAACCTTGACATGCGGAGGGCAACATTAGCTTGGCTCATCACCTGGCTGCTTGCCTTCTCGCAAGGCTGTGGTTCTCTCCGACAACAGATATTGTGGGTCGGGTGCGTGACAAGTTGACACGGTTATTATTACTATGAACCACAATCATCAACTAACTCCAATCCTCACGTGTCCCATGGGCTCAACTCTTAACCCACGAGCTGCTCCGAGCCACCGCTGGAGGCAACTCCAGAGGCTACCTTGTCGACTCTACCCCGTCGCCCAGGCTGCGTCGGAAGAGGAAGCCGTAACCCACGCATTGCCCCTCCACACGCCAGCTGCCAAACAACCATTTACACTGCTGTCTGGACAGGGTGGGTGGGCGCCGGGGGGGGATTTCAGAAACTTGCTCCATTCGTTTTTTTTTGTAACTGCCATGCCGGGCAACCTCTGGATTGCATGCAGGTCCAAGCGCGCCGCTCACCGTTGCGCCACGGTAGCGGCACGTGCTGTACCGCCGCGTCACCGGGGACACGCGTTTGCCCCGTCGCAACATACAGCGACGGGGCAAACGCCTGGGACCGTTGCACCTCCGAAGAGCACCGTTGGCTACGTACCGGTGCAGAAAGGAGTTCAACATACGTAGCAGCATGTATGGTAGGGTCACCGCCTCTGTCCACTGCAGACAAAAAACCCAGGTGGATTCATCCATGAGTATCTGTTATCAAAACTGTGCACCGGTCCTCTGTGATGAAGTTCAGCACAAAAACCGGTAACCAGATCTCGATACCAATCAAATCCTGGCACCCCAACACAGATGCAAGTTCTCCGGACTGTACCGGGTCTAACGTGGACAGGCGGCAACCCTAAGCACGTGACAAGACACGGGAGGCAAGCCGGACACGTGGCGAGATGCAGCACGGGACACACGGGGGAGGAGACGGGGGGACACCGGACGCTGACACGGGCACTGCGCCCGCACGCCCGAGCGCTTGCATAGTCGTGTAAAGCGGCAGCAGCAGTACTTCTCCTCCTCCTCCTCCTCGCATCCCCGCGACGTCGCGAGAATCGTAAATCAAGAGTCCAGCGAAGCGCCAAGTGTGGCAGGGTGCACGAGTCCCCCCCCTTGCGTTTGCCTTCGCGAGCGCGAGCGTACGCAAGCGCGCGAGCGTACGCAAGCGCGCGAGCGTACGCAAGCGCTCGTGCGTCTCAGCGGGCGGGGCAGGGCTCCGTGTGCAGACGCAGCGTGCCGCGGGCGTGCAGGTGCATGAGGTGCACCGTCTCGGCGGGCATGGCGTGGAAGCCGGGCCGCGGCTTGGCGTCGTCGTAGTAGTGGTGCGCCAGCGAGTCGCCGCGCGAGCCCACGCCGAAGGGCCAGAAGCCGTAGGCGTGCACCTCGCGGCACAGCTCCAGCGCCGCGCTCGCCACCATGAGGCCGCTGGAGAGGCGGCGCGCGTGGACCCCGCGGGCGCGCCAGAAGGCGCCCACGCTCGCCAGGTACGCCGGGTGGAAGAAGAGCACGGGCCGCGGCAGGCCCAGGTCCTCCATCTGGCGGGGGGGAGCGGGGGCGGCGGCGTGTTACACCACCGCGCGGGCGCACGCGACGGAGACACCGAGCGGGGGGTGGCGATGGGGTGAGTGGGTGGCGGTGGTGGTGGTGGTGGGGTGAGTGGGTGGCGGTGGTGGTGGTGGTGGGGTGAGTGGGTGGCGGTGGTGGTGGTGGTGGGGTGAGTGGGTGGTGGTGGTGGTGTGGCGGCGCACCGTGTAGCGCACGCGCAGCGCGAGCTCGGTGTTGCGCCCCACGTAGAACGCGGGCAGCACGAGCGACGCGTTCCCGTACACCTCCAGCGCCTCCGCAAACGGCCGCCGCCTCCTCTCCAGGCGCTCAAACCTGCGCACTCACCACCCGCACCGGCCGCTCACCACCCGCACCGGTGGCTCACCACCCGCACCGGTGGCTCACCACCCGCACCGGTGGCTCACCACCCGCCCCACTCGCTCACCACCCACACCGCTCGCTCACCACCCACACCGCTCGCTCACCACCCACCGCGCTCACTCACCACCCGCCCTGGTCGCTTACCACCCGCACCGTTCGCTCACCACCTGCTCACCTATCGCTGATGATGCTGGGGTTGATCGTGACCAGGTCGGTTCTGGAGCCGACGTCTTGAGTGAACTCCTCCTGCAGGGGCGGCAGGTTGCATCTGCGGGCACAAGGAGAGCTCACACAGGGACCCCCCCTCCTCACCTCACTCCTCCTCACCCCACTCTCTCACCAGCATCCCCTTCTACTCCTCACCCCCCTCCTCACCTCACTCCTCCTCACCCCACTCTCAGATTCGGGGGGGAGGTGGGTGGGTTGATTTTCTAATGAGATAATTGTTCATGTGCCTGTTTAGAAACTGGTGTCATCAGGAAACATTAAAAAAAGCAATTCTCATCCGGCCCCATGGTGTAAAGTCTCCCAACTCTTATCTACTCTTTCTTTATTTTAGCCTCTATGTACGGGCTGTGAACAAGGCCCTTTGCCCGAAACGTTGTCTGTTGTGTGTTTTCCCTCTGACGGCTGCACACGATATGAGGAAGCCATCGGGAGGTGTGCGCTTTTAAATCATCGAGATTGACAAACTCATTTCTTTAGAACTGCTTTTTGTCTTTCGTTTGTTGTCCATCCCCCGGCACCACCGATTAGCACGGTTGACCACGTACGGAGCGAAAGGGGGGTTCAACGTGCGTGCGTGCGTACGTTGTTAGTGACGAGCGGGGCAGTGTTTTGGTTGAACCTCTAAACCGTCTCTCTCTTCACTGGCCGTGCGAGGCCATCGTCACCCTCACATGATCTTGCCGGCCGAAGCGCGAGGCGTGTGCTCGTTACCGGACCGTGAGCGGCGAGGGGACACCGCACTCAACTAAACTATTAAAAAATATTTTTTATTTCACCAGGTAAGGACCAATGAGCTATGTAGCTCTTTTTCAGAAGCGATCCAGCCACAAATGATAGCTCAACGAAGTGGCTTATCATCACGTGGACATTTATAGCAGCCAAATACTCTTAAGGTGTGATGTTGATTCTAAATGTGAAGGGGGGGGGGGGGGGAAACTGGATGACCCGGAGAAAAATCCATGCATCCACGGGGAGAAACACACGCAAACTCCAAATATACAGCAGGCGTCAGGATAGGGATCAAACCCACGACCTCCTGTATACCAGGCGAGGTAGTTAACATCTCCTAGCCACCGTGATGATGATGATGATGAAAGAGACACGCAAACTCCAAATATACAGCAGGCGTCAGGATAGGGATCGAACCCATTACCTCCTGTATACCAGGCAAGGTAGTTAACATCTCCTAGCCACCGTGATGATGATGATGATGAAAGAGACACGCAAACTCCTAATATACAGCAGGCGTCAGGGTAGGGATCGAACCCATGACCTCCTGCATACCAGACGAGGGAGTTAACATCTCCTAGCCACCAAGGCACCCCACACGAGTTGCACATCACTGTACCGCGAGTGGTGCGGGCGAGTTACCGGAACACGAAGTCAGCGCTGTCGATGTGGTGCCCGCAGCCGCTGCCCGTGAGGATGCCGCCGTTCCCCACCACAGAGCACGTGCGGAACTGCTGCCGGCCGTACGGCATCTCCTGCACAGCGCCAGCGTCATGGCAAGGTCATTGTTACACGCACAGCCGTGCGTGCGTGCGTGTTAGTTAACCAAATTGAATTTCCATCTGGTCCTGATACAGTGAGAGGCTGATCGATGCCCAGGTGCAGTAAACGGTTAGCTTCCCATTGGTCAAGCAAGTTACGTATGCTGATGATCTGGTCATTTCTGCGGCTGGGCAGTTGGAGGCGGTCGCCCTCCAACAGCAGCGGAGGGCGAGGGGAGCGACGCTCACGACGACGAGCGGGGCGCCGGGCGGGTAAACTCATCAAGTCGGCGCAGCCGGGGGCGCGTCCGCCGGTCGACGCGCAGCGTGGCGCTCACCGGAGGCAGCATGTTGAACAGCTCCTGGCCGACCTGCAGCGTCCGCTTCTCCTCGCCCTCATAGCGCAGGCGGCTCCCCAGCGCCACATTCCGCTGAGACGCCACCAGCAGCCCCGGCGCATTGCAGCACCGCGACAGCTGCAGCCTGCGGCGGCGGCGCGGCGCCGGGGACAACGCGGGGGGGGAGAGACGGGGGCACACGGGGGGAGTTGCACTGGAGCCGCACAGGGCAGAAGACACAAGAAGACACGGGGGGAGGGGGCATGGGGAGACACGGGGAGGGGGCACAGGGCTACAACACGAGACGGTTTTTCAACCTCGCGCCCCTGTACGGTGGATGCCGCAGGCAAGCAGCCGCCTGTTATACGAGCAGCAGGTTTTGTGTGTGCCACTTCCTGGGCTCACGTTACACGGCATTTCTGAGAACTCACTTTGGCTCGAGTCGACCTAGGGAAGGCACAGGCTCAATTCAGATGTCCGTGAATAGTTTTGGCTGTCATCGGAAGTTTAACTTGGGTCGTCAGGTTCGTAGCGCAGGGCACACCCACAGGGCAAGTGTACGCAGACGCGTGCACGCACCTGAGCAGGTCGGACTCGGAGCGGTTATGTGCCCAGTCGCACACCTGGAGGCGCCGCCAGCGATCAAAGACATCGGACTCACGAAACCTGGACGCAACACATCAACCCCGTGACCAACACCACCACCACCAACGCCACCACCATCATCACCACCAACAACACTATCACCACCATCAGCATCACTACTGTCACCCCAACACCACCATCGCTAAATCACCATCACTACCATCACTCCCACACCACCATTACTCCAACACCACCATCAACCACCACTATCTACGCCATCACCACTATCACCACCACCATCACTATCACCACCACCATCTCTAGCACCATCACCACTATCACCACCATCACTACCAACAACAACATTTCACCATCATCACCACCACAACACAATAACCATACCACCATCATCACCATCACCACCAAACCATAACCACCAACATATCACCGACACCACTACTGCATCACCATCATTACCACATCACCATCATCACCAGCACTCAACACAGTCACGGCCATGATCACGTCCATCTCCCTGGTGCCTATGGTCTCACTGCCTCCACAGCAATCACACCCGTTCCATCACGCTAGTGAGTGGCGCTATTGAGTGGCCCTGATGTGCAGCGCTGGTGAGTGGTGCTTGTATGTTGATGTATGTATATATGTATGTTGAACTTATTTCAGACCGTACGTAGCCAACTGTGCTAATTGGAGGTGCGGGGGAAGGGCAACAAGGTGCTGGTGTGTGGCGCTGGTGAGTGGCGCTGGTTGAATGACACTAGTAAGTGGCGCTGGTGAATGGCACTGGTGATCCTGGTGAGTAGCGCTGGTGTGAGTGAGACTGGCGAGTGGCACTGGTGATACTGGTAAGTGGCGCTGGTGAGTTTCGCTGGTTGCATGTCACTGGTAAGTTGCGCTGGTGAGTGGCCCTGGTGATAGGGGTGAGTGGTGCTGGTGAGTGGCACTGGTGATACTGGTAAGTGGCGCTGGTGAGTGACGCTGGTTGCATGCCACTGGTAAGTGGTGCTGGTGAGTGGCCCTGGTGATAGGGGTGAGTGGCGCTGGTGAGTGGCACTGGTGATACTGGTAAGTGGCGCTGGTGAGTGACGCTGGTTGCATGTCACTGGCAAGTGGTGCTGGTGAGTGGCCCTGGTGATACTGGTGAGTGCCGCTGTTGAGTGGCACTGGTTGAATAACACGGGTAAGAGGCACTGGCGAGTGGAACTGGTGGCGTTGGTTGCATGTCACTGGTAAGTTGCGCTGGTGATATTGCGCTGGTGATACTGGTCAGTGGTGCTGGTGAGAGAGTGAGGGATAGGGGAAAACTCACATTCCCAGGCGGACATCGGTCATGTCGGTGCGGAGCTCCCGACACTCGGTGGAGTTGAAGAGCAGAGGGCCGTGGTACGACACGAAATACCTGCAACATACACACAGCACCATCACCACAGGGTCACCACTTTCACCACCACTCGGTGGAGTTAAACAGCAGAGGCCTGTGGTACAACACAAAATACCTGCATCATACGCACAGCACCATCACCACAGGGTCACACCACTTCTACCACCACTCGGTGGAGTTAAACAGCAGAGGGCCGTGGTACAACACAAAATACCTGCGCCATACACACAGCACCATCACTACAGGGTCACACCACTTCTACCACCACTCGGTGGAGTTAAACAGCAGAGGGCCGTGGTACAACACAAAATACCTGCACCGTACACACAGCACCATCACCACCACGGGGTCACCACCACTCAGTGGTTTTGAGGAGGAGAGGCCCGTGGTACGACAGAAAATACCTGCATCACGCACACACACACATAACAACCCCCGTTCACCACCAAGTGGCGGTGACGTCACCATGGCGTTTTGTACCAGGCTGGATGCACTTTTGAGGCCACATGAAGTGTCGAAGGCACGCTGCTGGCAAGAGGTCACGTGACAGACTCAGGTGTCAGGGTTGACTAAGATGACTGACAGACGCACCACCTGCGCATGTGGGCCAGGTTGATTTCACATGGCGTAAGGCAGCTGATGAAGAGACAATGGTGCTGTTCGACTGATTCGGAGATCTCCGCTGCCAAACCGGGGGTCAGTCATACGCACACTGTTCAGGTATGGAAACTTGTCCACCACTGCGCCATCACTCATGGGGGAGCGGGGAGCGGGAAGGACGTAAAACACCCAGGCAGGTCCTTAGTTTTTGTGGGGCTGACGGTAAGGCCCCATCTCTTAGTAGCGCGGTCACGGTTCAGCAATAGCTGCTCCAACTCCTTATTAAGAGTTAGCAGGTATTACCAGTTCATCAGAATACATAATATGGTTGACCAACAGGAAGCCATCCCCTGACCACACCCAGGCATCGATCAGCCTCCCATTGTATCTGTTACAGTCGGTTATTCCACAGGTACAGGCATGGAAAGCTTCTCGGACTATGTGGTTAAAAATATGTTAAATAGTGTAGGGGTCAGAGGACATCCCTAACGCATCCCAAGGTGAACAGAAAATGGCTTCGTCTCCCGGCCACGCAGCTTTACCTGGGCCTGCCCACCGTCACGAACGTCCTTAAGGATTGTGAGCAGAGGGTCAGGGACTCCGAAGCTAATGAGGAATAACCCAGAACCCTGGCACATTCATGGCATCATAGGCCTTGACCAGGTCAATAAAGCAGAGATGTAGGTGCTGCTGAAATTCCCTCCACCTCTGCTGAAGTAGATGGACAGAGAATATGGCGTCGTGTATAGGACCAACCGCGGCCTGAAACCACAATGGGACTCGGGTCACCACCACCGACACCACCGCGACAGGGTCTTGCTCACCCTGTATGCCTGCCGTCACCCCACGACCCATGAGGCGGCTGCGTACCCACAGTGGCACCCCGTAGGACCCACGTACCTGCGGAGGGCACGGGGCCCGAAGCTGAGCTCCTGCCAGAGCGTGACGAAGGCGAACGCGCACAGGAACATGAAGAGCAGCGTGCGGTTGCCCAGCACCACGGTGGCCGTGCCGTCCGTGTAGCCCATCGCTGCTTCTGCTGCTGCAGCAGCGCAGCTGCGCCAGGGGAGCAGAGACGGGGAGAGCAGGTGAGGGTACACACACAGGTGAGAGTACACACACACAGGTGAGAGTACACACACAGGTGAGGGTACACACACAGGTGAGTGTACACACACACGGGTGAGGGTACACACACACACACAGGTGAGGGTACACACACAGGTGAGAGTACACACACAGGTGAGTGTACACACACACAGGTGAGGGTACACACACACGGGTGAGGGTACACACACACGGGTGAGGGTACACACACACACACGGGTGAGGGTACACACACACACACACACGGATGAGGGTACACACACACACGGGTGAGGGTACACACACGGGTGAGGGTACACACAGAGGTGAGTGTACACACACATATACAGGTGAGGGTACACACACACACACTGGTGAGGATGCACACACACTGGTGAGCGCACACACACACGAGTGAGGGCACACACACACAGGTGAGAGTACACACACACACGGGTGAGGGCACACACACACGAGTGAGGGTACACACACACTGGTGAGGGCACACACACACGGGTGAGGGTACACACACACTGGTGAGGGCACACACACACGGGTGAGGGTACACACACACGGGTGAGTGTACACACACACAGGTGAGTGTACACACACACGGGTGAGTGTACACACACACGGGTGAGGGTACACACACACACAGGTGAGTGTACACACACACAGGTGAGTGTACACACACACGGGTGAGTGTACACACACACGGGTGAGGGTACACACACACACAGGTGAGGCTACACACACAGGTGAGGATACACACACGGGTGAGGGTACACACACACAGGTGAGAGTACACACACACAGGTGAGTGTACACACACGGGTGAGGGTACACACACACAGGTGAGGGTACACACACACGGGTGAGGGTACACACACACGGGTGAGGGTACACACACACACAGGTGAGTGTACACACACGGGTGAGGGTACACACACACAGGTGAGTGTACACACACACGGGTGAGGGTACACACACACACAGGTGAGGCTACACACACAGGTGAGAGTACACACACAGGTGAGAGTACACACACACTGGTTAGGGTACACACACACTGGTTAGGGTACACACACACACACACTGGTGAGCGTACACACACACACGGGTGAGTGTACACACACACGGGTGAGTGTACACACACACGGGTGAGTGTACACACACACTGGTGAGGGTACACACACACACACACTGGTGAGGGTACACACTGGTGAGGGTACACACACACACTGGTGAGGGTGAGTACAGCTCTCACCTCACTGGAATCGGCTTCACGCGGGTCGCGTTGTGGAGCCGCGACCCCAGGGCCGGGGCGCCATGTGGCCTACGAGCCGCGGCGACTCCTCACCCCGCACTACTCACCCCACTCCTCACCCCACTCCTCACTCCTGTCTCCTTTCCCTGCTGTCCTCCCTCCTCACCATTCACCGCGCTTGTCACTCCTCATCCACTGTCTCTCTCCTCACCCACTGTCTCTCTCCTCACCCACTGTCTCCTCACCCACTGTCTCCTCACCCACTGTCTCTCTCCTCACCCACTGTCTCCTCATCCACTGTCTCTCTCCTCACCCACTGTCTCCTCACCCACTGTCTCCTCACCCACTGTCTCTCTCCTCACCCACTGTCTCCTCATCCACTGTCTCTCTCCTCACCCACTGTCTCTGTCTCTCCTCACCCACTGTCTCTCTCCTCACCCACTGTCTCTCTCTCTCCTCACCCACTGTCTCTCTCCTCACCCACTGTCTCCTCACCCACTGTCTCTCTCTCTCTCCTCACCCACTGTCTCTCTCCTCACCCACTGTCTCTCTCTCTCCTCACCCACTGTCTCTCTCCTCACCCACTGTCTCTCTCCTCACCCACTGTCTCTCTCCTCAATGGACGTCTGTTTAAAAAAAAAAGATGGAGCTTGATAGCTCATCGGATGGCTCATCCGGTTCTAAAAGAAGATGTTCGTGACTGCGATTCACGCGGCAATTCTCTCTCGCTTCTTCTCGCCCTCGCGCCAAGGTCACGCGCGGAGACGCGCATGCGTGCAGCGCCACGAAGTCCCCAGAGCTGCCCCGTGCCCCCCACTGCCCCCCCCCAGCTGCCCCGTGCCCCCCCCCACTGCCCCCCAGCTGCCCCGTGCCCCCCCACTGCCCCCCAGCTGCCCCGTGCCCCCCACTGCCCCCCCCAGCTGCCCCGTGCCCCCCCCACTGCCCCCCAGCTGCCCCGTGCCCCCCCCCACTGCCCCCCAGCTGCCCCGTGCCCCCCCCACTGCTCCCCCCAGCTGCCCCGTGCCCCCCCCACTGCCTCCCCCAGCTGCCCCGTGCCCCCCCACTGCCCCCCCCAGCTGCCCCGTCCCCTCACTGCCTCCCCCCCAGCTGCCCCGTCCCGCCACTGCCCCCCCCAACTGCCCCCCCAGCTGCCCCGTGACCCCCCACAGCTGCCCCGTCCCGCCACTGCCCTGTCCCCCCTCACTGACCCCGCCCCTCACTGCTGCCCTGTCCCCCCTCACTGACCCCGCCCCTCACTGACCCCGCCCCTCACTGCTGCCCTGTCCCCCCTCACTGACCCCGCCCCTCACTGACTCCGCCCCTCACTGCTGCCCTGTCCCCCCTCACTGACCCCGCCCCTCACTGACCCCGCCCCTCACTGCTGCCCTGTCCCCCCTCACTGACCCCGCCCCTCACTGCTGCCCTGTTCCCCCTCACTGACCCCGCCCCTCACTGACCCCGCCCCTCACTGCTGCCCTGTCCCCCCTCACTGACCCCGCCCCTCACTGCTGCCCTGTCCCCCCTCACTGACCCCGCCCCTCACTGACCCCGCCCCTCACTGCTGCCCTGTCCCCCCTCACTGACCCCGCCCCTCACTGCTGCCCTGTCCCCCCTCACTGACCCCGCCCCTCACTGACCCCGCCCCTCACTGCTGCCCTGTCCCCCCTCACTGACCCCGCCCCTCACTTACCCCGCCCCTCACTGCTGCCCTGTCCCCCCTCACTGCCCCGTGCCCTCTGTTGTCTGCGATTTCACGGGGAACAGTATATACAGTATATACAGTCCGTGTGTACCATCTACAGTATATACAGTATATACAGTACGTGTGTACCATCTACAGTATATACAGTATATGCAGTCCGTGTGCACCCGCTACAGTATATACAGTCTATACAGTACACATGTGCCCGCTACAGTATATACAATCCGTGTGTACCAGCTACAGTACATACAGTCCTGTGTACCAGCTACAGTATATACAGTCCGTGTGTGCCCGCTACAGTATATACAGTACACGTGTGCCCGCTACAGTATATACAGTCCATGTATACCTGCTACAGTATGTACAGTATTACAGTCCGTGTGTACCAGCTACAGTATACACAGTATATACAGTGATGTGTGCCCGTTACAGTATATACAGTATATACAGTGCACGTGCGTCCGCTACAGTATATACAGTCCGTGTGTGCCCGCTACAGTATGAACAGTACACGTGTGCCAGCTACAGTATATACAGTCCACGTGTACCCGTTACAGTATATAAAGTCCACGTGTACCCGCTATAGTCTATACAGTCCGTTTGTACCCGCTACAGTATATACAGTCCATGTGTACCAGCTACAGTATATATAGTCTATACAGTCCGTGTTTACCAGTTACAGTATATACAGTATATACAGCCCATGTGTACCAGCTACTGTATATATAGTCTATACAGTCCACGTGTGCCCGCTACAGTATATACAGTATATACAGTCCATGTGTACCAGCTACAGTCTGTACAGTCTATACAATCCACGAGTACCCGCTACAGTCTATACAGTCCACGTGTACCAGCTACAGTCTATACAGTCCACGTGTACCCACTACAGTCTATACAGTCCACGTGTACCCGCTACAGTATATACAGTCCGTGTGTGCCCGCTACAGTAGTCTATACAGTCCACGTGTACCAGCTACAGTCTATACAGTCCACGTGTACTCGCTACAGTATATACAGTCCGTGTGTACCCGCTACAGTCTATACAGTCCACGTGTACCAGCTACAGTCTATCCGATAGTTTGTATTTACCAGTATATACAGTCTATATTTACCCGCTACAGTATATACAGTCTATATTTACATGCTACAGTCTATACGTCTTACCATACGTGTACGCACTTCCGGTACAGTGCCGAACGCGTCCCGACTCGTGATTGGCTAGACGAGGGGGGGAGAGCGGGGGGGGGCTGCTTGTGGCCCCACCGCTCCGAGGATGTTGGGGGGGGGGCTATGCGCATGACGTCACGCATACATTATAAATCCGCATGGCGGTGACGTCACTCGGGATCGATAAAAATAAGAGCGAGACAAAGGCAAAGATCCCCCGTGTAGCCTCGATAGACTGTCGGGGCAAGTGCTGTTAGCGAGTACCGGGGGGGGGGGGGTGCGTGGCCAACACCCACGCCCGACCGCCTTTGTCTCCCCCGGTGGCGATGTTTACGACGCCGCACCGAGGTTACTCATTTGAGGCTGAGTCGACCTCGAGCAAGAGAGCCCAAGGAGCCGGTTCGGGTGGCCGTCCCTGGGGGTGTTGGTGGTGGCCGTGAGTGGCTGGGGTCACAGTGGTCAACAGCGCCCACCAACCCCTCGGAGTGGCAGTCGCCGCGTCCGCCTGGAGCCTCGACAGCAGCAGCAGCAAGCCGGGGGTGACACGGAACGTTGGGGACTCGTCACACAGTTGACGAGGTTGTCGATAGCGACCCACCAACCCCACTCACACCTACCACAAAGACAAAGATCCCCCATATAGCCTTAACAGACTGTAGGGGCAAGTGCTGTTAGCGAGCACCTTTGAAGGCCGGAACGGTACACGAGGGGGTGGGTGGCCAGCACCACGCCCGACCGCCTTTGTCTCCCTAGTGGCAATGTTTACACACCGCACCAGGTACTCATTTGAGGCTGAGTCGACCTAGGGGAGGCCCGGGACCGGTTCAGATAATCGTCACTGGTGTTGGCCGTAAGCGGGAATCGAACCCGGGTCGCCAGGTTCATAGCGCAGCGCGCCAACCGCTACACTATCGCTCCCCACCCACACTCACGCACCAACACCACCTCCACCCACCCCAACAGACTCCACCCCCATCCACCTCCACCCACAGACCCCATCCCCACCCACCCACAGACCCCACCCCCACCCACCTCCACCCACAGACCCCACCCCCACCCACAGACCCCACAGACCCCACCCCCACCCACAGACCCCACAGACCCCACCCACAGACCCCACCCCACCCACCTACACCCACAGACCCCACCCCCACCCACAGACCCCACAGACCCCACCCACAGACCCCACAGACCCCACCCCCACCCACAGACCCCACCCCCACCCACCCACAGACCCCACAGACCCCACCCCCACCCACAGACCCCACAGACCCCACTCCCACCCCCACCCACCCACAGACCCCGGGGAGCCCGGCCACTGTGCGCGCCCTTAAGGGCTGGGGGAGGGAGAGAGGAGGGGGAGGGGGGTGCAGGGTGCAGGGTCCAGCCAGGCGGAGTGTATCCGTGTACCGCAGGCGTCGCCTCAAGCACGGAGCCCGCACAACCACGGAGCTATGGTGAATGGGGAGACTATGTCAGGATGAATAGGGAGACTGTGTCACGGTGAATAGGGAGACTGTGTCAGGGTGAATAGGGAGACTGTGTCAGGGTGAATGGGGAGACTGTGTCAGGGTGAATAGGGAGACTGTGTCAGGGTGAATGGGGAGACTGTGTCAGGGTGAATAGGGAGACTGTGTCAGGGTGAATAGGGAGACTGTGTCAGGGTGAATGGGGAGACTGTGTCAGGGTGAATAGGGAGACTGTGTCAGGGTGAATGGGGAGACTGTGTCAGGGTGAATAGGGAGACTGTGTCAGGGTAAATAGGGAGACTGTGTCAGGGTGAATAGGGAGACTGTGTCAGGGTGAATGGGGAGACTGTGTCAGGGTGAATAGGGAGACTGTGTCAGGGTGATTGGGGAGACTGTGCCAGGGTGAATAGGGAGACTGTGCCAGGGTGAATAGGGAGACTGTGTCAGGGTGAATAGGGAGACTGTGCCATGGTGAATAGGGAGACTGTGTCAGGGTGAATAGGGAGACTGTGTCAGGGTGAATGGGGAGACTGTGTCAGGGTGAATGTGGAGACTGTGTCAGGGTGATTGGGGAGACTGTGTCAGGGTGAAAGTGGACTGTGTCAGGGTGAATATGGAGACTGTGTCAGGGTGAATAGGGAGACTGTGTCAGGGTGAATGTGGAGACTGTGTCAGGGTGAATGTGGAGACTGTGTCAGGGTGATTGGGGAGACTGTGTCAGGGTGAATAGGGAGACTGTGTCAGGGTGAATGGGGAGACTGTGTCAGGGTGAATAGGGAGACTGTGTCAGGGTGAATGTGGAGACTGTGTCAGGGTGAATGGGGAGACTGTGTTAGGGTGAATAGGGAGACTGTTTCAGGGTGAATGGGGAGACTGTGTCAGGGTGAATGTGGAGACTGTGTCAGGGTGAATGTGGAGACTGTGTCAGGGTGAATGTGGACTGTGTCAGGGTGAATAGGGAGACTGTTTCAGGGTGAATGGGGAGACTGTGTCAGGGTGAATGTGGACTGTGTCAGGGTGAATGTGGAGACTGTGTCAGGGTGAATGGGGAGACTGTGAGGGTGAATAGGGAGACTGTGTCAGGGTGAATGGGGAGACTGTGTCAGGATGAATAGGGAGACTGTGCCAGGGTGAATAGGGAGACTGTGCCAGGGTGAATAGGGAGACTGTGTCAGGGTGAATAGGGAGACTGTGCCATGGTGAATAGGGAGACTGTGTCAGGGTGAATAGGGAGACTGTGTCAGGGTGAATGGGGAGACTGTGTCAGGGTGAATGTGGAGACTGTGTCAGGGTGATTGGGGAGACTGTGTCAGGGTGAAAGTGGACTGTGTCAGGGTGAATATGGAGACTGTGTCAGGGTGAATAGGGAGACTGTGTCAGGGTGAATGTGGAGACTGTGTCAGGGTGAATGTGGAGACTGTGTCAGGGTGATTGGGGAGACTGTGTCAGGGTGAATAGGGAGACTGTGTCAGGGTGAATGGGGAGACTGTGTCAGGGTGAATAGGGAGACTGTGTCAGGGTGAATGTGGAGACTGTGTCAGGGTGAATGGGGAGACTGTGTCAGGGTGAATAGGGAGACTGTTTCAGGGTGAATGGGGAGACTGTGTCAGGGTGAATGTGGAGACTGTGTCAGGGTGAATGTGGAGACTGTGTCAGGGTGAATGGGGAGACTGTGTTAGGGTGAATAGGGAGACTGTTTCAGGGTGAATGGGGAGACTGTGTCAGGGTGAATGTGGAGACTGTGTCAGGGTGAATGTGGAGACTGTGTCAGGGTGAATGTGGACTGTGTCAGGGTGAATAGGGAGACTGTTTCAGGGTGAATGGGGAGACTGTGTCAGGGTGAATGTGGACTGTGTCAGGGTGAATGTGGAGACTGTGTCAGGGTGAATGGGGAGACTGTGAGGGTGAATAGGGAGACTGTGTCAGGGTGAATGGGGAGACTGTGTCAGGATGAATAGGGAGACTGTGCCAGGGTGAATAGGGAGACTGTGCCAGGGTGAATAGGGAGACTGTGTCAGGGTGAATAGGGAGACTGTGCCATGGTGAATAGGGAGACTGTGTCAGGGTGAATAGGGAGACTGTGTCAGGGTGAATGGGGAGACTGTGTCAGGGTGAATGTGGAGACTGTGTCAGGGTGATTGGGGAGACTGTGTCAGGGTGAAAGTGGACTGTGTCAGGGTGAATATGGAGACTGTGTCAGGGTGAATAGGGAGACTGTGTCAGGGTGAATGTGGAGACTGTGTCAGGGTGAATGTGGAGACTGTGTCAGGGTGATTGGGGAGACTGTGTCAGGGTGAATAGGGAGACTGTGTCAGGGTGAATGGGGAGACTGTGTCAGGGTGAATAGGGAGACTGTGTCAGGGTGAATGTGGAGACTGTGTCAGGGTGAATGGGGAGACTGTGTCAGGGTGAATAGGGAGACTGTTTCAGGGTGAATGGGGAGACTGTGTCAGGGTGAATGTGGAGACTGTGTCAGGGTGAATGTGGAGACTGTGTCAGGGTGAATGTGGACTGTGTCAGGGTGAATAGGGAGACTGTTTCAGGGTGAATGGGGAGACTGTGTCAGGGTGAATGTGGACTGTGTCAGGGTGAATGTGGAGACTGTGTCAGGGTGAATGGGGAGACTGTGAGGGTGAATAGGGAGACTGTGTCAGGGTGAATGGGGAGACTGTGTCAGGATGAATAGGGAGACTGTGTCAGGGTGAATGGGGAGACTGTGTCAGGGTGAATAGGGAGACTGTCAGGGTGAATGTGGAGACTGTGTCAGGGTGAATAGGGAGACTGTCAGGGTGAATGTGGACTGTGTCAGGGTGAATGTGGACTGTCAGGGTGAATAGGGAGACTGTTTCAGGGTGAATGGGGAGACTGTGTCAGGGTGAATGTGGACTGTGTCAGGGTGAATGTGGAGACTGTGTCAGGGTGAATGGGGAGACTGTGTCAGGGTGCATAGGGAGACTGTGTCAGGGTGAATGGGGAGACTGTGTCAGGGTGAATGGGGAGACTGTGTCAGGGTGAATAGGGAGACTGTGTCAGGGTGAATTGGGAGACTGTGCCAGGGTGAATAGGGAGACTGTGTCAGGGTGATTGGGGAGACTGTGTCAGGGTGAATAGGGAGACTGTGCCAGGGTGAATAGGGAGACTGTGTCAGGGTGAATAGGGAGACTGTGCCATGGTGAATAGGGAGACTGTGTCAGGGTGAATAGGGAGACTGTGTCAGGGTGAATGGGGAGACTGTGTCAGGGTGAATTTGGACTGTGTCAGGGTGAATAGGGAGACTGTGTCAGGGTGAATAGGGAGACTGTGTCAGGGTGAATGGGGAGACTGTGTCAGGGTGAATGTGGAGACTGTGTCAGGGTGAATGTGAAGACTGTGTCAGGGTGATTGGGGAGACTGTGTCAGGGTGAATAGGGAGACTGTGTCAGGGTGAATGGGGAGACGGTGTCAGGGTGAATAGGGAGACTGTGTCAGGGTGAATGTGGAGACTGTGTCAGGGTGAATGTGGAGACTGTGTCAGGGTGAATGTGGAGACTGTGTCAGGGTGAATGTGGAGACTGTGTCAGGGTGATTGGGGAGACTGTGTCAAGGTGAATAGGGAGACTGTGTCAGGGTGAATGGGGAGACTGTGTCAGGGTGAATAGGGAGACTGTGTCAGGGTGAATGTGGAGACTGTGTCAGGGTGAATGTGGAGACTGTGTCAGGGTGAATAGGGAGACTGTGTCAGGGTGAATGGGGAGACTGTGTCAGGGTGAATAGGGAGACTGTCAGGGTGAATGTGGAGACTGTGTCAGGGTGAATGTGGAGACTGTGTCAGGGTGAATGTGGACTGTGTCAGGGTGAATGTGGACTGTGTCAGGGTGAATAGGGAGACTGTTTCAGGGTGAATGGGGAGACTGTGTCAGGGTGAATGGGGAGACTGTGAGGGTGAATAGGGAGGCTGTGTCAGGGTGAATAGGGAGACTGTGTCAGGGTGAATGTGGACTGTGTCAGGGTGAATAGGGAGACTTGTCGGGGTGAATAGGGAGACTGTGTCAGGGTGAATAGGGAGACTGTGTCAGGGTGAATTGGGAGACTGTGTCAGGGTGAATAGGGAGACTGTGTCAGGGTGAATGTGGAGACTGTGTTAGGGTGAATAGGGGATACTGTGTCAGGGTGAATAGGGAGACTGTGTCAGGGTGAATAGGGAGACTGTCAGGGTTAATGGGGAGACTGTGTCAGGGTGAATAGGGAGACTGTGTCAGGGTGAATGTGGATTGTGTCAGGGTGAATAGGGAGGCTGTGTCAGGGTGAATGTGGAGACTGTGTCAGGGTGAATAGGGAGACTGTGTCAGGGTGAATAGGGAGACTGTGTCAGGGTGAATAGGGAGACTGTGTCAGGGTGAATGTGGAGACTGTGTCAGGGTGAATGTGGAGACTGTGTCAGGGTGAATAGGGAGACCGTGTCAGGGTGAATAGGGAGATTGTGTCAGGGTGAATAGGGAGACTGTGTCAGGGTGAATAGGGAGACTGTGTCAGGGTGAATAGGGAGATTGTGTCAGGGTGAATGGGGAGACTGTGTCAGGGTGAATAGGGAGACTGTGTCAGGGTGAATGTGGAGACTGTGTCAGGGTGAATAGGGAGACTGTGTCAGGGTGAGTGTGGACTGTGTCAGGGTGAATAGGGAGACTTTGTCAGGGTGAATAGGGAGACTGTGTCAGGGTGAATGTGGACTGTGTCAGGGTGAATAGGGAGATTGTGTCAGGGTGACTTTGGAGACTGTGTCAGGGTGAATAGGAGAGACTGTCAGGGTGAATAGGGAGACTGTGTCAGGGTGAATGTGGAGACTGTGTCAGGTTGAATAGGGAGACTGTGTCAGGGTGAATTTGGACTGCGTCAGGGTGAATAGGGATACTGTGTCAGGGTGAATAGGGAGACTGTGTCAGGGTGAATAGGGAGACTGTGTCAGGGTGAGTGTGGACTGTGTCAGGGTGAATAGGGAGACTGTGTCAGGGTGAATAGGGAGACTGTGTCAGGGTGAATGTGGACTGTGTCAGGGTGAATAGGGAGATTGTGTCAGATTTCGATTTAAAGCTTTCGTGACTGCAATGATTCATCTTCTTTGGTTCTTTCGGTAAAGTCACGTAGAATGAGAATAAAATAATAAATTGATAAAATAAAAATAAAATATATTATTGTGTTATTTTATTTTATCAATTTATTATTTTATTCTCATTCTACGTGACTTTACCGAAAGAACCAAAGAAGATTGTGTCAGGGTGAATGTGGAGACTGTGTCATGGTGAATGTGGACTGTATCAGGGTGAATAAGGAGACTGTGTCAGGGTGAATAGGGAGGCTGTGTCAGGGTGAATAAAGAGACTGTGTCAGGGTGAATAGGGAGGCTGTGTCAGGGTGAATGTGGAGACTGTGTCAGGGTGATTAGGGAGACTGTGTCAGGGTGAATAGGGAGACTGTGTCAGGGTGAATGTGGAGACTGTGTCAGGGTGAATAGGGATACTGTGTCAGGGTGAATAGGGAGACTGTGTCAGGGTGAATGGGGAGACTGTGTCAGGGTGAATGTGGAGACTGTCAGGGTGAATGTGGAGACTGTGTCAGGGTGAATGTGGACTGTGTCAGGGTGAATGTGGAGACTGTGTCAGGGTGATTGGGGAGACTGTGTCAGGGTGAATAGGGAGACTGTGTCAGGGTGAATGGGGAGACTGTGTCAGGGTGAATAGGGAGACTGTCAGGGTGAATGTGGAGACTGTGTCAGGGTGAATGTGGAGACTGTGTCAGGGTGAATGTGGACTGTGTCAGGGTGAATGTGGACTGTGTCAGGGTGAATAGGGAGACTGTTTCAGGGTGAATGGGGAGACTGTGTCAGGGTGAATGTGGACTGTGTCAGGGTGAATGTGGAGACTGTGTCAGGGTGAATGGGGAGACTGTGAGGGTGAATAGGGAGGCTGTGTCAGGGTGAATAGGGAGACTGTGTCAGGGTGAATGTGGACTGTGTCAGGGTGAATAGGGAGACTTGTCAGGGTGAATAGGGAGACTGTGTCAGGGTGAATAGGGAGTCTGTGTCAGGGTGAATTGGGAGACTGTGTCAGGGTGAATAGGGAGACTGTGTCAGGGTGAATGTGGACTGTGTCAGGGTGAATAGGGAGACTGTGTCAGGGTGAATGTGGACTGTCAGGGTGAATAGGGAGACTTGTCAGGGTGAATAGGGAGACTGTATCAGGGTGAATAGGGAGACTGTGTCAGGATGAATAGGGAGACTGTGTCAGGGTGAATAGGGAGACTGTGTCAGGGTGAATAGGGAGACTGTGTCAGGGTTAATGGGGAGACTGTGTCAGGGTGAATAGGGAGACTGTGTCAGGGTGAATGTGGATTGTGTCAGGGTGAATAGGGAGGCTGTGTCAGGGTGAATGTGGAGACTGTGTCAGGGTGAATAGGGAGACTGTGTCAGGGTGAATAGGGAGACTGTGTCAGGGTGAATAGGGAGACTGTGTCAGGGTGAATGTGGAGACTGTGTCAGGGTGAATGTAGAGACTGTGTCAGGGTGAATAGGGAGACCGTGTCAGGGTGAATAGGGAGATTGTGTCAGGGTGAATAGGGAGACTGTGTCAGGGTGAATAGGGAGACTGTGTCAGGGTGAATAGGGAGATTGTGTCAGGGTGAATGGGGAGACTGTGTCAGGGTGAATAGGGAGACTGTGTCAGGGTGAATGTGGAGACTGTGTCAGGGTGAATAGGGAGACTGTGTCAGGGTGAGTGTGGACTGTGTCAGGGTGAATAGGGAGACTTTGTCAGGGTGAATAGGGAGACTGTGTCAGGGTGAATGTGGACTGTGTCAGGGTGAATAGGGAGATTGTGTCAGGGTGACTTTGGAGACTGTGTCAGGGTGAATAGGGGAGACTGTCAGGGTGAATAGGGAGACTGTGTCAGGGTGAATGTGGAGACTGTGTCAGGTTGAATAGGGAGACTGTGTCAGGGTGAATTTGGACTGCGTCAGGGTGAATAGGGATACTGTGTCAGGGTGAATAGGGAGACTGTGTCAGGGTGAATAGGGAGACTGTGTCAGGGTGAGTGTGGACTGTGTCAGGGTGAATAGGGAGACTGTGTCAGGGTGAATAGGGAGACTGTGTCAGGGTGAATGTGGAGACTGTGTCAGGGTGAATGTAGAGACTGTGTCAGGGTGAATAGGGAGACCGTGTCAGGGTGAATAGGGAGATTGTGTCAGGGTGAATAGGAAGACTGTGTCAGGGTGAATAGGGAGACTGTGTCAGGGTGAATGTGGAGACTGTGTCAGGGTGAATATGGAGACTGTGTCAGGGTGAATGTGGAGACTGTGTCAGGGTGAATGTGGACTGTGTCAGGGTGAATGTGGAGACTGTCAGGGTGATTGGGGAGACTGTGTCAGGGTGAATAGGGAGACTGTGTCAGGGTGAATGGGGAGACTGTGTCAGGGTGAATAGGGAGACTGTCAGGGTGAATGTGGAGACTGTGTCAGGGTGAATGTGGAGACTGTGTCAGGGTGAATGTGGACTGTGTCAGGGTGAATGTGGACTGTGTCAGGGTGAATAGGGAGACTGTTTCAGGGTGAATGGAGAGACTGTGTCAGGGTGAATGTGGACTGTGTCAGGGTGAATGTGGAGACTGTGTCAGGGTGAATGGGGAGACTGTGAGGGTGAATAGGGAGGCTGTGTCAGGGTGAATAGGGAGACTGTGTCATGGTGAATGTGGACTGTGTCAGGGTGAATAGGGAGACTTGTCAGGGTGAATAGGGAGACTGTGTCAGGGTGAATAGGGAGACTGTGTCAGGGTGAATTGGGAGACTGTGTCAGGGTGAATAGGGAGACTGTGTCAGGGTGAATGTGGAGACTGTGTCAGGGTGAATAGGGGAGACTGTGTCAGGGTGAATGTGGATTGTGTCAGGGTGAATGTGGAGACTGTGTCAGGGTGAATAGGGAGACTGTGTCAGGGTTAATGGGGAGACTGTGTCAGGGTGAATAGGGAGACTGTGTCAGGGTGAATGTGGATTGTGTCAGGGTGAATAGGGAGGCTGTGTCAGGGTGAATAGGGAGACTGTGTCAGGGTGAGTGTGGACTGTGTCAGGGTGAATAGGGAGACTTTGTCAGGGTGAATAGGGAGACTGTGTCAGGGTGAATGTGGACTGTGTCAGGGTGAATAGGGAGATTGTGTCAGGGTGACTGTGGAGACTGTGTCAGGGTGAATAGGGGAGACTGTCAGGGTGAATAGGGAGACTGTGTCAGGGTGAATGTGGAGACTGTGTCAGGTTGAATAGGGAGACTGTGTCAGGGTGAATTTGGACTGTGTCAGGGTGAATAGGGAGACTGTGTCAGGGTGAATAGGGATACTGTGTCAGGGTGAATAGGGAGACTGTTTCAGAGTGAGTGTGGACTGTGTCAGGGTGAATAGGTAGACTGTGTCAGGGTGAATAGGGAGACTGTGTCAGGGTGAATGTGGTCTGTGTCAGGGTGAATAGGGAGATTGTGTCAGATTTCGATTTAAAGCTTTCGTGACTGCAATGATTCATCTTCTTTGGTTCTTTCGGTAAAGTCACGTAGAATGAGAATAAAATAATAAATTGATAAAATAAAAATAAAATATATTATTGTGTTATTTTATTTTATCAATTTATTATTTTATTCTCATTCTACGTGACTTTACCGAAAGAACCAAAGAAGATTGTGTCAGGGTGAATGTGGAGACTGTGTCATGGTGAATGTGGACTGTATCAGGGTGAATAAGGAGACTGTGTCAGGGTGAATAGGGAGGCTGTGTCAGGGTGAATAGGGAGACTGTGTCAGGGTGAATGTGGACTGTGTCAGGGTGAATAGCGAGACTGTGTCAGGGTGAATAGGGAGACTGTGTCAGGGTGAATAGGGAGACACTGTCAGGGTGAGTGTGGACTGTGTCAGGGTGAATGTGGACTGTGTCAGGGTGAATGTGGAGACTGTGTCAGGGTGAATGATGGACTGTGTCACGGTGAATAGGGAGACTGTGTCAGGGTGAATGTGGACTGTGTCACGGTGAATAGGGAGATTGTATCAGGGTGAATAGGGAGACTGTGTCAGGGTGAATGTGGACTGTGTCAGGGTGAATAGCGAGACTGTGTCAGGGTGAATAGGGAGACTGTGTCAGGGTGAATAGGGAGACACTGTCAGGGTGAGTGTGGACTGTGTCAGGGTGAATGTGGACTGTGTCAGGGTGAATGTGGAGACTGTGTCAGGGTGAATGTGGACTGTGTCACGGTGAATAGGGAGACTGTGTCAGGGTGAATGTGGACTGTGTCACGGTGAATAGAGAGACTGTATCAGGGTGAATAGGGAGACTGTGTCAGGGTGAATAGGGAGACTGTGTCAGGGTGAATATGGAGACTGTGTCAGGGTGAATAGGGAGACTGTGTCAAGGTGAATGTGGAGACTGTGTCAGGGTGAATATGGAGACTGTGTCAGGGTGAATAGGGAGACCGTGTCAGGGTGAATAGGGAGATTGTGTCAGGGTGAATAGGGAGACTGTGTCAGGGTGAATAGGGAGACTGTGTCAGGGTGAATAGGGAGACTGTGTCAGGGTGAATGTGGAGACTGTTTCAGGGTGAATAGGGAGACTGTCAGGGTGAATGTGGAGACTGTCAGGGTGAATGTGGAGACTGTGTCAGGGTGAATAGGGAGACTGTCAGGGTGAATAGGGAGACTGTGTCAGGATGAATGTGGATTGTGTCAGGGTGAATGTGGACTGTGGCAGGGTGAATAGGGAGATTGTGTCAGGGTGAATGTGGACTGTGTCACGGTGAATAGGGAGACTGTATCAGGGTGAATAGGGAGACTGTGTTAGGGTGAATGTGGAGACTGTGTCAGGGTGAATAGGGAGACTGTGTCAGGGTGAATAGGGAGACTGTGTCAGGGTGAATGTGGACTGTGTCAGGGTGAATAGCGAGACTGTGTCAGGGTGAATAGGGAGACTGTGTCAGGGTGAATAGGGAGACACTGTCAGGGTGAGTGTGGACTGTGTCAGGGTGAATGTAGACTGTGTCAGGGTGAATGTGGACTGTGTCACGGTGAATAGGGAGACTGTGTCAGGGTGAATGTGGACTGTGTCACGGTGAATAGGGAGACTGTATCAGGGTGAATAGGGAGACTGTGTCAGGGTGAATGTGGACTGTGTCAGGGTGAATAGCGAGACTGTGTCAGGGTGAATAGGGAGACTGTGTCAGGGTGAATAGGGAGACACTGTCAGGGTGAGTGTGGACTGTGTCAGGGTGAATGTGGACTGTGTCACGGTGAATAGGGAGACTGTGTCAGGGTGAATGTGGACTGTGTCACGGTGAATAGGGAGACTGTATCAGGGTGAATAGGGAGACTGTGTCAGGGTGCATAGGGAGACTGTGTCAGGGTGAATATGGAGACTGTGTCAGGGTGAATAGGGAGACTGTGTCAAGGTGAATGTGGAGACTGTGTCAGGGTGAATATGGAGACTGTGTCAGGGTGAATAGGGAGACCGTGTCAGGGTGAATAGGGAGATTGTGTCAGGGTGAATAGGGAGACTGTGTCAGGGTGAATAGGGAGACTGTGTCAGGGTGAATAGGGAGACTGTGTCAGGGTGAATGTGGAGACTGTGTCAGGGTGAATAGGGAGACTGTCAGGGTGAATGTGGAGACTGTCAGGGTGAATGTGGAGACTGTGTCAGGGTGAATAGGGAGACTGTCAGGGTGAATAGGGAGACTGTGTCAGGATGAATGTGGACTGTGTCAGGGTGAATGTGGACTGTGTCAGGGTGAATAGGGAGATTGTGTCAGGGTGAATGTGGACTGTGTCATGGTGAATAGGGAGACTGTATCAGGGTGAATAGGGAGACTGTGTCAGGGTGAATGTGGAGACTGTGTCAGGGTGAATAGGGAGACTGTGTCATGGTGAATAGGGAGATTGTGTCAGGATGAATAGGGAGACTGTGTCAGGGTGAATAGGGAGACTGTGTCAGGGTGAATAGGGAGACTGTCAGGGTGAATGTGGAGACTGTGTCAGGGTGAATAGGGAGACTGTGTCAGGGTGAATGTGGAGACTGTGTCAGGGTGAATGTGGACTGTGTCAGGGTGAATAGGGAGACTGTTTCAGGGTGAATGTGGACTGTGTCACGGTGAATAGGGAGATTGTATCAGGGTGAATAGGGAGACTGTGTCAGGGTGAATGTGGACTGTGTCAGGGTGAATAGCGAGACTGTGTCAGGGTGAATAGGGAGACTGTGTCAGGGTGAATAGGGAGACACTGTCAGGGTGAGTGTGGACTGTGTCAGGGTGAATGTGGACTGTGTCAGGGTGAATGTGGAGACTGTGTCAGGGTGAATGTGGACTGTGTCACGGTGAATAGGGAGACTGTGTCAGGGTGAATGTGGACTGTGTCACGGTGAATAGGGAGACTGTATCAGGGTGAATAGGGAGACTGTGTCAGGGTGAATAGGGAGACTGTGTCAGGGTGAATATGGAGACTGTGTCAGGGTGAATAGGGAGACTGTGTCAAGGTGAATGTGGAGACTGTGTCAGGGTGAATGTGGAGACTGTGTCAGGGTGAATAGGGAGACTGTCAGGGTGAATAGGGAGACTGTGTCAGGATGAATGTGGATTGTGTCAGGGTGAATGTGGACTGTGTCAGGGTGAATAGGGAGATTGTGTCAGGGTGAATGTGGACTGTGTCACGGTGAATAGGGAGACTGTATCAGGGTGAATAGGGAGACTGTGTCAGGGTGAATGTGGAGACTGTGTCAGGGTGAATAGGGAGACTGTGTCAGGGTGAATAGGGAGACTGTGTCAGGGTGAATGTGGACTGTGTCAGGGTGAATAGCGAGACTGTGTCAGGGTGAATAGGGAGACTGTGTCAGGGTGAATAGGGAGACACTGTCAGGGTGAGTGTGGACTGTGTCAGGGTGAATGTAGACTGTGTCAGGGTGAATGTGGAGACTGTGTCAGGGTGAATGTGGACTGTGTCACGGTGAATAGGGAGACTGTGTCAGGGTGAATGTGGACTGTGTCACGGTGAATAGGGAGACTGTATCAGGGTGAATAGGGAGACTGTGTCAGGGTGAATGTGGACTGTGTCAGGGTGAATAGCGAGACTGTGTCAGGGTGAATAGGGAGACTGTGTCAGGGTGAATAGGGAGACACTGTCAGGGTGAGTGTGGACTGTGTCAGGGTGAATGTGGACTGTGTCACGGTGAATAGGGAGACTGTGTCAGGGTGAATGTGGACTGTGTCACGGTGAATAGGGAGACTGTATCAGGGTGAATAGGGAGACTGTGTCAGGGTGCATAGGGAGACTGTGTCAGGGTGAATATGGAGACTGTGTCAGGGTGAATAGGGAGACTGTGTCAAGGTGAATGTGGAGACTGTGTCAGGGTGAATATGGAGACTGTGTCAGGGTGAATAGGGAGACCGTGTCAGGGTGAATAGGGAGATTGTGTCAGGGTGAATAGGGAGACTGTGTCAGGGTGAATAGGGAGACTGTGTCAGGGTGAATAGGGAGACTGTGTCAGGGTGAATGTGGAGACTGTGTCAGGGTGAATAGGGAGACTGTCAGGGTGAATGTGGAGACTGTCAGGGTGAATGTGGAGACTGTGTCAGGGTGAATAGGGAGACTGTCAGGGTGAATAGGGAGACTGTGTCAGGATGAATGTGGACTGTGTCAGGGTGAATGTGGACTGTGTCAGGGTGAATAGGGAGATTGTGTCAGGGTGAATGTGGACTGTGTCACGGTGAATAGGGAGACTGTATCAGGGTGAATAGGGAGACTGTGTCAGGGTGAATGTGGAGACTGTGTCAGGGTGAATAGGGAGACTGTGTCATGGTGAATAGGGAGATTGTGTCAGGATGAATAGGGAGACTGTGTCAGGGTGAATAGGGAGACTGTGTCAGGGTGAATAGGGAGACTGTCAGGGTGAATGTGGAGACTGTGTCAGGGTGAATAGGGAGACTTGTCAGGGTGAATAGGGAGACTGTGTCAGGGTGAATAGGGAGTCTGTGTCAGGGTGAATAGGGAGACTGTGTCAAGGTGAATGTGGAGACTGTGTCAGGGTGAATATGGAGACTGTGTCAGGGTGAATAGGGAGACCGTGTCAGGGTGAATAGGGAGATTGTGTCAGGGTGAATAGGGAGACTGTGTCAGGGTGAATAGGGAGACTGTGTCAGGGTGAATAGGGAGACTGTGTCAGGGTGAATGTGGAGACTGTGTCAGGGTGAATAGGGAGACTGTCAGGGTGAATGTGGAGACTGTCAGGGTGAATGTGGAGACTGTGTCAGGGTGAATAGGGAGACTGTCAGGGTGAATAGGGAGACTGTGTCAGGATGAATGTGGACTGTGTCAGGGTGAATGTGGACTGTGTCAGGGTGAATAGGGAGATTGTGTCAGGGTGAATGTGGACTGTGTCATGGTGAATAGGGAGACTGTATCAGGGTGAATAGGGAGACTGTGTCAGGGTGAATGTGGAGACTGTGTCAGGGTGAATAGGGAGACTGTGTCATGGTGAATAGGGAGATTGTGTCAGGATGAATAGGGAGACTGTGTCAGGGTGAATAGGGAGACTGTGTCAGGGTGAATAGGGAGACTGTCAGGGTGAATGTGGAGACTGTGTCAGGGTGAATAGGGAGACTGTGTCAGGGTGAATGTGGAGACTGTGTCAGGGTGAATGTGGACTGTGTCAGGGTGAATAGGGAGACTGTTTCAGGGTGAATGTGGACTGTGTCACGGTGAATAGGGAGATTGTATCAGGGTGAATAGGGAGACTGTGTCAGGGTGAATGTGGACTGTGTCAGGGTGAATAGCGAGACTGTGTCAGGGTGAATAGGGAGACTGTGTCAGGGTGAATAGGGAGACACTGTCAGGGTGAGTGTGGACTGTGTCAGGGTGAATGTGGACTGTGTCAGGGTGAATGTGGAGACTGTGTCAGGGTGAATGTGGACTGTGTCACGGTGAATAGGGAGACTGTGTCAGGGTGAATGTGGACTGTGTCACGGTGAATAGGGAGACTGTATCAGGGTGAATAGGGAGACTGTGTCAGGGTGAATAGGGAGACTGTGTCAGGGTGAATATGGAGACTGTGTCAGGGTGAATAGGGAGACTGTGTCAAGGTGAATGTGGAGACTGTGTCAGGGTGAATGTGGAGACTGTGTCAGGGTGAATAGGGAGACTGTCAGGGTGAATAGGGAGACTGTGTCAGGATGAATGTGGATTGTGTCAGGGTGAATGTGGACTGTGTCAGGGTGAATAGGGAGATTGTGTCAGGGTGAATGTGGACTGTGTCACGGTGAATAGGGAGACTGTATCAGGGTGAATAGGGAGACTGTGTCAGGGTGAATGTGGAGACTGTGTCAGGGTGAATAGGGAGACTGTGTCAGGGTGAATAGGGAGACTGTGTCAGGGTGAATGTGGACTGTGTCAGGGTGAATAGCGAGACTGTGTCAGGGTGAATAGGGAGACTGTGTCAGGGTGAATAGGGAGACACTGTCAGGGTGAGTGTGGACTGTGTCAGGGTGAATGTAGACTGTGTCAGGGTGAATGTGGAGACTGTGTCAGGGTGAATGTGGACTGTGTCACGGTGAATAGGGAGACTGTGTCAGGGTGAATGTGGACTGTGTCACGGTGAATAGGGAGACTGTATCAGGGTGAATAGGGAGACTGTGTCAGGGTGAATGTGGACTGTGTCAGGGTGAATAGCGAGACTGTGTCAGGGTGAATAGGGAGACTGTGTCAGGGTGAATAGGGAGACACTGTCAGGGTGAGTGTGGACTGTGTCAGGGTGAATGTGGACTGTGTCACGGTGAATAGGGAGACTGTGTCAGGGTGAATGTGGACTGTGTCACGGTGAATAGGGAGACTGTATCAGGGTGAATAGGGAGACTGTGTCAGGGTGCATAGGGAGACTGTGTCAGGGTGAATATGGAGACTGTGTCAGGGTGAATAGGGAGACTGTGTCAAGGTGAATGTGGAGACTGTGTCAGGGTGAATATGGAGACTGTGTCAGGGTGAATAGGGAGACCGTGTCAGGGTGAATAGGGAGATTGTGTCAGGGTGAATAGGGAGACTGTGTCAGGGTGAATAGGGAGACTGTGTCAGGGTGAATAGGGAGACTGTGTCAGGGTGAATGTGGAGACTGTGTCAGGGTGAATAGGGAGACTGTCAGGGTGAATGTGGAGACTGTCAGGGTGAATGTGGAGACTGTGTCAGGGTGAATAGGGAGACTGTCAGGGTGAATAGGGAGACTGTGTCAGGATGAATGTGGACTGTGTCAGGGTGAATGTGGACTGTGTCAGGGTGAATAGGGAGATTGTGTCAGGGTGAATGTGGACTGTGTCACGGTGAATAGGGAGACTGTATCAGGGTGAATAGGGAGACTGTGTCAGGGTGAATGTGGAGACTGTGTCAGGGTGAATAGGGAGACTGTGTCATGGTGAATAGGGAGATTGTGTCAGGATGAATAGGGAGACTGTGTCAGGGTGAATAGGGAGACTGTGTCAGGGTGAATAGGGAGACTGTCAGGGTGAATGTGGAGACTGTGTCAGGGTGAATAGGGAGACTTGTCAGGGTGAATAGGGAGACTGTGTCAGGGTGAATAGGGAGTCTGTGTCAGGGTGAATTGGGAGACTGTGTCAGGGTGAATAGGGAGACTGTGTCAGGGTGAATGTGGACTGTGTCAGGGTGAATAGGGAGACTGTGTCAGGGTGAATGTGGACTGTCAGGGTGAATAGGGAGACTTGTCAGGGTGAATAGGGAGACTGTATCAGGGTGAATAGGGAGACTGTGTCAGGATGAATAGGGAGACTGTGTCAGGGTGAATAGGGAGACTGTGTCAGGGTTAATGGGGAGACTGTGTCAGGGTGAATAGGGAGACTGTGTCAGGGTGAATGTGGATTGTGTCAGGGTGAATAGGGAGGCTGTGTCAGGGTGAATGTGGAGACTGTGTCAGGGTGAATAGGGAGACTGTGTCAGGGTGAATAGGGAGACTGTGTCAGGGTGAATAGGGAGACTGTGTCAGGGTGAATGTGGAGACTGTGTCAGGGTGAATGTGGACACTGTGTCAGGGTGAATAGGGAGACCGTGTCAGGGTGAATAGGGAGATTGTGTCAGGGTGAATAGGAAGACTGTGTCAGGGTGAATAGGGAGACTGTGTCAGGGTGAATGTGGAGACTGTGTCAGGGTGAATATGGAGACTGTGTCAGGGTGAATGTGGAGACTGTGTCAGGGTGAATGTGGACTGTGTCAGGGTGAATGTGGAGACTGTCAGGGTGATTGGGGAGACTGTGTCAGGGTGAATAGGGAGACTGTGTCAGGGTGAATGGGGAGACTGTGTCAGGGTGAATAGGGAGACTGTCAGGGTGAATGTGGAGACTGTGTCAGGGTGAATGTGGAGACTGTGTCAGGGTGAATGTGGACTGTGTCAGGGTGAATGTGGACTGTGTCAGGGTGAATAGGGAGACTGTTTCAGGGTGAATGGAGAGACTGTGTCAGGGTGAATGTGGACTGTGTCAGGGTGAATGTGGAGACTGTGTCAGGGTGAATGGGGAGACTGTAAGGGTGAATAGGGAGGCTGTGTCAGGGTGAATAGGGAGACTGTGTCAGGGTGCATAGGGAGACTGTGTCAGGGTGAATATGGAGACTGTGTCAGGGTGAATAGGGAGACTGTGTCAAGGTGAATGTGGAGACTGTGTCAGGGTGAATGTGGAGACTGTGTCAGGGTGAATAGGGAGACTGTCAGGGTGAATAGGGAGACTGTGTCAGGATGAATGTGGATTGTGTCAGGGTGAATGTGGACTGTGTCAGGGTGAATAGGGAGATTGTGTTAGGGTGAATGTGGACTGTGTCACGGTGAATAGGGAGACTGTATCAGGGTGAATAGGGAGACTGTGTCAGGGTGAATGTGGAGACTGTGTCAGGGTGAATAGGGAGACTGTGTCAGGGTGAATAGGGAGACTGTGTCAGGGTGAATGTGGACTGTGTCAGGGTGAATAGCGAGACTGTGTCAGGGTGAATAGGGAGACTGTGTCAGGGTGAATAGGGAGACACTGTCAGGGTGAGTGTGGACTGTGTCAGGGTGAATGTAGACTGTGTCAGGGTGAATGTGGAGACTGTGTCAGGGTGAATGTGGACTGTGTCACGGTGAATAGGGAGACTGTGTCAGGGTGAATGTGGACTGTGTCACGGTGAATAGGGAGACTGTATCAGGGTGAATAGGGAGACTGTGTCAGGGTGAATGTGGACTGTGTCAGGGTGAATAGCGAGACTGTGTCAGGGTGAATAGGGAGACTGTGTCAGGGTGAATAGGGAGACACTGTCAGGGTGAGTGTGGACTGTGTCAGGGTGAATGTGGACTGTGTCACGGTGAATAGGGAGACTGTGTCAGGGTGAATGTGGACTGTGTCACGGTGAATAGGGAGACTGTATCAGGGTGAATAGGGAGACTGTGTCAGGGTGCATAGGGAGACTGTGTCAGGGTGAATATGGAGACTGTGTCAGGGTGAATAGGGAGACTGTGTCAAGGTGAATGTGGAGACTGTGTCAGGGTGAATATGGAGACTGTGTCAGGGTGAATAGGGAGACCGTGTCAGGGTGAATAGGGAGATTGTGTCAGGGTGAATAGGGAGACTGTGTCAGGGTGAATAGGGAGACTGTGTCAGGGTGAATAGGGAGACTGTGTCAGGGTGAATGTGGAGACTGTGTCAGGGTGAATAGGGAGACTGTCAGGGTGAATGTGGAGACTGTCAGGGTGAATGTGGAGACTGTGTCAGGGTGAATAGGGAGACTGTCAGGGTGAATAGGGAGACTGTGTCAGGATGAATGTGGACTGTGTCAGGGTGAATGTGGACTGTGTCAGGGTGAATAGGGAGATTGTGTCAGGGTGAATGTGGACTGTGTCACGGTGAATAGGGAGACTGTATCAGGGTGAATAGGGAGACTGTGTCAGGGTGAATGTGGAGACTGTGTCAGGGTGAATAGGGAGACTGTGTCATGGTGAATAGGGAGATTGTGTCAGGATGAATAGGGAGACTGTGTCAGGGTGAATAGGGAGACTGTGTCAGGGTGAATAGGGAGACTGTCAGGGTGAATGTGGAGACTGTGTCAGGGTGAATAGGGAGACTTGTCAGGGTGAATAGGGAGACTGTGTCAGGGTGAATAGGGAGTCTGTGTCAGGGTGAATTGGGAGACTGTGTCAGGGTGAATAGGGAGACTGTGTCAGGGTGAATGTGGACTGTGTCAGGGTGAATAGGGAGACTGTGTCAGGGTGAATGTGGACTGTCAGGGTGAATAGGGAGACTTGTCAGGGTGAATAGGGAGACTGTATCAGGGTGAATAGGGAGACTGTGTCAGGATGAATAGGGAGACTGTGTCAGGGTGAATAGGGAGACTGTGTCAGGGTGAATAGGGAGACTGTGTCAGGGTTAATGGGGAGACTGTGTCAGGGTGAATAGGGAGACTGTGTCAGGGTGAATGTGGATTGTGTCACGGTGAATAGGGAGGCTGTGTCAGGGTGAATGTGGAGACTGTGTCAGGGTGAATAGGGAGACTGTGTCAGGGTGAATAGGGAGACTGTGTCAGGGTGAATAGGGAGACTGTGTCAGGGTGAATGTGGAGACTGTGTCAGGGTGAATGTGGACACTGTGTCAGGGTGAATAGGGAGACCGTGTCAGGGTGAATAGGGAGATTGTGTCAGGGTGAATAGGAAGACTGTGTCAGGGTGAATAGGGAGACTGTGTCAGGGTGAATGTGGAGACTGTGTCAGGGTGAATATGGAGACTGTGTCAGGGTGAATGTGGAGACTGTGTCAGGGTGAATGTGGACTGTGTCAGGGTGAATGTGGAGACTGTCAGGGTGATTGGGGAGACTGTGTCAGGGTGAATAGGGAGACTGTGTCAGGGTGAATGGGGAGACTGTGTCAGGGTGAATAGGGAGACTGTCAGGGTGAATAGGGAGACTGTGTCAGGATGAATGTGGATTGTGTCAGGGTGAATGTGGACTGTGTCAGGGTGAATAGGGGGATTGTGTCAGGGTGAATGTGGACTGTGTCACGGTGAATAGGGAGACTGTATCAGGGTGAATAGGGAGACTGTGTCAGGGTGAATGTGGAGACTGTGTCAGGGTGAATAGGGAGACTGTGTCAGGGTGAATAGGGAGACTGTGTCAGGGTGAATGTGGAGACTGTGTCAGGGTGAATGTGGACTGTGTCAGGGTGAATGTGGACTGTGTCAGGGTGAATAGGGAGACTGTTTCAGGGTGAATGGAGAGACTGTGTCAGGGTGAATGTGGACTGTGTCAGGGTGAATGTGGAGACTGTGTCAGGGTGAATGGGGAGACTGTGAGGGTGAATAGGGAGGCTGTGTCAGGGTGAATAGGGAGACTGTGTCATGGTGAATGTGGACTGTGTCAGGGTGAATAGGGAGACTTGTCAGGGTGAATAGGGAGACTGTGTCAGGGTGAATAGGGAGACTGTGTCAGGGTGAATGTGGATTGTGTCAGGGTGAATGTGGAGACTGTGTCAGGGTGAATAGGGAGACTGTGTCAAGGTTAATGGGGAGACTGTGTCAGGGTGAATAGGGAGACTGTGTCAGGGTGAATGTGGATTGTGTCAGGGTGAATAGGGAGGCTGTGTCAGGGTGAATAGGGAGACTGTGTCAGGGTGAGTGTGGACTGTGTCAGGGTGAATAGGGAGACTTTGTCAGGGTGAATAGGGAGACTGTGTCAGGGTGAATGTGGACTGTGTCAGGGTGAATAGGGAGATTGTTTCAGGGTGACTGTGGAGACTGTGTCAGGGTGAATAGGGGAGACTGTCAGGGTGAATAGGGAGACTGTGTCAGGGTGAATGTGGAGACTGTGTCAGGTTGAATAGGGAGACTGTGTCAGGGTGAATTTGAACTGTGTCAGGGTGAATAGGGAGACTGTGTCAGGGTGAATAGGGATACTGTGTCAGGGTGAATAGGGAGACTGTTTCAGGGTGAGTGTGGACTGTGTCAGGGTGAATAGGGAGACTGTGTCAGGGTGAATAGGGAGACTGTGTCAGGGTGAATGTGGTCTGTGTCAGGGTGAATAGGGAGATTGTGTCAGATTTCGATTTAAAGCTTTCGTGACTGCAATGATTCATCTTCTTTGGTTCTTTCGGTAAAGTCACGTAGAATGAGAATAAAATAATAAATTGATAAAATAAAAATAAAATATATTATTGTGTTATTTTATTTTATCAATTTATTATTTTATTCTCATTCTACGTGACTTTACCGAAAGAACCAAAGAAGATTGTGTCAGGGTGAATGTGGAGACTGTGTCATGGTGAATGTGGACTGTATCAGGGTGAATAAGGAGACTGTGTCAGGGTGAATAGGGAGGCTGTGTCAGGGTGAATAGGGAGACTGTGTCAGGGTGAATGTGGACTGTGTCAGGGTGAATAGCGAGACTGTGTCAGGGTGAATAGGGAGACTGTGTCAGGGTGAATAGGGAGACACTGTCAGGGTGAGTGTGGACTGTGTCAGGGTGAATGTGGACTGTGTCAGGGTGAATGTGGAGACTGTGTCAGGGTGAATGATGGACTGTGTCACGGTGAATAGGGAGACTGTGTCAGGGTGAATGTGGACTGTGTCACGGTGAATAGGGAGATTGTATCAGGGTGAATAGGGAGACTGTGTCAGGGTGAATGTGGACTGTGTCAGGGTGAATAGCGAGACTGTGTCAGGGTGAATAGGGAGACTGTGTCAGGGTGAATAGGGAGACACTGTCAGGGTGAGTGTGGACTGTGTCAGGGTGAATGTGGACTGTGTCAGGGTGAATGTGGAGACTGTGTCAGGGTGAATGTGGACTGTGTCACGGTGAATAGGGAGACTGTGTCAGGGTGAATGTGGACTGTGTCACGGTGAATAGGGAGACTGTATCAGGGTGAATAGGGAGACTGTGTCAGGGTGAATAGGGAGACTGTGTCAGGGTGAATATGGAGACTGTGTCAGGGTGAATAGGGAGACTGTGTCAAGGTGAATGTGGAGACTGTGTCAGGGTGAATATGGAGACTGTGTCAGGGTGAATAGGGAGACCGTGTCAGGGTGAATAGGGAGATTGTGTCAGGGTGAATAGGGAGACTGTGTCAGGGTGAATAGGGAGACTGTGTCAGGGTGAATAGGGAGACTGTGTCAGGGTGAATGTGGAGACTGTTTCAGGGTGAATAGGGAGACTGTCAGGGTGAATGTGGAGACTGTCAGGGTGAATGTGGAGACTGTGTCAGGGTGAATAGGGAGACTGTCAGGGTGAATAGGGAGACTGTGTCAGGATGAATGTGGATTGTGTCAGGGTGAATGTGGACTGTGGCAGGGTGAATAGGGAGATTGTGTCAGGGTGAATGTGGACTGTGTCATGGTGAATAGGGAGACTGTATCAGGGTGAATAGGGAGACTGTGTCAGGGTGAATGTGGAGACTGTGTCAGGGTGAATAGGGAGACTGTGTCAGGGTGAATAGGGAGACTGTGTCAGGGTGAATGTGGACTGTGTCAGGGTGAATAGCGAGACTGTGTCAGGGTGAATAGGGAGACTGTGTCAGGGTGAATAGGGAGACACTGTCAGGGTGAGTGTGGACTGTGTCAGGGTGAATGTATACTGTGTCAGGGTGAATGTGGACTGTGTCACGGTGAATAGGGAGACTGTGTCAGGGTGAATGTGGACTGTGTCACGGTGAATAGGGAGACTGTATCAGGGTGAATAGGGAGACTGTGTCAGGGTGAATGTGGACTGTGTCAGGGTGAATAGCGAGACTGTGTCAGGGTGAATAGGGAGACTGTGTCAGGGTGAATAGGGAGACACTGTCAGGGTGAGTGTGGACTGTGTCAGGGTGAATGTGGACTGTGTCACGGTGAATAGGGAGACTGTGTCAGGGTGAATGTGGACTGTGTCACGGTGAATAGGGAGACTGTATCAGGGTGAATAGGAAGACTGTGTCAGGGTGCATAGGGAGACTGTGTCAGGGTGAATATGGAGACTGTGTCAGGGTGAATAGGGAGACTGTGTCAAGGTGAATGTGGAGACTGTGTCAGGGTGAATATGGAGACTGTGTCAGGGTGAATAGGGAGACCGTGTCAGGGTGAATAGGGAGATTGTGTCAGGGTGAATAGGGAGACTGTGTCAGGGTGAATAGGGAGACTGTGTCAGGGTGAATAGGGAGACTGTGTCAGGGTGAATGTGGAGACTGTGTCAGGGTGAATAGGGAGACTGTCAGGGTGAATGTGGAGACTGTCAGGGTGAATGTGGAGACTGTGTCAGGGTGAATAGGGAGACTGTCAGGGTGAATAGGGAGACTGTGTCAGGATGAATGTGGACTGTGTCAGGGTGAATGTGGACTGTGTCAGGGTGAATAGGGAGATTGTGTCAGGGTGAATGTGGACTGTGTCACGGTGAATAGGGAGACTGTATCAGGGTGAATAGGGAGACTGTGTCAGGGTGAATGTGGAGACTGTGTCAGGGTGAATAGGGAGACTGTGTCATGGTGAATAGGGAGATTGTGTCAGGATGAATAGGGAGACTGTGTCAGGGTGAATAGGGAGACTGTGTCAGGGTGAATAGGGAGACTGTCAGGGTGAATGTGGAGACTGTGTCAGGGTGAATAGGGAGACTGTCAGGGTGAATGTGGAGACTGTGTCAGGGTGAATGTGGACTGTGTCAGGGTGAATAGGGAGACTGTTTCAGGGTGAATGTGGACTGTGTCACGGTGAATAGGGATATTGTATCAGGGTGAATAGGGAGACTGTGTCAGGGTGAATGTGGACTGTGTCAGGGTGAATAGCGAGACTGTGTCAGGGTGAATAGGGAGACTGTGTCAGGGTGAATAGGGAGACACTGTCAGGGTGAGTGTGGACTGTGTCAGGGTGAATGTGGACTGTGTCAGGGTGAATGTGGAGACTGTGTCAGGGTGAATGTGGACTGTGACACGGTGAATAGGGAGACTGTGTCAGGGTGAATGTGGACTGTGTCACGGTGAATAGGGAGACTGTATCAGGGTGAATAGGGAGACTGTGTCAGGGTGAATAGGGAGACTGTGTCAGGGTGAATATGGAGACTGTGTCAGGGTGAATAGGGAGACTGTGTCAGGATGAATGTGGATTGTGTCAGGGTGAATGTGGACTGTGTCAGGGTGAATAGGGAGATTGTGTCAGGGTGAATGTGGACTGTGTCACGGTGAATAGGGAGACTGTATCAGGGTGAATAGGGAGACTGTGTCAGGGTGAATGTGGAGACTGTGTCAGGGTGAATAGGGAGACTGTGTCAGGGTGAATAGGGAGACTGTGTCAGGGTGAATGTGGACTGTGTCAGGGTGAATAGCGAGACTGTGTCAGGGTGAATAGGGAGACTGTGTCAGGGTGAATAGGGAGACACTGTCAGGGTGAGTGTGGACTGTGTCAGGGTGAATGTAGACTGTGTCAGGGTGAATGTGGAGACTGTGTCAGGGTGAATGTGGACTGTGTCACGGTGAATAGGGAGACTGTGTCAGGGTGAATGTGGACTGTGTCACGGTGAATAGGGAGACTGTATCAGGGTGAATAGGGAGACTGTGTCAGGGTGAATGTGGACTGTGTCAGGGTGAATAGCGAGACTGTGTCAGGGTGAATAGGGAGACTGTGTCAGGGTGAATAGGGAGACACTGTCAGGGTGAGTGTGGACTGTGTCAGGGTGAATGTGGACTGTGTCACGGTGAATAGGGAGACTGTGTCAGGGTGAATGTGGACTGTGTCACGGTGAATAGGGAGACTGTATCAGGGTGAATAGGGAGACTGTGTCAGGGTGCATAGGGAGACTGTGTCAGGGTGAATATGGAGACTGTGTCAGGGTGAATAGGGAGACTGTGTCAAGGTGAATGTGGAGACTGTGTCAGGGTGAATATGGAGACTGTGTCAGGGTGAATAGGGAGACCGTGTCAGGGTGAATAGGGAGATTGTGTCAGGGTGAATAGGGAGACTGTGTCAGGGTGAATAGGGAGACTGTGTCAGGGTGAATAGGGAGACTGTGTCAGGGTGAATGTGGAGACTGTGTCAGGGTGAATAGGGAGACTGTCAGGGTGAATGTGGAGACTGTCAGGGTGAATGTGGAGACTGTGTCAGGGTGAATAGGGAGACTGTCAGGGTGAATAGGGAGACTGTGTCAGGATGAATGTGGA
Organism: Petromyzon marinus; assembly: GCF_048934315.1. Classification (NCBI taxonomy): domain Eukaryota; kingdom Metazoa; phylum Chordata; class Hyperoartia; order Petromyzontiformes; family Petromyzontidae; genus Petromyzon; species Petromyzon marinus. The sequence goes on from NC_133723.1 coordinate 1,985,965, forward strand.
CTGTGTCAGGGTGAATGTGGACTGTGTCAGGGTGAATAGGGAGATTGTGTCAGGGTGAATGTGGACTGTGTCACGGTGAATAGGGAGACTGTATCAGGGTGAATAGGGAGACTGTGTCAGGGTGAATGTGGAGACTGTGTCAGGGTGAATAGGGAGACTGTGTCATGGTGAATAGGGAGATTGTGTTAGGATGAATAGGGAGACTGTGTCAGGGTGAATAGGGAGACTGTGTCAGGGTGAATAGGGAGACTGTCAGGGTGAATGTGGAGACTGTGTCAGGGTGAATAGGGAGACTGTGTCAGGGTGAATGTGGAGACTGTGTCAGGGTGAATGTGGACTGTGTCAGGGTGAATAGGGAGACTGTTTCAGGGTGAATGTGGACTGTGTCACGGTGAATAGGGAGATTGTATCAGGGTGAATAGGGAGACTGTGTCAGGGTGAATGTGGACTGTGTCAGGGTGAATAGCGAGACTGTGTCAGGGTGAATAGGGAGACTGTGTCAGGGTGAATAGGGAGACACTGTCAGGGTGAGTGTGGACTGTGTCAGGGTGAATGTGGACTGTGTCAGGGTGAATGTGGAGACTGTGTCAGGGTGAATGTGGACTGTGTCACGGTGAATAGGGAGACTGTGTCAGGGTGAATGTGGACTGTGTCACGGTGAATAGGGAGACTGTATCAGGGTGAATAGGGAGACTGTGTCAGGGTGAATAGGGAGACTGTGTCAGGGTGAATATGGAGACTGTGTCAGGGTGAATACGGAGACTGTGTCAAGGTGAATGTGGAGACTGTGTCAGGGTGAATATGGAGACTGTGTCAGGGTGAATAGGGAGACCGTGTCAGGGTGAATAGGGAGATTGTGTCAGGGTGAATAGGGAGACTGTGTCAGGGTGAATAGGGAGACTGTGTCAGGGTGAATAGGGAGACTGTGTCAGGGTGAATGTGGAGACTGTGTCAGGGTGAATAGGGAGACTGTCAGGGTGAATGTGGAGACTGTCAGGGTGAATGTGGAGACTGTGTCAGGGTGAATAGGGAGACTGTCAGGGTGAATAGGGAGACTGTGTCAGGATGAATGTGGACTGTGTCAGGGTGAATGTGGACTGTGTCAGGGTGAATAGGGAGATTGTGTCAGGGTGAATGTGGACTGTGTCACGGTGAATAGGGAGACTGTATCAGGGTGAATAGGGAGACTGTGTCAGGGTGAATGTGGAGACTGTGTCATGGTGAATAGGGAGACTGTGTCATGGTGAATAGGGAGATTGTGTCAGGATGAATAGGGAGACTGTGTCAGGGTGAATAGGGAGACTGTGTCAGGGTGAATAGGGAGACTGTCAGGGTGAATGTGGAGACTGTGTCAGGGTGAATAGGGAGACTGTGTCAGGGTGAATGTGGAGACTGTGTCAGGGTGAATGTGGACTGTGTCAGGGTGAATAGGGAGGCTGTTTCAGGGTGAATGTGGACTGTGTCACGGTGAATAGGGAGATTGTATCAGGGTGAATAGGGAGACTGTGTCAGGGTGAATGTGGACTGTGTCAGGGTGAATAGCGAGACTGTGTCAGGGTGAATAGGGAGACTGTGTCAGGGTGAATAGGGAGACACTGTCAGGGTGAGTGTGGACTGTGTCAGGGTGAATGTGGACTGTGTCAGGGTGAATGTGGAGACTGTGTCAGGGTGAATGTGGACTGTGTCACGGTGAATAGGGAGACTGTGTCAGGGTGAATGTGGACTGTGTCACGGTGAATAGGGAGACTGTATCAGGGTGAATAGGGAGACTGTGTCAGGGTGAATAGGGAGACTGTGTCAGGGTGAATATGGAGACTGTGTCAGGGTGAATAGGGAGACTGTGTCAAGGTGAATGTGGAGACTGTGTCAGGGTGAATGTGGAGACTGTGTCAGGGTGAATAGGGAGACTGTCAGGGTGAATAGGGAGACTGTGTCAGGATGAATGTGGATTGTGTCAGGGTGAATGTGGACTGTGTCAGGGTGAATAGGGGGATTGTGTCAGGGTGAATGTGGACTGTGTCACGGTGAATAGGGAGACTGTATCAGGGTGAATAGGGAGACTGTGTCAGGGTGAATGTGGAGACTGTGTCAGGGTGAATAGGGAGACTGTGTCAGGGTGAATAGGGAGACTGTGTCAGGGTGAATGTGGACTGTGTCAGGGTGAATAGCGAGACTGTGTCAGGGTGAATAGGGAGACTGTGTCAGGGTGAATAGGGAGACACTGTCAGGGTGAGTGTGGACTGTGTCAGGGTGAATGTAGACTGTGTCAGGGTGAATGTGGAGACTGTGTCAGGGTGAATGTGGACTGTGTCACGGTGAATAGGGAGACTGTGTCAGGGTGAATGTGGACTGTGTCACGGTGAATAGGGAGACTGTATCAGGGTGAATAGGGAGACTGTGTCAGGGTGAATGTGGACTGTGTCAGGGTGAATAGCGAGACTGTGTCAGGGTGAATAGGGAGACTGTGTCAGGGTGAATAGGGAGACACTGTCAGGGTGAGTGTGGACTGTGTCAGGGTGAATGTGGACTGTGTCACGGTGAATAGGGAGACTGTGTCAGGGTGAATGTGGACTGTGTCACGGTGAATAGGGAGACTGTATCAGGGTGAATAGGGAGACTGTGTCAGGGTGCATAGGGAGACTGTGTCAGGGTGAATATGGAGACTGTGTCAGGGTGAATAGGGAGACTGTGTCAAGGTGAATGTGGAGACTGTGTCAGGGTGAATATGGAGACTGTGTCAGGGTGAATAGGGAGACCGTGTCAGGGTGAATAGGGAGATTGTGTCAGGGTGAATAGGGAGACTGTGTCAGGGTGAATAGGGAGACTGTGTCAGGGTGAATAGGGAGACTGTGTCAGGGTGAATGTGGAGACTGTGTCAGGGTGAATAGGGAGACTGTCAGGGTGAATGTGGAGACTGTCAGGGTGAATGTGGAGACTGTGTCAGGGTGAATAGGGAGACTGTCAGGGTGAATAGGGAGACTGTGTCAGGATGAATGTGGACTGTGTCAGGGTGAATGTGGACTGTGTCAGGGTGAATAGGGAGATTGTGTCAGGGTGAATGTGGACTGTGTCACGGTGAATAGGGAGACTGTATCAGGGTGAATAGGGAGACTGTGTCAGGGTGAATGTGGAGACTGTGCCAGGGTGAATAGGGAGACTGTGTCATGGTGAATAGGGAGATTGTGTCAGGATGAATAGGGAGACTGTGTCAGGGTGAATAGGGAGACTGTGTCAGGGTGAATAGGGAGACTGTCAGGGTGAATGTGGAGACTGTGTCAGGGTGAATAGGGAGACTGTGTCAGGGTGAATGTGGAGACTGTGTCAGGGTGAATGTGGACTGTGTCAGGGTGAATAGGGAGACTGTTTCAGGGTGAATGTGGACTGTGTCACGGTGAATAGGGAGATTGTATCAGGGTGAATAGGGAGACTGTGTCAGGGTGAATGTGGACTGTGTCAGGGTGAATAGCGAGACTGTGTCAGGGTGAATAGGGAGACTGTGTCAGGGTGAATAGGGAGACACTGTCAGGGTGAGTGTGGACTGTGTCAGGGTGAATGTGGACTGTGTCAGGGTGAATGTGGAGACTGTGTCAGGGTGAATGTGGACTGTGTCACGGTGAATAGGGAGACTGTGTCAGGGTGAATGTGGACTGTGTCACGGTGAATAGGGAGACTGTATCAGGGTGAATAGGGAGACTGTGTCAGGGTGAATAGGGAGACTGTGTCAGGGTGAATATGGAGACTGTGTCAGGGTGAATAGGGAGACTGTGTCAAGGTGAATGTGGAGACTGTGTCAGGGTGAATATGGAGACTGTGTCAGGGTGAATAGGGAGACCGTGTCAGGGTGAATAGGGAGATTGTGTCAGGGTGAATAGGGAGACTGTGTCAGGGTGAATAGGGAGACTGTGTCAGGATGAATAGGGAGACTGTGTCAGGGTGAATGTGGAGAATGTGTCAGGGTGAATAGGGAGACTGTCAGGGTGAATGTGGAGACTGTGTCAGGATGAATGTGGAGACTGTGTCAGGGTGAATAGGGAGACTGTGTCAGGGTGAATAGGGAGACTGTGTCAGGGTGAATAGGGAGACTGTGTCAGGGTGAATAGGGAGACTGTGTCAGGGTGAATAGGGAGACTGTCAGGGTGAATGTGGAGACTGTGTCAGGGTGAATAGGGAGACTGTCAGGGTGAATAGGGAGACTGTGTCAGGATGAATGTGGACTGTGTCAGGGTGAATGTGGACTGTGTCAGGGTGAATAGGGAGACTGTGTCAGGGTGAATGTGGACTGTGTCACGGTGAATAGGGAGACTGTATCAGGGTGAATAGGGAGACTGTGTCAGGGTGAATGTGGAGACTGTGTCAGGGTGAATAGGGAGACTGTGTCAGGGTGAATAGGGAGATTGTGTCAGGATGAATAGGGAGACTGTGTCAGGGTGAATAGGGAGACTGTGTCAGGGTGAATAGGGAGACTGTCAGGGTGAATGTGGAGACTGTGTCAGGGTGAATAGGGAGACTGTGTCAGGGTGAATGTGGAGACTGTGTCAGGGTGAATGTGGAGACTGTGTCAGGGTGAATGGGGAGACTGTTTCAGGGTGAATGGGGAGACTGTGTCAGGGTGAAAGTGGACTGTGTCAGGGTGAATGTGGAGACTGTGTCAGGGTGAATGGGGAGACTGTGTCAGGGTGCATAGGGAGACTGTGTCAGGGTGAATGGGGAGACTGTCAGGGTGAATAGGGAGACTGTGTCAGGGTGAATAGGGAGACTGTGTCAGGGTGAATAGGGAGACTGTGTCAGGGTGAATAGGGAGACCGTGTCAGGGTGAATAGGGAGATTGTGTCAGGGTGAATAGGGAGACTGTGTCAGGGTGAATAGGGAGACTGTGTCAGGATGAATGTGGAGACTGTGTCAGGGTGAATGTGGAGACTGTGTCAGGGTGAATAGGGAGACTGTCAGGGTGAATGTGGAGACTGTGTCAGGATGAATGTGGAGACTGTGTCAGGGTGAATAGGGAGACTGTGTCAGGGTGAATAGGGAGACTGTGTCAGGGTGAATAGGGAGACTGTGTCAGGGTGAATAGGGAGACTGTGTCAGGGTGAATAGGGAGACTGTGTCAGGGTGAATAGGGAGACTGTCAGGGTGAATGTGGAGACTGTGTCAGGGTGAATAGGGAGACTGTCAGGGTGAATAGGGAGACTGTGTCAGCATGAATGTGGACTGTGTCAGGGTGAATGTGGACTGTGTCAGGGTGAATATGGAGACTGTGTCAGGGTGAATGTGGACTGTGTCACGGTGAATAGGGAGACTGTATCAGGGTGAATAGGGAGACTGTGTCAGGGTGAATGTGGAGACTGTGTCAGGGTGAATAGGGAGACTGTGTCAGGGTGAATAGGGAGATTGTGTCAGGATGAATAGGGAGACTGTGTCAGGGTGAATAGGGAGACTGTGTCAGGGTGAATAGGGAGACTGTCAGGGTGAATGTGGAGACTGTGTCAGGGTGAATAGGGAGACTGTGTCAGGGTGAATGTGGAGACTGTGTCAGGGTGAATGTGGACTGTGTCAGGGTGAATGTGGACTGTGTCAGGGTGAATAGGGAGACTGTTTCAGGGTGAATGGGGAGACTGTGTCAGGGTGAAAGTGGACTGTGTCAGGGTGAATGTGGAGACTGTGTCAGGGTGAATAGGGAGACTGTGTCAGGGTGAATGTGGAGACTGTGTCAGGGTGAATGTGGAGACTGTGTCAGGGTGAATAGGGAGACTGTCAGGGTGAATAGGGAGACTGTGTCAGGATGAATGACGACTGTGTCAGGGTGAATGTGGACTGTGTCAGGGTGAATGGGGAGACTGTGTCAGGGTGAATGTGGACACGTGGGTGACGTCTTCCGTTGGGGAAGGGTTGAATCAGCCGATCACTCCCACCTACCTCGAGGGTCAATACAAGCCAAGTCCGTAATTATAATAAATATTGCTATAAAATAGATTTCTGTTTATCTGATTGTGGTTATGGTTGTACTTTATTAATCCCTAATTTCTGCCATTACGTACAATGAAACAAGAAAAGGTAAAAAATAAAAAACAGAGCAATGTAATAAATACAATAACACTATTAGACATTGTTGTTAAAAATAAATACAAAGTCCATCCCATGTGGTAGTTAATTTTTTTATATTTTAGGCAGGAAATTAGTTTTCAAATTTAGATTTTTTTTCTGGGGGGGGGTAGCCCCAGACCCCATGGAAGATTTGCCCCCCCCCCCAATGTTGACTCCATGGCTACGTCCTTGATACAAGCAGCGGTCAACTTTTATGGGGTAATTCAGCATTAGTTGTAAAAGTTGGGTGGACTCGTCCATGGGAATGTCGAATTTCCACCAGCGAGCTCGCTCCACGTGTGCGCGTTTTTTTTTTCTTTTGCAGGCGAATCTCCTCTCACAGCAAGACATTAACGGTGAGGAGGCCATCGATTTCCATCGCTCCATCTCCACGCGGTCGTTCCCCGTTCCTCCTCTGGCTGCCGCTCTGTCGTTCCGATTTTTTACGCTCGAGGACTCCGACAAACTCCGAAGTCGTTTTTGGATTTTTCCCCCCCCCCCACCCACAGATCGCCCAGTAGTGGTTCAGTCTCGATTGGTCTGCCCCAAGCGCGTCCTGCCCGAGGCCACTTCCCTGAACCGTCCATGTTGACGGCTCTCGCGAACGAACCGGCCGTTCGAGCCCCCCCCCCCACCCCGTCCACGAGTTTCCCCATCGCTGTCTCGACCCCTGGAGTTTTAACGGGTGGCGACGCACGAAATTCTTTACTCTTTTTTAGAGGCTGGGTGGGTTGGGGGGAGGGGGCACTGTCGCCGATAGGACGTCACCAGGGTGAGGGTCGCCACTCCACCTGCGCCTATGAAGGCCGGCACGGCTAACGGAAGGGGGTGGGTGGCCAGCACCACGCCCGGCCGCCTTTGTCTCCCCGGTGGCGACGTTTACACAGCGCACCGGGGTTACTCATTTGAGGCGGAGTCGACCTAGGGGAGGTCCGGGACCGATTCAGATAATCGTCACGGGGTGTTGGCCGTGAGCGGGAATCGAACCCGGGTCGCTGGGGTTCGTAGTGCGGCGAAGCGCGCTGACCGCTACGCCGACATCCACTGGACAGCGGCTCCACGCTGCTCAGACGCCACTGCTGCCCCTGCTGCTGCCCCTACTGCTCCTGCTGCCCCTACTGCTCCTGCTGCCCCTACTGCTGCTGGTGCCCCTGCTGCTGCCCCTGCTGCTGCTGCTCCTGCTGCTGCAGAGCGGCTGGGGAGGCGGTGGGGGGGGGGAAGGAAACCTGACCTCAGCTGCCTCGAAAGGAGACACCGCCACTGCTGCTGCACCTCACCACTCACCTCCACACAGCACCTCACCACTCACCTCCACACAGCACCTCACCACTCACCTCCACAGCACCTCACCACTCACCTCCACACAGCACCTCACCACTCACCTCCACACAGCACCTCACCACTCACCTCCACACTGCACCTCACCTCCACACAGCACCTCACCACTCACCTCCACACAGCACCTCACCACTCACCTCCACACAGCACCTCACCACTCACCTCCACAGCACCTCACCACTCACCTCCACACAGCACCTCACCACTCACCTCCACACAGCACCTCACCACTCACCTCCACACTGCACCTCACCTCCACACAGCACCTCACCACTCACCTCCACACAGCACCTCACTACTCACCTCCACACTGCACCTCGCCACTCACCTCCACACAGCACCTCACCACTCACCTCCACACTGCACCTCACCACTCACCTCCACACAGCACCTCACCACTCACCTCCACACAGCACCTCACTACTCACCTCCACACAGCACCTCACTACTCACCTCCACACAGCACCTCACCACTCACCTCCACACAGCACCTCACCACTCACTCACCCGCACTGTTACAGCTGGCACACTTGCACCGTATAAACCCCACAGTGCACCGTATAAACCCCACACTTGCACCGTATAAACCCCACACTTGCACCGTATGAACCCCACAGTGCACCGTATAAACCCCACAGTGCACCGTATAAACCCCACGGTGCATCGTATAAACCCCACACTTGCACCGTATAAACCCCACAGTGCACCGTAAAAACCCCACAGTGCACCGTATAAACCCCACACTTGCACCGTATAAACCCCACAGTGCACCGTATAAACCCCACAGTGCACCGTATAAACCCCACAGTGCACCGTATAAACCCCACAGTGCACCGTATAAACCCCACAGTGCACCGTATAAACCCCACAGTGTACCGTATAAACCCCACACTTGCACCGTATAAACCCCACAGTGCACCGTATAAACCCCTCACGTGCCCTGGCCATGCCCCGCGTGCCGCCCTCTCCAGAGTACAAGGAGTGCTTCTCTCTGCACGACGCTCGCGCCCGGGGCCGCGTCCCTGCCGCCGAGCTGCTCACCATCATGCGCTGCCTCGGAGCCTGCCCCACCCCGGCGGAGGCGGACGCTCACCTGCGGGCTCACAGCATCGGTGAGGCCTCCACTCGCCCTCACCGCACCGCCCGCTCTCATCGCGCCACTCGCCCGCACCGCACCGCTCGCCCTCTCACCACCGATCGCCGTCACACCGCCGGCGGTGCCAGACCGACCGCGCCGAGTAGAATAAAAGCAGCGGAGAGCGGGAGCTCAGGGCTGCCGGAGTGGACTCTTCCCGTCGTCGCTGTCGTCTTCGCTGCCTTTGTCGCTGCTGCCGATAATTGCGCGGCCGGAAAATTGTTGGCCGTCTCGGTGGACGCGGTCAGGGTTGTGTCTAGGCTAGGCCATACGACTTGGGAGAAGCGAGGGTGAACACCACGTATGTACAGTGAGGGAAAAAAGTATTTGATCCCCTGCTGATTTTGTACGTTTGCCCACTGACAAAGAAATGATGAGTCTATAATTTTAATGGTAGGTTTATTTGAACAGTGAGAGACAGAATAACAACAACAAAAATCCAGAAAAACGCATGTCAAAAATGTTATAAATTGATTTGCATTTTAATGAGGGAAATAAGTATTTGACCCCTCTGCAAAACATGACTTAGTACTTGGTGGCAAACCCCTTGTTGGCAATCACAGAGGTCAGACGTTTCTTGTAGTTGGACACCAGGTTTGCACACATCTCAGGAGGGATTTTGTCCCACTCCTCTTTGCAGATCTTCTCCAAGTCATTAAGGTTTCGAGGCTGACGTTTGGCAACTTGAACCTTCAGCTCCCTCCACAGATTTTCTATGGGATTAAGGTCTGGAGACTGGCTAGGCCACTCCAGGACCTTAATGTGCTTCTTCTTGAGCCACTCCTTTGTTGCCTTGGCCGTGTGTTTTGGGTCATTGTCATGCTGGAATACCCATCCACGACCCATTTTCAATGCCCTGGCTGAGGGAAGGAGGTTCTCACCCAAGATTTGACGGTACATGGCCCCGTCCATCGTCCCTTTGATGCGGTGAAGTTGTCCTGTCCCTTTAGCAGAAAAACACCCCCAAAGCATAATGTTTCCACCTCCATGTTTGAAGGTGGGGATGGTGTTCTTGGAGTCATAGGCAGCATTCCTCCTCCTCCAAACACGGCGAGTTGAGTTGATGTCAAAGAGCTCCATTTTGGTCTCATCTGACCACAACACTTTCACCCAGTTGTCCTCTGAATCATTCAGATGTTCATTGGCAAACTTCAGACGGGCATGTATATGTGCTTTCTTGAGCAGGGGGACCTTGCGGGCGCTGCAGGATTTCAGTCCTTCACGGCGTAGTGTGTTACCAATTGTTTTCTTGGTGACTATGGTCCCAGCTGCCTTGAGATCATTGACAAGATCCTCCCGTGTAGGTCTGGGCTGATTCCTCACCGTTCTCATGATCATTGCAACTCCACGAGGTGAGATCTTGCATGGAGCCCCAGGCCGAGGGAGACTGACAGTTCTTTTGTATTTCTTCCATTTGCGAATAATTGCACCAACTGTTGTCACCTTCTCACCAAGCTGCTTGGCAATGGTCTTGTAGCCCATTCCAGCCTTGTGTAGGTCTACAATCTTGTCCCTGAGATCCTTGGAGAGCTCTTTGGTCTTGGCCATGGTGGAGAGTTTGGAATCTGATTTATTGATTGCTTCTGTGGACAGGTGCCTTTTATACAGGTAACAAGCTGAGATTAGGAGCACTCCCTTTAAGAGTGTGCTCCTAATCTCAGCCAGAAATCTTTCTGATTGAGAGGGGGTCAAATATTTATTTCCCTCATTAAAATGCAAATAAATTTATAACATTTTTGACATGCGTTTTTCTGGATTTTCTTGTTATTCCGTCTCTCACTGTTCAAATAAACCTAACATTAAAATTATAGACTGATCATTTCTTTGTCAGTGGGCAAACGTACAAAATCAGCAGGGGATCAAATACTTTTTTCCCTCACTGTATGCGTGGTATGTAGAACTTCCTTCGCACCGTACATAGCCAACCGTGATAATCGTTAGTGCCGGCGAAGGACAACAATCTAAACACAACAACTAGCAGGCAGTACTAAACAAATGAGTTAGTCAATCGAGACAATTATTTTCAGGTGCCATAGCTCCCAGTGGCTTCCTAATATCGGTAAGGGGAGAGCGTTCCAGACGGCCGCAGAAGCGGCGCATCCGAACGCGACCGGAGTGGGCGCGTGATGATGGTTTACGCCCCGTGGCGAGACCAGAGAGGTATTGCGGTTCGCTTGTGGCAAGCTCTTTGCGTGTCACGAGCACGTGGAGCCACGTGGAGCCACGCGGTCGCGGTTTGTTTGGCGACGCCCCCCGTGACCTCTCGCCCGTGACCTCGCGCCCGTGTCCCCCCCCCCCCGGCAGGCCGCAGCGGGGAGCTCGACTTCTCCACGTTCCTCGCCATCATGCACGCCCAGCGGCAGCGCGAGCGCCCCGAGCGGGAGATCCTCGCCGCGTTCCGCGCCCTCGACCCGCGCCGCCGCGGCTTTGTGACGGCGGCCGAGCTCCGCGGGAAGCTGACGCGCATGGGGGAGCGCATGCGCCCCAGCGAGGGTGCGGGCAACACCAACACCACCACCACAAAGATCTCCCGTATAGGCTCGAACAGACTGCCGGGGCAAGCGCTGTTAGCGAGTTGCACCTGCTAAGGCCGGCACGGCACACGAGGGAGTGGGTGGCCAGCACCACGCCCGACCGCCTTTGACTCCCCAGCGGCGATGTTTACTGCACGCCGCACCGGGCACTCATTTGAGGCTGGGTCGACCTAAGGGAGGAGGGCCCAGGGCCGCTTCGGTGTGGCGCCCGAAACGTCGTGATCTATTTTCTACCCACGTGACTTTACCGAAAGAACCAAAGAGTGTGGATTGCTGCAGTCACGAAAGCTTCAAATCAAGTTGCTTCATATTTAACGACACACAACGCACACCGTCACCATGGCTATTTCCACCACCACTAAGCGCTTGATGCCACGTGTGGCCGTGCCTGTGCCCTCTGACCCTGCAGTGGATGAGATGCTGCGGGAGGCCAACGTGCCAGCGCAGGGCGTCGTCCGCTACGAGGCGTTCGTGGCCAGCGTGCTGCTGCCCGCTCCCGACTACAAGTAGGGGCCGTGGCCGCCCCGTCTCGTGTGCCGTGTTTTGTCCTGCTGTGTCACGTTGCCGTGTCGCATAGTGTGGTCCCGTCTCGTGAAGCTGTGCCGTGTCACGGTGTCACCGCGTCACTGTCACACCGTGTCACGGTGTCACAGTGACGCCGTGTCGCTGCGTCACTGTGACACGATGACACTGTCACAGTGGCGCCGTGTCGCCATGTCACTGCGTCACTATGACAGTGACGCAGTGACATGGCGTCACGGTGACATGGTGACAGTGACGCAGTGACGCCGTGACACCGTGACGCCGAATTTCGCCCAAGAAACGGTGGTGCTGGCCGAGCGAGCCTTGACACAACTCAGCCTCGCCTGTCTCGTGTCTGTTGTGTCTCATGTCTATTGTGTCTCGTGTCTGTTGTGTCTCGTGTTGTCTGCCTCGTGTCTGTTGTGTCTCGTGTCTGTTGTGTCTCGTGTTGTCTGCCTCGTGTCTGTTGTGTCTCGTGTTGTCTGCCTCGTGTCTGTTGTCTCGTGTCTGTTGTGTCTCGTGTTGTCTGCTTCATGTCTGTTGTGTCTCGTGTCTGTTGTGTCTCGTGTCTGTTGTGTCTCGTGTCTGTTGTGTCTCGTGTTGTCTGCCTCGTGTCTGTTGTCTCGTGTCTGTTGTGTCTCGTGTTGTCTGCTTCATGTCTGTTGTGTCTCGTGTCTGTTGTGTCTCGTGTCTGTTGTGTCTCGTGTCTGTTGTGTCTCGTGTTGTCTGCTTCATGTCTGTTGTGTCTCGTGTCTGTTGTTTCTCGTGTCTGTTGTGTCTCAAGCCGCACGACGTGGGGAGCCTGACTCCACACGCCTCCGATGTGTGCAACAATTGACTTTCTTTGACCGAACGCTTTCATAACAAATAAAAAAACGCAGCTTCACGACCCAGCGTGCCTCCCCCCCGTGCCCTCCTCCGAGCTCCACCACTCAAAATCACACTCTCAATCACACTCGCGACTCAAAATCACGACTCAATCATACTCACAACTCTCAATCACGACTCTCAATCACACTCGTGACTCTCAATCACAGCTCACAATCACACTCGTGACTCTCAATCACACTCACCTCTCAATCACGACTCATTCACACTCGTGACTCTCATTCACACTCGTGACTCTGTCACACTCGTGACTCTCTGTCACACTCGTGACTCTCTGTCACACTCGTGACTCTCATTCACACTCGTGACTCTCATTCACACTCGTGACTCTCATTCACACTCGTGACTCTGTCACACTCGTGACTCTCATTCACACTCGTGACTCTGTCACACTCGTGACTCAATCACAGCTCTCAGTCACACTCGTGACTCAATCACAGCTCTCAGTCACACTCGTGACTCAATCACAGCTCTCAGTCACACTCGTGACTCAATCACAGCTCTCAGTCACACTCGTGACTCAATCACAGCTCTCAGTCACACTCGTGACTCAATCACAGCTCTCAGTCACACTCGTGACTCAATCACAGCTCTCAGTCACACTCGTGACTCAATCACAGCTCTCAGTCACACTCGTGACTCAATCACAGCTCTCAGTCACACTCGTGACTCTCAGTCACACTCGTGACTCTCAGTCACACTCGTGACTCTCAGTCACACTCGTGACTCTCAGTCACACTCGTGACTCTCAGTCACACTCGTGACTCTCAGTCACACTCGTGACTCTCAGTCACACTCGTGACTCTCAGTCACACTCGTGACTCTCAGTCACACTCGTGACTCTCAGTCACACTCGTGACTCTCAGTCACACTCGTGACTCTCAGTCACACTCGTGACTCTCAGTCACACTCGTGACTCTCAGTCACACTCGTGACTCTCAGTCACACTCGTGACTCTCAGTCACACTCGTGACTCTCAGTCACACTCGTGACTCTCAGTCACACTCGTGACTCTCAGTCACACTCGTGACTCTCAGTCACACTCGTGACTCTCAGTCACACTCGTGACTCTCAGTCACACTCGTGACTCTCAGTCACACTCGTGACTCTCAGTCACACTCGTGACTCTCAGTCACACTCGTGACTCTCAGTCACACTCGTGACTCTCAGTCACACTCGTGACTCTCAGTCACACTCGTGACTCTCAGTCACACTCGTGACTCTCAGTCACACTCGTGACTCTCAGTCACACTCGTGACTCTCAGTCACACTCGTGACTCTCAGTCACACTCGTGACTCTCAGTCACACTCGTGACTCTCAGTCACACTCGTGACTCTCAGTCACACTCGTGACTCTCAGTCACACTCGTGACTCTCAGTCACACTCGTGACTCTCAGTCACACTCGTGACTCTCAGTCACACTCGTGACTCTCAGTCACACTCGTGACTCTCAGTCACACTCGTGACTCTCAGTCACACTCGTGACTCTCAGTCACACTCGTGACTCTCTGTCACACTCGTGACTCTCTGTCACACTCGTGACTCTCAATCACAGCTCACAATCACACTCGTGACTCACAAACACACTCGTGACTCTCAATCACAGCTCACAATCACACTCGTGACTCAAAATCACTCGCGACTCAATCACACTCGTGACTCTCAATCACAACTCACAATCACACTCGTGACTCAAAATCACTCGTGACTCTCAATCACACTCGCGACTCACAATCACACTCGTGACTCTCAATCACAACTCACAATCGTGACTCAAAATCACTCGCTACTCTCAATCACACTCGTGACTCTCAATCACACTCGTGACTCAAAATCACTCGCGACTCTCAATCACACTCGTGACTCTCAATCACAACTCACAATCACACTCGTGACTCAAAATCACTCGCGACTCACAATCACACTCGTGACTCAAAATCACGACTCTCATTCACACTCGTGACTCAATCACAACTCACAATCACACTCGCGACTCAAAATCACTCGCGACTCTCAATCACACTCGTGACTCAATCACACTCGTGACTCTCAATCACAACTCACAATCACACTCGTGACTCTCAATCACAACTCACAATCACACTCGTGACTCAAAATCACTCGGGACTCACTCACAATCATACTCGCGACTCACAATCACACTCGCGACTCTCAATCACACTCGTGACTCTCAATTACAACTCGTGACTCTCAATTACAACTCGTGACTCTCAATTACAACTCGTGGCTCTCAATCACAACTCACAATCACATTCGTGACTCAAAATCACTCGCGACTCACAATCACACTCGTGACTCACAATCACACTCGTGACTCTCAATCACAACTCACAATCACACTCGCGACTCAAAATCACACTTGCGACTCAAAATCACGACTGACCATCACACTCGGAACTCTCAATCACAACTCACAATCACACTCGTGACTCACAATCACAGCTCACAATCGCGACTCAAAATCACGACTCACAATCACACTCGTGACTCAATCACAACTCACAATCACACTCGCGACTCAAAATCACGACTGACAATCACACAACTCAAAATCACGACTGACAATCACACTCGCGACTCTCCTACACCATTTATTTGTTCGGTGAGCAGAAACCGACTAGACGGGTCGCCGTGACCCCGGGGTGGGCGGCCTGGGGGCCCCCCCCCACACACGGGGCCCCCCCCACACACAGGGCCCCCCCCCACACACAGGGCCCCCCCCCACACACAGGGCCCCCCCCCACACACACAGGGCCCCCCACACACAGGGCTCCACCGCGGTCACCGCTTTGGTGTCGGCTCGCGCGGTGCGGTGGGGGTACACGGGACGGCATTAACTTAGACCGCGCCGCGGCGACGGCAGCTCCGCGGTGCGCGTTGGCAGGGACGACGCTTGGCTCGGGTCTACACGAGCGTCTACGCGAGCAACTACACGAGCGTCTACGCCAACGTCTTGCCGAGATCGCGGCGCTATGGGGGGGGGGCGGGGGGGGCGAGTGCGGAGGGGGGCACGGAGGGGGGCACGTTGACGATATCCACAGCTCGCACCGTCGCAAGGGGAAGCGTTGGGCAAACGCGTGGCAAGGGAATTACCCCCAAGGCTCAGGAAAACACGCGGACGACCCCCCCCACCTCTACCCCACCCCTTGACCCTACATCCAGCGACCACCCCGGGTCGCGGCACGAGGTCGCCCCGGGTCGCGCCCCGGGTCGCCCCGCGGGGTCACGGTGCGGGGTCACCCCAGGTCGCCCTGCGGGGTCGCGGACGTCCCTAAGGCAGCAGCAGGACTGACCCATCTCGTCTCATGACGAGGTATTTCATAATAACAATAAACGACGATAACACTACAGCACGTGGGGTCACGGGAGGGGGGGGGGTAGTCTGGCACGAGTGGTAGGGGCACTTGTGGTAGGGGTACTAGTGGCAGGTGTGGTGGCACTAATTGTCGTGGTTGTATGGGTGGTAGCAGTGGCAGGGGTTGTAGTTGCTCTGTGGTGATGGCGGTGCAGGGCTACTACGAGTGATAGGTAAGCACACGCTAGCGGTTGCGGTAGTGGTGGCGGCGGTGGTGCTGTTATGAGGCATAGGTGAGCACGCTCTGGTGGTTGTGTGGTGGTGGTTGTGCGGTGGTGGTGGTGGTGCTATGAGTAGTAGGTGAGCACGCTCTGGTGGTTGTGCGGTGGTTGTGTGGTGGTTGTGCGGTGGTGGTTGTGGTGCTACGAGTAGTAGGTGAGCACGCTCTGGTGGTTGTGCGGTGGTGGTTGTGGTGGTGGTGCTACTAGTAGTAGGTGAGCACGCTCTGGTGGTTGTGCGGTGGTGGTTGTGGTGGTGGTGCTACTAGTAGTAGGTGAGCACGCTCTGGTGGTTGTGTGGTGGTGGTTGTGCAGTGGTGGTTGTGGTGCTACGAGTAGTAGGTGAGCATGCTCTGGTGGTTGTGCGGTGGTGGTTGTGGTGGTGGTGCTACTAGTAGTAGGTGAGCACGCTCTGGTGGTTGTGTGGTGGTGGTTGTGTGGTGGTTGTGCAGTGGTGGTTGTGGTGCTACGAGTAGTAGGTGAGCACGCTCTGGTGGTTGTGCGGTGGTGGTTGTGGTGGTGGTGCTACTAGTAGTAGGTGAGCACGCTCTGGTGGTTGTGTGGTGGTTGTGCGGTGGTGGTTGTGGTGCTACGAGTAGTAGGTGGGCACGCTCTGGTGGTTGTGCGGTGGTTGTGTGGTGGTTGTGCGGTGGTGGTGGTGGTGGTGGTGCTACGAGTAGTAGGTGAGCACGCTCTGGTGGTTGCCCCGGATGAGCATGGTTGGCGGCAGGTTCTTGGTGAGCGCCTCCAGCCAGGCCATGTACAGCAGACTCGACACGGAGCCCTTGCGCGCCACGGGGAGGCTTCTGACACCGCAAACACCAACACCACCACGTCATCACGTCACCACACTACCACGTCAGCACACGACACCATTGTAAACACTGCCACACTACCACACCACCACTAACAAGTCACAACCACACTACCACACCACCACATGACCACACACCACCACGTCACAACAACACTACCACACCACCACATGACCACACACCACGTCACAACCACACTACCACACCACCACCACGTCACAACCACACTACCACACCACCACATGACCACACACCACCACGTCACAACCACACCACCACTACACACCACATCACAACAACACTACCACACACCACGTCACAACAACACTACCACACACCACGTCACAACGACACTACCACACCACCACCACGTCACAACAACACTACCACACCACCACATGACCACACACCACCACGTCACAACAACACTACCACACCACCACGTGACCACACACCACGTCACAACCACACCACCACCCGTCGCCACCGTGCGTGGTTGACACGGAGGAGTGTGCGAGAAGGGAAGAGGAGGAGGAGGAGGAACTCACATGACGATGAGGTTGGCACTCCGCGAATGCTCCTGCAGCAGCTCGTTGAGCCGGATCTGCCGCAGCGTCTGAAGGGGACGGGCGGACACACACAACCACACTCGTAAACCACACCTCGCGAGTCGCCGGTCGCGGACCGGCGGTGGCAGCGGTGGCGGTGGCAGCAGTGGCAGCGGTGGCGGCGGTGGCGGAGGCACCTTGATCCGCATCGTCTCCAGCTCGGCGTCGGAGATCTTCCACGGGAACTGCGCCCGGAGTCTCTCGGCGCTCGCCGCGTCGTCCTTCTGCCCCTCGTGCAACCGGAACGGCTCCACCATCTCGTCAAACAGCTTCACGCTGCACGCGGCGGGTTGGGGCGGGGGGGGGGGGCACGCCAACGTCGCGCTGTGCGTGGGGCGGCGATGCCGGCGGCGACAACGCGGCTGCGCGAGTTCCGCGTGTCCGTCTGTGCGTCTGTGTGTATGTCGCGTGTGTACGTCGTGTGTGTGTGTACGTCACGCGTGTGTGTACGTCACGTGTGTGTGTGTACGTCACGTGTGTGTGCGTCGTGTGTGTGCGTCGTGTGTGTGTACGTCGTGTGTGTGTATGTACGTCGTGTTGGTGTACGTCGTGTGTGTACACGTCACGTGTGTGTGTCGCGCGTGTGTGTATGTCGTGTGTGTGTACGTCACGTGTGTGTACGTCGTGTGTGTGTGTGTCACGTGTGTGTGTGTCACGTGTGTGTACGTCACGTGTGTGTACGTCACGTGTGTGTACGTCACGTGTGTGTACGTCGTGTGTGTGTGCACGTCGTGTGTGTGTACGTCACGTGTGTGTACGTCGCGCGCCTTCGTGTGCTTTCATTTTCACCGGCAGCGCACAAAGATCTTTGTCTCGGTGCGCTTCCGGTGAAAGTTTGTGCCGGAGACTCCTTGGAGGGGGACAGGAGTCCGTGACGTCTCCTGGCCAAACCCCCATTCGGCGGAGACTGAACCCCCCCCCCCCCACCCCCCTCGCGGTTCCACCAGAAACAGCCGGAAACCACTGCGGTTGGCCATTTAGAATGTCCGGACGCTCGCTGCGTCGGAGAGGCTGCCATTCATCTGCTGGGAGTTGGTACCAGTACCACCGCCTGGACCTCTGCGGCATACAGAGGTCCAGGTGAACCGGGTTTACGGCTCCAGTCACCGCAAGGGGTGGACAGTTCTCCACTCGGGGCAGGAAACTGCGAAACAGCATGACGTGGCTCTTCCTGTTAACGAAATAATGCAGGAGGCGTGGTGTGGGAACCTGCGAGTGCCAGACTACCGTGGGCTCGCCTCCACATCAATGAGAGGCGAGGAATGGTGGTGGCGGCGGCTTATACTCCCACCGCAGATGAACATCAGTGGACGGATGCAGGCCAAGCTGATGAGACAGATGCCTTCTATAAATGTTCCCAGGTGCTGACTAAAGTGGGCTCTCAGGATAAGGTGACCTTTATTAGGAGAGTTTCATGCTCGAGTGGGTCATGACACAAGCGCCTGTGCTGGAGTGATTTGGAGGCATGCAAGCAGATGGCTGCTGGACTGCTGTGCGGCCTAAAGGCTTCCAACTACCAAAACGCTGTTCTGGCATCGGAGCATCCGCACGACATCGTGGATGCACGCCGGCTAGGTCATGTAGCCTGCATGCCCAGCCACACCGCATGCCCAGCCACACCGCATGCCCAGCCACACCGCATGCCCAGCCACACCGCATGCCCAGCCACACCGCATGCCCAGCCACACCGCATGCCCAGCCACACCGCATGCCCAGCCACACCGCATGCCCAGCAACACCGCATGCCCAGCCACACCACATGCCCAAGCAGCTTCCGTTTGGCCGGACAGAAGGGGCCAAAATGGTGCAGCACGGGCGAGAGAAGGGGTGGAGACTGATGCGGCAGTAGCCTCCTCTGTGGAGGAGACTACTGGGTAGCTGTGGCACTTGAAGCAGTTGAAGGAAGTCGCCCTCCAACAACACGGGGCAAGATGATCGATGCTCACATCAACGAATGGTCCACGAGGTGGCTAAAATGCAGAGAGGTGGCACAGTTGGGAGCACATGTGGGGCATCTTGGCAGTCATCACAGTCAGTCGACCCGTGGCACCTGCTGGGTCTGCCCCGTGACCTCCTGCCAGTGGGCGTTCGACACTTCACGTGGCCTCAGGGTGCACATAGCCTGGCACAAACGTCGTGGTGACGTCACCGCCACTTAGTGGCGAATGGCGGTTGTTGTTGTTGTTGTTGTGTGTCTCTGGGTGTGTGTGTCTCTGGGTGTGTGTGTCTCTGGGTGTGTGTGTCTCTGGGTGTGTGTGTCTCTGGGTGTGTGTGTCTCTGTGTGTGCGTGGGTGCACCTCTCTGCAGACGGTTTGCTGTTGATGTCTCCCAGGACCTGGATGTCGGAGAAGTCGATGCGGAACTTACTCAGTAGAGTCGCCATCCTGGTTGACATGGCACGCAAGGCAACAGAGAGCACACACACAGCACAATACACGCAGCACTTGTGCAGTACAGTACACGCAGCACAGTAGAAGCTGCGTAAAACACGCAGCACACACACAGCACACACACAGCACAGCACACGCACAGCACACGCACAGCATAGTACACGCACAGCATAGTACACGCAGCACAGTAGAAGCTGTGTAGAACACACAGCACACACGCAGCACACACGCAGCACAGTGCACACACAGCACAGTACACAGCATGCCCCCGGTGTGCTGGCGGCGTGGTGGGACTCACATCCTCCGCTCGTGGTCGATGCGGTTGATTTTTCCACCGATGAACACGCGGATTTTACAGTCGCCCCACTTCTTCTTGGTGGTCAGGATGTACGGGATGAGCAGCGTAAGGCCTGCGGTGAGGCGTGACAGAGACACGGGGAGACACAAGAAGACACGGGGGAGACACGGGGGAGACACGAACACACGGGGGAGACGTGGCAGAGACACGGGGAGACACAAGAAGACACGGGGGAGACACAAGAAGACACGGGGAGACGTGGCAGAGACACGGGGAGACACAAGAAGACACGGGGGAGACACGGGGAGACACAAGAAGACACGGGGGAGACACGGGGGAGACACGAACACACGGGGGAGACGTGGCAGAGACACGGGGAGACACAAGGAGACACGGGGAGACACAAGGAGACACGGGGAAGACGCGGGGGAGGACGTTAGGCGGGGTATGCGCTCTAATCCACGTCTTCCCCTCTCACTCCACGCGGGTATATCTGGGCTGCTTCGCTCTCTTCTCAGTTCTTGTCGACTGGCACCGCGCACCGCACGGCGACCGGAACCACCACAACGTGGGAATATGGGGGCGAGGTGGTGAGGGTGGTGGCGAGGGTGGTGAGGTAGCGTGGTGGCGAGGGTGCGTGGTGGTGGCGAGGGTGGTGAGGGTGGTGGCGAGGGTGCTGAGGTAGCGAGGGTGCGTGGTGGTTGCGAGGGTGGTGAGGGTGCGTGGTTGTGGCGAGGGTGCGTGGAGGCGAGGGAGCGTGGTGGTGGTGAGGGTGGTGGCGAGGGTGGTGAGGGTGCGTGGTGGTGGCGAGGGTGGTGAGGGTGGTGGCGAGGGTGGTGAGGTAGCGAGGGTGCGTGGTTGTGGCGAGGGTGGCGAGGGTGCGTGGTGGTGGCGAGGGTGCATGGTGGCGAGGGTGCGTGGAGGCGAGGGAGCGTGGTGGTGGCGAAGGTGGTGAGGTAGCGAGGGTGCGTGGTGGTGGCGAGGGTGCGAGGGTGCATGGTGGCGAGGGTGCGAGGGGCGGCGGGGCGCACCGCCGTCGTCGAAGAGCCACCACACGTCGACGGTTCCCTTCCCCTGGCGGCGCTGGAACTGGGAGCTCCCATCCAGCAGCTTCTGATCGGCGGCGTTCAGGGACGGCACCACCCGGGGACTCGCTGCTGCACACACAACAATCATGGGGCGTCGCGGTGGCTGGGAGATGTTAACCACTTCGCCCGGTATGCAGGAGGTCGTGGGTACGATCCTGACCCTGACGCCTGCTGCTGCTGTATATTTGGAGTTTGCGTGTCTCTCTCATCAATATCACGGTGGCTAGGAGATGTTAACTACCTCGCCTGGTATACACGAGGTCGTGGGTACGATCCCGACCCTGACGCCTGCTGCTGTATATTTGGAGTTTGCGTGTCTCTCTCATCATCATCACGGTGGCTGAGATGTCAACTACCTCGCCTGGTATACACGAGGTCGGGAGTTAGATCCCGACCCTGACGCCTGCTGCTGTATATTTGGAGTTTGCGTGTCTCTCCCTCCCAGTGGTCGCGTGGATTTTTCTCCGGGTCCCCCGGTTTTTTACCCTCCACATTTAGGAGCACGCGTTTAAGAGTCTTTGGCTGCTATAAATTTCCACGTGATGATGAGCCACTGTGTTGAGTTATCACCTGTGGCCAGGTCGCTTCTGGAAAAAAAGAGCCACATAGCTCAGTGGGGCCTTGCCTGGTGAAATAAAAAATAGTTTAGTGTCGGTTTAACTTCCCAACGAAGGCAACTGCCAATCAGATGGGAGACCGAGGTCACGTGACTGACAACGTCAGACAGGGCGAGCCATCCCCAATCACCTAGTGACCAGTACCGGGGCTATATTGAAGTCTGTAGACCAATCATTGTTCAGCACGCGCACACACACACACACGCGGAACAGTCTTCGTCAGGGATTGATTTGATTGGCGAGAGAGAACTTGGTCCATTCCACCACCCACCAAAGTCCTCGTAGATCGAGTGCTGGGCAAGGGGGTGGGGGGTGAGGAGGTTGGGGGGGTGAGGAGGTGGGGGGGTGAGGAGGTGGGGGGGCCCTGCCTGGTTTCAGCAATGGCTTCCGCAGCAGCCATGATTGTTTCCGCCGCTCCGCGTGGGGTCGTCCCCTTCCTGCGCCACCGCCGCCACCACGTGAAGCGCAGGGTGTGAGGGGAGGGGCGTGAGGGGTGGGGCGTGAGGGGAGGGGGTGTGAGAGGGGTGGGGGTGCGAGAGGGGTGGGGGTGCGAGAGGGGTGGGGGTGCGAGAGGGGTGGGGGTGTGTGGGGGGTGGGGGTGTGAGAGGGGTGGGGGTGTGTGGGGGGTGGGGGTGTGAGAGGGGTGGGGGTGTGAGGGGGAGGTGAGGGGAGGGGCGCGAAGAGGAACGGAACCCGGAGCAGTGCAGATTGCGGACTTTGCGAGTGCAGTGAGAGCTCATTGACATCAAGTTGTGAAAAATAACGTTAAAATTATTTACTTATTATTTATCCAGGACAGCTCCACTGAGTCACAAACACCACCTCTCAACCACACCACCACTAACCCAGCCACACAACCACAACCACACCACCACACACACGCACAACTACACACCGACACACCCACACACAACTACACACCGACACACCCACACACCACTACACACACACAACTACACACACACACAACTACACACCCACAACTACACATCCACAACCACACCGACACACAACTACACACCCACAACTACCCACCCACAACTACACACCCACAACTACACACCCACAACTACACACCCACAACTACCCACACACCCACAACTACCCACACACAACTACCCACCCACGACCATTCATCCACGCACACACACCGACTTCTGTGGTGGTGCTACTGGTGTGTGGTGGAGCCCGAGTGTGGTTGGTCGTGGTGGTGGTGGTGGTGGTGGTGGGAGTGCTGTGGTCTCGGTACCGGCCGGCTTCTCGTCTCCATCCGTTATGTTCTGATAGACGCTCAGGTCAGGGGTCATGTCCATACCGACTGCCACCTCCGCCATCTCCTGTGCGGCGCGCTCCATCTCCTGTGCCAGCAGCTCCTCTGTATGTACGGTGGTGGGGGGAGGGCACCCATCACCACCATCGCCATTGCCAAAACCGCTGTGGCCGTTGTGTGCCCCCCCCCCATTTCACCCCACTCCCCCACTATGTCCCCCCCCCCTTCACCCCCCCCCCCCCACCCCGGGCCTCACCTTGCAGCTGCAGGGCGGAGGAGATGTCGAATCCCTCACGCACGCGCGCCACCACCACCCCGAACTGCAGGTCAAACGCGTCGCTGGGGGGCACGGGGCACGAGCGTTAACAGGCAAGGTCGCGAGGGGCGGGGGGGGTGCCGGGGGGGGGGTCACGAGGGGGCGGTGCCGCGTGGCGCTCACTGTATGGCGTGGATGTAGCTCTCCACGGCGGCGCCGTCGGCCCGCCGCCAGTCCTT
Organism: Petromyzon marinus; assembly: GCF_048934315.1. Taxonomy (NCBI): domain Eukaryota; kingdom Metazoa; phylum Chordata; class Hyperoartia; order Petromyzontiformes; family Petromyzontidae; genus Petromyzon; species Petromyzon marinus. The sequence continues at coordinate 2,009,639 of NC_133723.1, forward strand.
CTTGAAGCCCAGCACCAGGATGTTGGGCTTCATGCGGCCCAGACCTGCGGCCTGCGGGGGAGAGGCGGCATGTGGATGGGGTTCCCCACCGGTGACGATGTCGTACGGACACCCCCCCCACCCAGCCCCCCCACCCAGCCCCCCCCACCGTTACCGCCCCCCCGCCGCCCACCGCGCTGACCTGCAGCAGGACCTGCACGCCCTCACGTAGGTCGTGGCTACACACGGGCGAGTAGAACGCCTTCTTGTGCTCCTTGAGCAGCCAGCGCTGGTGCTTCACTTGGGCAGCAAACAGCTCCTTGAGCGCCTGGCGTTGGGGGCCCTGCGGGGGGTGAGAGGGGGGGGAGGGGGGAGGGGAGGGGGGGCAAGGGGTCACCATTTGCCCCCAGACGCTGCGAGCGAGCGTTCGACCGAGGGAGCGATTGATTGACAGAGCGAGCGATCGACCGAGCGATCGATCGACCGAGCGAGCGTTCGACCGAGGGAGCGATTGATTGACAGAGCGACCGAGCGATCGACCAACCGAGCGAGTGTTCGACCGAACGATTTCGTTTGGCAAAGTGTGAATGAAGGTAACCACGTGAGTGGCATTTCCCAACCCGGCTGTTGCGAGTGCGAGAAAGGGTTCGTGGTCGCACCGCGGCCAGGGGACCCCCCGGCCACGCTGTCAAGCTTCCAGCGGCTTGGGTGAGAACTCAAGACCAAGATGAGTCTCATTCGCAAGAGCGAGGTGAACGAGCGAGGGGGTGAACGAGCGAGTGGGTGAACGAGCGAGCTGGTGAACGAGCGAGCTGGTGAACGAGCGTGCGGGTGAACGAGCGAGGGAGTGAATGAGTGTGGGGGTGAACGAGCGAGCGGGTGAACGAGCGAGCTGGTGAACGAGCGATCGGGTGAATGAGCGTGCGGGTGAACGAGCGTGGGGGTGAACGAGCGAGGGAGTGAATGAGCGAGGGGGTGAAAAAGCGAGCGGGTGAACGAGCGAGCTGGTGAACGGGCGAGCTGGTGAACGAGCGATCGGGTGAATGAGCGTGGGGGTGAACGAGCGAGCGAATGAGAGAGCGGGTGAACGAGCGAGCAGGACAGCGTGGAGGGGGATGAGGAGGAGGGGCTGCGGCTCTCACCAGCACCACGTGGCCACAGATGAGGAGGCCCACGTTCTTGGTGAAGCAGTGGACGAGGTCGATGAGCGCCGGGCGGTGAGGGGGGGCACCCGTCATCACCAGGCACTGCGGCCTGCGGGCCCGGGGACACGGAGACGGGGGGGAATGGGGACACGGAGACGGGAGACACGGAGACACGGAGACACGGAGACGGGGGATACGGAGACGGGGGGGAATGGGGACACGGAGACGGGGGACACGGAGACACGGAGACACGGGGACACGGAGACACGGAGACACGGAGACGGGAGACACGGAGACGGGAGACACGGAGAGAGGAGACACGGAGACACGGAGACACGGAGACACGGCGGGCAGTACCGGAAGTTCTTGACGTGCTCCTCGACCCCGTAGAGGCGCAGGTTGTCCTGCAGTGCGTTCAGGTAGGACAGCGCCTGCGTCGACGAGCCCCAGTTCACGTCTACTCCACATGGGGGGGTTGGGGGGCCAGGGGTCAGTGTGGGGGGGGTCAGTGTGGGGGGGGGGCAGGGAGGAGGTGGTGAGGGGTGGAGAGCGAGGAGGTGGTAGGAGGAGGGTGAAGTGGGAAGGTGATGGGAAGTGACAGGAGAGGGAGGCGTGGGTGGCGAGGGTGGCGAGGGAGGCGTGGGTGGCGAGGGTGGCGAAGGAGGCGTGGGTGGCGAGGGTGGCGAGGGTGGCGAGGGTGGCGAAGGAGGCGTGGGTGGCGAGGGTGGCGAGGGTGGCGAGGGTGGCGAGGGTGGCGAGGGTGGCGAGGGAGGCGAGGGAGGCGAGGGTGGCGAGGGTGGCGAGGGTGGCGAGGGTGGCGAGGGAGGCGAGGGAGGCGAGGGTGGCGAGGGTGGCGAGGGTGGCGAGGGTGGCGAGGGTGGCGAGGGAGGCGAGGGAGGCGAGGGAGGCGAGGGGTGCCCACCGGGCTTCTTGTACACCACGTAGATGTAGAGCCCCAGCACGATGGCGTAGGTGATGAGCGCCGCCCACCAGTTGATGACGAACATGACGGCGCAGCAGAGCACGGCGCCAAACAGGGACACCCACATGTTGTAGTAGCGGAAGGCGGGGCGCCAGCCTGCACACACACACACACGCACACACGCACACGTCACTCCCCCCCCCTTCTCCGGCCCCCCCCCCCTTCTCCGGGCCCCCCCCCCTCTCCGGGCCCCCCCCCCTCTCCGGGCCCCCACCCCCTCTCCAGGGCCCCCCCCCCTCTCTCCGGGCCCCCCCTCACCGGGAGACTTTGCGAAGGACGCGTGGAAGCAGGAGAAGTTGATGAGCGCGTAGGAGGCCAGGAAGAAGTTGGAGATGATGGGAGCGATGGTGTTCAGCTCCGCTGCGCACACACAAAGATCCCCCGTGTAGTCTTAACAGACTGTAGGGGCAAGTGCTGTTTGCGAGCACCTACGAAGGCCGGAAAGGCACACGAGGGGGTGGGTGGCCAGCACCACGCCCGACCGCCTTTGTCTCCCCAGTTGCGATGTTTACACACCGCACCAGGTACTCATTTGAGGCTGAGTCGACCTAGGGGAGGCCTGGGACCGGTTCAGATAATCGCCACCGGTGTCGGCCGTGAGCGGGAATCGAACCCGGGTCGCCGGGTTCATAGCGCAGCGTAGCGCTAACCGCTACACCACCGCTCCCCACTTGCACGCACACTGACACACACACACACACACTGACAAACACACACACACACTGACAAACACACACACACACTGACACACACACACACACACTGACACACACACACACACACAGACACACACACACACTGACACACACTGACACACACACACACAGACACACACACACACTGACACACACACACACAGACACACACGAACACACGCAAATGCGTGCGGCGGTGGTCGTGGTGGCGCTGTGGGGGTCGCGGTGTTTGCTCACCGATGAGGATGAACGCGAGGGCGATGAAGAAGGTGAGGATGTAGCCACGGATCGGCTCGTTGTTCTTGCCATAGCCAGTGGCGAACATCTCGAACCCCGGGTAGATGTTGTCCTTGCACAGAGCCTACAAAGACCCCACACGTGTAGCCTTCACAGACCGTTGCGGCAAGCGCTGTCACGGAGCACCTATGAAGGCCCGCACGGCACGCGAGGACGGAGGTCAGCACCACGCCCCACCGCCTTTGTCTCCCTAGCGGCAATGTTTAGACACCGCACTCGGTAGTCAGGCCTAGGACCGGTTCATATAATCATCACTGGTGCTGGGCGCGAGGGAGAATGGAACTCCGGTCGCCGGGTTCGTGGGGCGGCGCGCTAACCATTGTGCCGCCGCTCCCCACAGCCAATAGAGACAAAGATCCCCCATGTCGCCTTCAACAGACCGTTGGGGCAAGTGCTGTTAGCGAGCACCGAGACACGCACAAACACTCACAAGGACTGCCGTACGCACGCACACGGACGGACGTACATGCACAACGCGCGCACAACAGAACAACCGCGCAAACGCAAACAAGCGCGTTCCAGTCAGAGCACGGCCACGTGCGGCGCTGTCGTTCTCACAGCAATACGCCGAGCGCCGCCATTGCCACCGCAGGGGTCGAGGCGCCAGCGGCACGGCGATCGGCGCGCTCGACCCGCCACCGGGACGTCGCCGGTTCGACTCCGTCTCCCGACGCGGCAGTGGAGACAAACGAGGACGGTTTCACGAATCTCCCTCCCCCCCCCCCCCCCGCGCCCCCCACCACCGCCGCCCCCCTGCAGGGGTCACGCGTGGCGGGGGTCACCTCGACCGCCACGTCCGACCGGCGTGCGAGCGTAGGCCGCGTGCCGCTCGGCCACCGTCACCGTCTCCCCGACCCAAGCCAACGCAGCAGGGACGCCGGCGGCGGCAGCGGCGGCACTCGCCTGGAAGACCTTGGGAGCACTGACGAGGGAGGCGAGGGCCGAGGAGAGCGTGGCCGAGAAGATGCCGGCGATGATGAGCGGACCGAATCCCGAGACCATCGACATCACCTGCTCACACACGCACAACCGTGAAGGTCCCACCGCCTCCCCCGCGTAGCCTTAACGCACCGCTGGGGCAAGTGCTGCTCGCGAGCAGAACCTACGAAGGCCGGCACGGCGCGCGAGGGGGCGTGGGGCAGGCCGGCGCCACGCCCGGCCGCCTTTGTCTCCCCAGCGGCGACGTTTACTACACACCGCACCAGGTACTCATTCGGGGCTAGGTCGACCGAGGGGAGGCCCAGGACCAGGTGAGATATTTGTCACCGATGTTGGCCGTGAGAGGGAATCAAACTCCGGTCGCCGGGTTTGTAGCGCTGTGCTAACCGCTGCCCTATTGCTCCCCTCCACACGCACAGACACACACACACACACGCAGACACACACACACGCACGCACAGACACACGCACAGACACACGCACAGACACACGCGTACAGACACACGCGTACAGACACACGCGTACAGACACGCACAGACACACGCACAGACACACGCACAGACACACGCACAGACACACGCACAGACACACGCACAGACACACGCGCACAGACACACGCACACAGACACACGCACACAGACACACGCACACAGACACACGCACACAGACACACGCACACAGACACACGCACACACAGACACACACAGACACACACAGACACACAGACACACACACGGAGAGGGCGGCAGAGAGAATCGCAGCCCGCGCACTCACCCCTGCGTCTCCGCCCTCTCATCTCCCTCCTCCCCTGCACACTCTCTCCTGCCTCTCCCCTCTCATTACAGCCTCGGTCTCCTCTGCTGCTTCCGCCGTCTGCTCAAACCCTTGATATCCTGTGCCCACGACTGACCGCCTCTCTCACTCTCTTCTCCCTCTGACCGAGCGCTGATGGAGCCACCCCCCGCGTGGCGATGACTCCGCGTCGTAGCCGCGACCTCGCTCGCCCCCCCTCCTCCTCCTCCTCACCCCCCCTCCTCCTCACCTCCCTCCTCCTCACCCCCCCCTCCTCCACCCCCCTCCTCCACCACCTCCCCGCCCCCCCTCCACCACCTCCTCGCCCCCCCTCCTCCTCTCCCTCCTCCTCTCCCTCCTCCTCCTCTCCCTCCTCCTCCTCGCCCTCCCTCCTCCTTCCCCTCCTTGCCCTCCCTCCTCCTCACCCCCTCCTCGCCCCCCCCTCCTCCTCACCCCCCCCTCCTCCCCCTCCTCCTCACCCCCCCTCCTCCTCGCCCCCCCTCCTCCTCCTCCTCGCCCCCCCTTCTCCTCCTCGCCCCCCCTTCTCCTCCTCGCCCCCCCTTCTCCTCCTCGCCCCCCCTTCTCCTCCTCGCCCCCCCTTCTCCTCCTCGCCCCCCCTTCTCCTCCTTGCCCCCCCTCCTCCTCCTTGCCCCCCCCTCCTCCTCCTCCTCCTCGCCCCCCCTCCTCCTCCTCCTCCTCCTCGCCCCCCCTCCTCCTCGCCCCCCCCCTCCTCCTCCTCGCCCCCCCTCCTCCTCCTCGCCGCCCCCCCCCCCACCCCGGGCGGCCGCCTTGCCTCCGCGAGCGCCCCCCTCTCCCGACCCCCCGACCTCGAGACCTGGAAGTTGTTCATGAGGCCGAACTTGCAGGTGCGGTCAACGGAGCAGCTGGAGAAGTCGAAGCCCAGGCCGCACTCGGCGTTGGTGCAGTTGGTGGAGATGCCGGGCACGTAGGTGTCGTTCAGATTCCCCGAGGCGTCCCGCAGCACGCAGGACGCTACGAGCGCACGCACACACACACACGCACGCACAAACACGCACGCACGCACGCACACACACACGCACACCCACACACACGCACACACGCACGCACGCACGCACACACACACGCACGCACACACACACACACACACGCACACGCACACACGCACGCACGCACACACACACACACACGCACGCATGCACACACGCACAAAGACAAAGATCCCCCGGCGCAGTCTTTAACGGACCGTTGTGGCAAGTGCTCTTAGCGAGCGCCTAGGAAGGTCGGCACGGCGCACGACGGGGTGGGTTGGCCAGCGCCACGGCTGGCCACGGTCGGCGACGTACGGTGCGAAAGAAGTTCAACGTACGTACGCGCACCGCACCGGACGCTCGTTTGAGGCACGCGCACGCACACGTACACATACACGCACGTGCCAGGCGCTAGCGGCGACTCCGCGGACAACGCGTGGCCCTCATTAAAGCTCGACGCGGAGCGCCACCCGCCCCCGCGCAGCCCTCACCGGCAGCCCGAGCCACAGCTGCTGCCAAAATGAATGAGCGAAGGAATGACTGAGCAAGTAAATAAATAACCAGGGGCGCGAAGGAGAAATGAAGGAATGGGGTAGCGGTTGGAGCTCACCGGCACACACGGCCACGCCGATGTAGGTGATCGTGGTGATGAGGATGGCCAACATGGTTCCCTTGGGGATGGCAGCTTGGGGGTCCTGCAGAGTCACGGCAGCGTAGGGGCAGCGTAGCGGCAAAGTAACGGCACGGCGGGGCAACGGAAACAGGGATGGGGCGGAGGGGTGGCGGGCAATGTTGGTGGCTTGGCATGGGGGTGGTGGTGATGGTAGCAGTGCTCAGTCGGTAAGGTGGTGGTTGTTAGCGATTCGATGGGTGTGTGGGTGTGGTGGGTGTGGTAGTAGTGGTGGTTAGCGGTGGGTCCCTGGGTGTTGTGGTGGGTGTGTGGTGGGTGTAGTGGGTGTAGTGGGTGTGTGAGTGGGGTGGTGGTTGGTGTTGGTGGTTCTGTGGGTGTAGTGGTGGTTCTGTGGGTGTGTAGGTGTAGTGGGTGTAGTGGGTGTGTGGTGTGGTAAGTGTGGTGGTGGTGGTGGTGGTGGTGGTTCTGTGGGTGTGTGGGTGTAGTGGGTGTGTGAGTGGGGGTGGTGGTTCTGTGGGTGTGTGGGTGCAGCGAGTATGTGAGTATAGTGGGTATGTGAGTGGGGTGGTGGTTGGTGGTGGTGGTTCTGTGGGTGTAGTGGTGGTGGTGATTCTGTGGGTGTGTGGGTGTAGTGGGTGTGTAAGTGTGGTGGTTGGTGGTGGTGGTGGTGGTTCTGTGGGTGTGTGGGTGTAGTGGGTGTAGTGGGTGTGTGAGTGTGGTGGTGGTTGGTGGTGGTGGTGGTGGTGATTCTGTGGGTGTGTGGGTGTAGCGGGTGGTGGTGGTTGGTGGTGGTGGTGCTTCTGTGGGTGTGTGGGTGTAGTGGGTGGTGGTGGTTCTGTGGGTGTAGTGGGTGTAGTGGGTGTAGTGGGTGTGTGAGTGTGGTGGTGGTTGGTGGTAGTGGTTCTGTGGGTGTGTGGGTGTAGCGGGTGGTGGTGGTTCTGTGGGTGTGTGGGTGTAGTGGGTGGTGGTTGGTGGTGGTTGTGCAGGGCCTCACGGCGAGGTCGCCGGAGATGTTGGCTCCGGCGAGGATTCCCGTGGCGGCCGGGAAGAAGATGGCAAACACGGAGAAGAAGCCCTCGCCGTCACGGAAGTCTGGGCCAAAGTTCTCCGCAAAGATGGACGCTGCTCACACAGAGAGACACAAAGATAACAAAGATCACAGAGAGACACACACAGACATAGATACACACACACACACAGACATAGATACACACACACACACACACACAGACCCGTAGAGACACACAGACACACACACAGACCCGTAGAGACACACAGACACACACACAGACCCGTAGAGACACACAGACACACACACAGACCCGTAGAGGCACACAGACACACACACAGACCCGTAGAGACACACATAGACACACACACAGACCCGTAGAGACACACATACACACACACAGACCGGTAGAGACACACATACACACACACAGACCCGTAGAGACACATAGACACACACACAGACCCGTAGAGACACACAGACACACACACACAGACCTGTAGAGACACACATACACACACCCACACAGACGTAGATACACACACACACACACAGACCCGTAGACACACATAGACACACACACAGACCCGTAGAGACACACACACACAGACACACACACATACATAGATACACACATACATAGATAGATACACACACACACACAGACCCGTAGAGACACACACACACACAGACACACATACATACATAGATACACACACACACACACACAGACCCGTAGAGACACACACACACACAGACCCGTAGAGACACACACACACAGACATAGATACACACACACACACACACAGTCCCGTAGAGACACACATAGACACACACACAGACCCGTAGAGATACACATAGACACACACACAGACCCGTAGAGACACACATAGACACACACACAGACCCGTAGAGACACACATACACACACAGACCCGTAGAGACACACATACACACACAGACCCGTAGAGACACACATACACACACAGACCCGTAGAGACACACATACACACACAGACCCGTAGAGACACACACACACACACAGACCCGTAGAGACACACATACACACACACAGACCCGTAGAGACACACATACACACACAGACCCGTAGAGACACACATACACACACACAGACATAGATACACACACACACACAAAGACCCGTATTGACACACATAGACACACAAATACCTGTAGAGACACACATAGACACACACACACACAGACCCGTAGAGACACACATACACACACAGACCCGTAGAGACACACATACACACACAGACCCGTAGAGACACACATACACACACAGACCCGTAGAGACACACATACACACACAGACCCGTAGAGACACACATACACACACAGACCCGTAGAGACACACATACACACACAGACCCGTAGAGACACACATACACACAAACACACACAGACCCGTAGAGACACACATACACACAAACACACACAGACCCGTAGAGACACACATACACACACAGACCCGTAGAGACACACATACACACACAGACCCGTAGAGACACACATACACACACAGACCCGTAGAGACACACACACACACAGACCCGTAGAGACACACATACACACACACAGACCCGTAGAGACACACATACACACACAGACCCGTAGAGACACACATACACACACAGACCCGTAGAGACACACATACACACACACAGACCCGTAGAGACACACATACACACACACAGACCCGTAGAGACACACATACACACACACAGACCCGTAGAGACACACATACACACACAGACCCGTAGAGACACACATAGACACACACACAGACCCGTAGAGACACACATAGACACACACACAGACCCGTAGAGACACACATAGACACACACACAGACCCGTAGAGACACACATAGACACACACACAGACCCGTAGAGACACACATAGACACACACACAGACCCATAGAGACACACATAGACACACACACAGACGTAGATACAGACACGTAGACACACACACACACAGACACGTAGAGACACACACACACACAGACACGTAGAGACACACACACACACAGACACGTAGAGACACACACATACACAGACACGTAGAGACACACACATACACAGACACGTAGAGACACACACATACACAGACACGTAGAGACACACACATACACAGACACGTAGAGACACACACATACACAGACACGTAGAGACACACACATACACAGACACGTAGAGACACACACATACACAGACACGTAGAGACACACACATACACAGACACGTAGAGACACACACATACACAGACACGTAGAGACACACACATACACAGACACGTAGAGACACACACATACACAGACACGTAGAGACACACACATACACAGACACGTAGAGACACACACATACACAGACACGTAGAGACACACACATACACAGACAGAGACACACACACAGGCAAACACACTCACACACAGACATAGACACACACACAGGCAGACACACACACACAGACATGTAAACACACATAGACACACACAGACATAGACACACACACACAGACACGTAGAGACACACACACTTATACGTGCAGATAGACACACACAGCCCTATCCTTTGAGTCCCCCGTGAGTCCCCGAGGGACCCCGAGGGACCCCGAGGGACCCCGAGGGACCCCGAGGGACCCAGAGGGACCCCGTACCCTTGTAGTTGAAGAACCCCTGCGCCTGCTTCTGCCGCGACACAGGGATGACCGTGCCGATGAAGAAGTTGGCGATGGCGATGAGGAGGATGATGAGGAGCACCACCTGGGCCTGCACTCGGGGGGGGGGGGGGGGGCAGTGATGGTGGAAGAGGTGATGCGATTGGTGATGGTTGAGGTGGTGGAGACGATGATGGTGAAGGTGGTGATGGTGGAGGTAGAGGACGTGGAGATGGTGGACGTGGTGGAGATGGTGGACGTGGTGGAGGTGGTGGACGTGGTGGAGGTGGTGGACGTGGTGGACGTGGTGGTGGTAGTGGATGTGGTGGTGGTGGACGTGGTGGAGATGGTGGACGTGGTGGAAATGGTGGACGTGGTGGAAATGGTGGAGATGGTGGACGTGGTGGAGATGGTGGACGTGGTGGAGGTGGTGGTAGTGGATGTGGTAATGGTGGACGTGGTGGTGGTGAACGTGGTGGAGATGGTGGACGTGATGGTGGACGTGGTGGAAGTGGTGGAGGTGGACGTGGTGGACGTGGTGGAGGTGGACGTGGTGGACGTGGTGGAGGTGGTGGAGATGGTGGACGTGGTGGAAGTGGTGGTGGACGTGGTGGAGGTGGACGTGGTGGACGTGGTGGACGTGGTGGAGATGGTGGACGTGGTGGAAGTGGTGGTGGACGTGGTGGAGGTGGACGTGGTGGAGGTGGATGCGAGGCTCTCACCTTGGCCTCCCACTCCATGCCGGCGGCCGTGATGCCGAGGAGAAGGAGCACGGTGATGGTGCCGATGATGCGGATGTCGTTACTGTCGTCAACCATCACCGCGTCGTTCACCTGCTCGCCCACACGCACCGCCATCACCGCCATCAACACCACCACCACCACCACCGTCACCACGCCCAACCTAGCATCATCACACACCACTATGCTTTCACCGAACACCAATAGTTCATGTGCACACACGTGCGTGTCCGTGGGCACCCACGTGTCTGTGTCCACATGTACCGGTGTGTGTGTGTTCGTGTAGCTGCCTGAACCGCTGTCTCTTCACACCCCCCGTGCCCCCCCCCGTGCCCCCCCCTCCCGTGCCCCCCCCCACATCCTCACCACCAGCAAGTCGCGCACGGTCTCGGAGAAGCCGACGACGTACATGGCGACGGCCACGGCGTTGGCGAACGCGAAGATGAGGCCGATGGAGCCCCCAAACTCGGGGCCCAGGCTGCGCGAGATCAGGTAGTAGGCACCACCTGCGCACAGCGGGGGGCGCTCTGAGAGCCAGCCTCGGGTCCACACGGGACCCACACTTCCCACGGGCCCCCCCCGCCCCCCAGGGCCCGTCTCTCCACCTGCCGAGGGGCGGGGCGAGGGGGCCCCTGCGGGGGCGGTGGAGGCGCCGGGCGAGGTCTCCCCGGCTCCGTCCGCCCATTGTGATTGCGGCGAGGGGGGGGGGGTCGGGGCTCTCGACCCTCTGAACCCCCCCCACCCCAGGCGCCCATTGTTCCGACTGTCCCATTGTCCCCGCGAGCATCCTAGCGGCCCGCGCCCTCCCTCCCTCCCTCCGTCACTTAATGGGCGCTCGCCAACGATGGCCGCGGGCGAGGGCGGGGGGATCTCAACTCGGGCGTCGCCCGCGCTCGGTGGCCTTCCGCACTGGGGCGCCGCGTCCGCCTCGTCGCTCTCGTCGCTCTCGTCGCTCTCGTCCCTCTCGTCCTCTCGTCGCTCTCGTCGCTCTCGTCGCTCTCGTCGCTCTCGTCGCTCTCGTCGCTCTCGTCGCTCTCGTCGCTCTCGTCGCTCTCGTCGCTCTCGTCGCTCTCGTCGCTCTCGTCGCTCTCGTCGCTCTCGTCCCTCTCGTCCCTCTCGTCCCTCTCGTGCCTCTCGTGCCTCTCGTGCCTCCCGTGCCTCCCGTGCCTCCCGTCCCTCTCGTGCCTCCCGTGCCTCCCGTCCCTCCCGTCCCTCTCGTGCCTCCCGTCCCTCTCGTGCCTCCCGTCCCTCTCGTGCCTCCCGTCCCTCTCGTGCCTCCCGTCCCTCTCGTGCCTCCCGTCCCTCTCGTGCCTCTCCTCGCTACGGCCGTGGCGGCCGAGGAGCCACGCGCCCACTTGGCCCGCGGCCAAGGCGAACGTAGGAAGAGAGAGAGGGGGGGGGATCGTCGCGCCCAGGGGTGCACACTCACCTCGTCCCTTACCTCGCTGCTGCGGCAGCCCCCTCGCCAGACCCTGGCGGTACTCGCCGCGACAGCCCGGTGGGAGCGACGCGCAGTGTGGGGTGAGGGGAGGGGGGGGGGGAGGATTCCGGCGGGGGGGGGGGGTGGTGGTGGTGCCCACGAGCGCTTGTGACGATTCGCAGACCTCCCTCAGGGATTCAACTCGTCGTCGATTGCGGCGGCGCGATTCAATTTAGCGACGATTTGGGGGCGCGGACGTCGCGACCGCTCGAATCGCCCGCAGCGGCCGCGGGGCAAACCGCGGGACGACCGTCACCGGCGGCAACGCAGTCGCCCCAGCGACTGGAGCAACTTCTCTCCCCCACCAATGATTGATCTACGGACCTCAATATGTATCCTGGTACCGGTGGTCACTAGTTCATTAGGGGGATGGGGGAGGCCTGAAAGTTGCCGCCCCGAGTGCCCACAAGGGATTGGGGGCGGGGGGGCAGCTTATATCAGAATTGTTCGGATTTTTGGGCGGGCAATGAGATGGTTGCGGTGGCAAGTGCTGCCGCAAACATTCCCAGTGACGACTTGCCGGCGACGATTGCCCCCAAGTCGCCCGAGCGGATCGTGGCCTCGACCAACGCGCCCCCCCGCCAGGTTCTTTCTGGATCAATTTCGTCCCACCAAGGGCGAGCGTCGCGGTCACCGCCACTGCGAGCGAGCGAGCGACGGCGAACCAAAGACGCGGTGTTCGTGCCTCCTGGCGGCTGTAACCGCGCGTCTGGGGGGCGAGCGCCGGCGTCGCTCGCCCCCCAGACCGGAGCCTCTCCTGCGCACGAAGCCCACGAAGCCAGCGGCCTTCACTCCGCGCGACTCGCCAGCCGGGCGCCCCCCCCCCCCCGGAGCGCTGGAGTGGAGGCCGCGGGGCCCTGGGTGGGACATCAGGGTGGGGGTGATGGGTCCGAGCGAGGGGTCGGGGTGAGGAGTGCGGGTGAGGAGGTTGGGGGGGGGGGGCACGCGTGTGGTTAGTTTTGGCGACACGGCGGAGTCGTCTCCCCCAGCCCGGCCGAGGGTGAGGAGTGCGGGAGAGATGCACAGCACACACACACACCTACATACACACACACACTTACAGTACATACATACACACACACACTTACACACACAGTACATACACACACACTTACAGTACATACATACACACACACACTTACAGTACATACATACATACACAAAAGACAAAGACCCCCCATATAGCCTTAACAGACTGTAGGGGCAAGTGCTGTTAGCGAGCACCTATGAAGGCCGGAACGGTACACGAGGGGGTGGGTGGCCAGCACCACGCCCGACCGCTTTTGTCTCCCTAGTGGCAATGTTTACACACCGCACCAGGTACTCATTTGAGGCTGAGTCGACCTAGGGGAGGCCCGGGACCGGTTCAGATAATCGTCACTGGTGTTGGCCATGAGCGGGAATCGAACCCGGGTCGCCAGGTTCATAGCGCAGCGCGCTAACCGCTACACTTACAGTACATACACACACACACACACTTACACACACAGTACATACACACACACACTTACACACACAGTACATACACACACACTTACACACACAGTACATACACACCGCACACCTACATACACACACGCACACACACACATACAGTACATACATACACACACATACAGTACATACATACACACACTTACACACACAGTACATACACACCAACAACAACAACCGCCATTCTCCACTAAGTGGCGGCGACGTCACCACGACGCTTGTGCCAGGCTATGTGCACCCTGAGGCCACGTGAAGTGTCGAACGCCCGCTGGCAGGAGGTCACGGGGCAGACCCAGGTGCCACGGGTCGACTGACTGAGATGACTGGCTGATGCACCACCTGTGCCCCCTACTGTGCCAACCCGCTGTACTTCAGCCACCCGGCGCTCCGCTCGTTGTTGTGAGCATCGCTCCTCCGCCCTCCGTTGTTGTTGGAGGGCGACTACCTCCAACTGCCCAGTAGCAGCGTCCTTCACGAGCCTCCTCCACAGAGGCCGATCTTGACACTGCTGGTACCAGTCATCGGCAAGTCCACTCAGCTCCACGTCCTCCTGTACCACATCACTACATCTCTTCTCTAGCCCGTGCCGCACCCGTTTAGCCCCCTCGATCCGGCCGAACAAAAGCTGTTTCGGCATGCGGTGGCTGGGGATGCGGGCTACATGACCCAGCCAACGCAGCCTTGCCTGCCGGAGGAGCTCACCGATGGGACCTTGCCCAGATCTTTCAAGGATTTGTGAGCTCCTCACACAATCCAGCCTGGTCAAACCCAGGATGGATCGTAGGCAGGCCAGCCTAAATGTTTCTAACCGGCGAAGATGTTCCAGTAGGGGGGTCCACGTTTCGCAAGCGTAGAGAAGGGAGGGAATGACCGTGGCCGAGAAGACCTGAAGCTTAGTGCGGAGCGACAGACCAGGTAGCTTCCATACATCGTTACGCAACCGATGAAAAGATAATGCCACACCTACACACACACAGCGCACATGCACACCTACACACACACGTATAGCCTGTAACGGACTGTTGGGGCAAGTGCTGTTAGCGAGCAACTATGAAGGCCGGCATGGCCAACACCACCCCTGACCGCCTTTGTCTCCCGAGCGGCGATGTTCACACACCGCACCAGGCACTCATTTGACACCGAGTCGACCTAGGGGAGGCCTAGGACCGGTTCAGATAATCGTCGCCGGTGTTGGTGGCCGTGAGCGGGACATCGAACCCGGGTGGCCGAGTTCGTAGCGCAGCGTCCCGAATGCTGCACTACCGCTCACCCCCTCAATACACCACACACACACCTCAACAGCTCACCTCCTCACACTCCTCACTCCACCTCCCCCCCACCCGGCACCTCCTCGCCCGCTCACCTCCTCGAACGCGGCCGTTGGTGCAGATGGCGGAGAGGGAGAGGCCGGTCGTCGTCGTGACGACCACGCTGAGCATAACGAGCGCGATGGTCAGACCTGACCTCCACGCGACCCCCGGGGAACAACCGCAACCACACACCGGCCGCAACCGCAGCCGCGCCACAACCACGTCAACCACCGCGCCATCATCAACCACGTCACGTCAAACGAAACTACAGCGACCGCCACAAGCACGTCAACCACAACCACGCAGTCAACCACAACACAACCACGTCAACTGAGACACGTCAACCACAACACAACCACGTCAAGCACAACACAACCACGTGAACTACCACAACACCCACGGCGACCACGGCACCTCCCGGCCTCACCTCCACCGTGGCTGCCATTGTCTCCCTCTCCGCCGGTGCTGCCGCGTGGGTTGGACGGGGGGGGGTGGGGGAAAGGTTAAAGGTTAAAGCAGTGGCCGGCCCACCGCTCTGGGGGGCACGGTGGGGGTGTGGGGGGCTCCGTGTGCTGGAGGAGTTAACGAGGAGAGGGGGGGGAGGGGTGCACGGGGGGGGGGGGGGGGGGGGGGGCACGGCGCGATGATCTGCGGTGAGGTTAGTTGCACAACCGCGCGAATCCCGCCACCACACGAACCCGCGTGGCCAATCACGGCCGATCACTGCGGTGAGAAACTCGGGGGCGAGCGTGAGGAGGAGGTGGTGGTGGTGGTGGTGGGATCGGCATCGCCCCACGCGCCGCCGACCGGCGCCATTACCTCCGCGCACAAACCCGTTGGTGGAAATGGCGGAGGTGGAGAGGCCAGAGATGGTGGTGACCATGGTGGCCAGCAAGATGATGGCCACGGTGAGACCTGGGGCCCCCCACCGACCGGGGGGGCGGAGACGCGCGCAGTGAGCACCCCGGGGTCACGCGCACCGCACCGCACCGCACCATGCACCGCACCGCACCGCACCACGCACCGCACCGCGTTCCACTGCTGGACGAGGCCGCTTGCGTCCAAGTTCCTGCAATGCACCAAGAGTCCCCCCCCCCCCCCCCCACAGTTCTCCTGTTCCACCGTGGGGGGTTGGGCCCCGCGCCCCCTCCCGCCACGGCCCCCACACTCCACCCGTGCGCCTCTCTTCGATGTCCAATCTCCACGTCAGCCCTCTGCGCCACCTGCAATGTACCGACGTCCCGGTGCCGTGCGTGGCGGTGCCGTGCGTGCAGTGGGTGCTGTGTGTCATTCCATGTGTGGGTGGTGGTGTGGGTGGTGGTGTGGGTGGTAGTGTGGGTGGTAGTGTGGGTGGTAGTGTGGGTGGTGGTGTGGGTGGTGGTGTGGGTGGTGGTGTGGGTGGTGGTGTGGGTGGTGGTGTGGGTGGTGGTGTGGGTGGTAGTGTGGGTGGTAGTGTGGGTGGTAGTGTGGGTGGTAGTGTGGGTGGTGGTGTGGGTGGTGGTGTGGGTGGTGGTGTGCGTGGTGGTGTGGGTGGTGGTGTTATTGGTAGTGTGGGTGGTGGTGTGGGTGGTGGTGTGCGTGGTGGTGTGGGTGGTGGTGTGGGTGGTAGTGTGGGTGGTAGTGTGGGTGGTGGTGTGGGTGGTAGTGTGGGTGGTAGTGTGGGTGGTAGTGTGGGTGACGCCGTGCGTTGCCTGGCACGATGCCCGGTGCCGTCGCTGCCGGATCCCGGAATCTGTGAATGAACCTCGACCTCTCTCTTCGTCTCACAAGGGGGGGGGGGGGGGTGGCCGCGTCGTTACCTCCGCGCACAAACCCGTTAGTGGCGATGGCCGACGTGGACAGGCCAGTAATGGTCGTCACGGCCACCGCCAGGCCGATGATTAGCACGCACAGGCCTTGGGGAGAGAGAGGAGGGGGTTCAGCATCAGGAAGCAGTGAGGGCAGTGGTCAGTGGTGTAGTAACTACATTATCAGTGTCAGTAACTACATTATCAGTGGTGTAGTGACTACATTATCAGTTACGTAGTGACTACATTATCAGTGGTGTTGTAACTACATTCTCAGTGGTGTAGTAACTACATTATCAGTGGTGTAGTGACTATATTATCAGTGGTGTAGTAACTACATTATCAGTGGTGTAGTAACTACACTATCAGTGGTGTAGTAACTA
The DNA here is from genome assembly GCF_048934315.1 of Petromyzon marinus. NCBI lineage: Eukaryota > Metazoa > Chordata > Hyperoartia > Petromyzontiformes > Petromyzontidae > Petromyzon > Petromyzon marinus. The sequence continues at coordinate 2,026,997 of NC_133723.1, forward strand.
CATTATCAGTGGTGTAGTAACTACACTATCAGTGGTGTAGTGACTACACTATCAGTGGCGTAGTAACTACATTATCAGTGGCATAGTAACTACATTATCAGTGGCGTAGTAACTACATTATCAGTGGTGTAGTAACTACATTATCAGTGGTGTAGTAACTACATTATCAGTGGTGTAGTAACTACATTATCAGTGGTGTAGTAACTACATTATCAGTGGTGTAGTAACTACATTATCAGTGGTGTAGTAACTACATTATCAGTGGCGTAGTAACTACAATATCAGTGACGTAGTGACTACATTATCAGTGGTGTAGTAACTACATTATCAGTGGCGTAGTAACTACATTATCAGTGGCGTAGTAACTACATTATCACTGGTGTAGTAACTACATTATCAGTGGTGTAGTAACTACATTATCAGTGGCGTAGTAACTACATTATCAGTGGCGTAGTAACTACATTATCAGTGGTGTAGTAACTACATTATCAGTGGCGTAGTAACTACATTATCAGTGGTGTAGTGACTACATTATCAGTTGTGTAGTAACTACACTATCAGTGGTGTAGTAGCTACATTATCACTGGTGTAGTAACTACATTATCAGTGGTGTAGTAACTACATTATCAGTTGCGTAGTAACTATACTATCAGTGGTGTAGTAACTACATTATCAGTGGCGTAGTAACTACATTATCAGTGGCGTAGTAACTACATTATCAGTGGTGTAGTGACTACATTATCAGTTGTGTAGTAACTACACTATCAGTGGTGTAGTAGCTACATTATCACTGGTGTAGTAACTACATTATCAGTGGTGTAGTAACTACATTATCAGTTGTGTAGTAACTATACTATCAGTGGTGTAGTAACTACATTATCAGTGGTGTAGTAACTACATTATCAGTGACGTAGTGACTACATTATCAGTGGTGTAGTGACTACATTATCAGTGGCGTAGTGACTACATTATCAGTGGTGTAGTAACTACATTCTCAGTGGTGTAGTAACTACATTATCAGTGGTGTGACTATATTATCAGTGGTGTAGTAACTACATTATCAGTGGTGTAGTAAATACATTATCAGTAGCGTAGTAACTACATTATCAGTAGCGTAGTAACTACATTATCAGTGGTGTAGTAACTACATTATCAGTGGTGTAGTAACTACATTATCAGTGGTGTAGTAACTACATTATCAGTGACGTAGTAACTACATTATCAGTGGCGTAGTAACTACATCATCAGTGGTGTAGTAACTACATTATCAGTGGTGTAGTGACTACATTATCAATGGTGTAGTAACTACATTATCAGTGGTGTAGTAACTACATTATCAGTGGTGTAGTGACTACATTATCAATGGTGTAGTAACTACATTATCAGTGGTGTAGTAACTACATTATCAGTGGTGTAGTAACTACATTATCAGTGGTGTAGTAACTACATTATCAGTGGTGTAGTAACTACATTATCAGTGGTGTAGTAACTACATTATCAGTGGTGTAGTGACTACATTATCAATGGTGTAGTGAATACATTATCAGTGGTGTAGTGACTACATTATCAGTGGTGTAGTAACTACATTATTAGTGGTGTAGTAACTACATTATCAGTGGTGTAGTAACTACACTATCAGTGGTGTAGTAACTACACTATCAGTGGTGTAGTAACTACCTTATCAGTGGTGTAGTAACTACATTATCAGTGGTGTAGTAACTACATTATCAGTGGTGTAGTAACTACACTATCAGTGGTGTAGTAACTACCTTATCAGTGGTGTAGTAACTACATTATCACTGGTGTAGTGACCACATTATCAGTGGTGTAGTAGTTACGTAATTTTTAGCTCAGGGAGTGCGGCAATCGGTCAGGTGGTGTCCCAATATTTGATTTGTCTCGCACGGTCGCACCTTGAGGCTGTTCTACATCTCGGCTCCTCTTGCCCAAATCACATCGTCGTTACGCTCACGGTCTCGGACATTTGAATAATTTAGCGGGACCCCGGGGTCCCGCAAAAATCAGGTCAATAATTATTATTTTTCAGTCCGCCCCACTACGTGATCCCGACAGCAACGCGCCGCCCGCCCAGACTCGCACCAACAAGCGTCAGCAGCAGGCGGCGATCGACACGACGGGCGCCACCCCACCGGCCAAACGCGAGACCCGGGGGGCGTCCGCCGCGATCTCGCGCGGCGGACGCCCCCCGGTCAGCCGTCGATCCTCAGCTTCTTTGCCAAGGCGAGCCCGCCCCTCCCCAGGCAGTGAATTTAACGTGTTTGTGTAATTTTTCAACTTTTTACGAAACTTAGTGTCCCCGAGTAGCTCTCGACGAGGCCAATCGATTGACCACTAGTTTTGTTGTTGTCGGTAAGGCAGCAAGACTCGTGTCGCTACGCGGGTTTTCCCACCCCGGGGCAGTGATGGGACCACGGGGTCCCACCAATTGCTTCATTTCACGCGTAGGAGCTCTCCATCTTCGCCAAAATGCAGCCACTGCAGCTCCGCAGTGAACTCTTTGTAACATAATTGAGTTCCGTGTGAAAGCATTTCACGAAAAATAAAATACGAACCGCTTTTTAAACAAATGTTGCTGTTCTTTTTACACTGTTGTTGAAAACAGATCTCACGGGCGTCGTCATTGGGGCCCTAAATTGTAGCCGTGGCCACCGGGGGGCGGGGGGAAAGGCACCCCCCTGCCTGCCCCACGCTCGCTATGCCACCGACGGTGGTGGTTTGTTGCGGTGGTGGTGGTGTGGGGAGCGGAGGCAATGCGGTTAGCGCTGCACGACGCTCACGACACCCGGCCACCCGAGTTTGATTCCCGCTCACACCCAACAATGGTGACAGCGAATATCTGAACCCGTGCCTCGTCCTCCCCCTAGGTAAGCTCAGCCTTAAATTAGTTCCCTAGTCCGGCGTGTAAAGTAATCGGGGTTACGGAGACAAAGGTGGTCGGGCGTGGTGCTGGCCACCCACCTGCTCATGTGCCGTGCCCGCCTTAATAGGTGCTGCTACTCACTAACAGCACTGGCCCCAACAGTCTGTTACAGGCTACACGGTAGTGCAGGTGGGGGGGGGTGAAAGTCTTTGTATTTGACTGGTAACGGTGACGGGGTCATGATGGTGGTGATGGGGAGGGGAGTGAATTGTGTGAACGAGTGGCGTGAATTGTGTGAACGAGTGGCGAAGCTGGCACCGGGCGCCACCCCCCCCCCCCCAGCCGGAGGTGGGGGTGGGAGGGGGGGGGCAGTCATTTCACGGCCGACCGCTCACCCAAGCGGCGAGACTTAGCTTTCAATTAACCCCTAACGAGGCACTCGAGTGAACGCGCCCGGCCACTAACGGCCAATTTCTCATTCATTAACCAGGGACCCCAACGTGACACGGTGGGCCGCGGGGGGGTGGGCTGGGGGGGGGGTGGGGGGGGGCAGCCCCCGCCCATCTCGGCCGGGCGCCTCAACCCGGTCTCTCGGTTCCACCGCTGCTCGCCGCGGTGCTGCCCGGGGGCGCTGTTCGTGTGCGTGCCCGGGTGCGTGTGGTGTGCGCGTCTGAGCGTGCGTGTGAATACTGCCAGCGCCTGGGGTGCGAGCGCAGGAATGAATCCGTTATGAATCTTTCCACATCTCAAGGTGAACGGAGAGCTGGGGGGGTCACGACCTCGCTCGCAGTGGTGGTGGTGGTGGTGGTGGTGAAACCTGCATCCCCCATGGCGATCACCGCCATCGCGATCACCGGCATCGCCGCTAACATCGCCTGCCACCATTAACTCGACCATCATCACCACCATCACCCGCAACATCACCACAATGTTTCATCAGAATCAACACCACCTGCAGCTCACCACAACACCACCTGCAGCTCACCACAACACCACCTGCATCACACCACAACACCACCACCACGGTAGTCACCAGCACAGAACCGGGAGGTGCTGGAGGCAAAGCAGAGTCATGGCAGTGGCCGTTAGTGGCTACCAGGGGGGATCCACACAGGCGGCCCTTGAGGGTGACGGGGTAGGAGGGTGACACGGCAGGTGGGTGACACGGCAGGTGGGTGACACGGCAGGTGGGTGACACGGCAGGTGGGTGACACGGCAGGTGGGTGACACGGCAGGTGGGTGGCGGGGCAGGTGGGTGGCACAGCAGGTGGGTGGTGGGGCAGGTGGGTGACATGGCACGTGAGTGACGGGGCAGGTGGGTGACACGGCAGGTGGGTGACGGGGCAGGTGGGTGACGGGGCAGGTGGGTGACGGGGCAGGTGGGTGACACGGCAGGTGGGTGACGGGGCAGGTGGGTGACGGGGCAGGTGGGTGACACGGCAGGTGGGTGACACGGCAACTCGGTGACAAGGTAGATGGATGAGAAGGCCAATCATTAAAGTAATCATGTGGCATGTTGAAGCGAGCCAGTAGTGTGGTGTGGTAAAGTGTGGGTACGCAGTAGGGGTGAAAGAGATGTAACAGACGTCAAAATTCAGGTTGAAAGCCCCCACGCCGTCAACACTCAACAACCGTCATCGCGTCGGTATGATGCAGATCAAAGGAGGTGATGGGAGAGGAGGTGATGGGAGGATGGTGATGGCAGGATGTGCGTCTCACCGATTCCTGCGTGCCCCACGATCCACGAGAGGCGGATGAACAGCATCACCCCCCAGATGTTGAGCATACAGCGCACCTGGGGGAGGGAGCCAGACAAAGACAAAGGTCGCCCGTGTAGCCCACGCATGCTGTCGGGGGCAAGTGCTGCTAGCGAGTAGCTCCTGTTAGGGGTAGGTGTGGCCAGTACCACGCCCGACCACCTTTGTCGCCCCGGTGCCGATGTTTACACACCGTGCCAGATATTCATTTAAGGCCCAGTCGACCTAGGAGAGGCCCAGGACCGGTTAAGATATTCTGCATCGATGCTGGCCTGCGAGTGGGAATCCAATTTGGGTTGTTGGGTGAACAGGCCAGTGCGCTAACCACTGCGCCACCGCTCCCCTTTACCGTGCACACGTGTGTCGGGGGACCGGTAGTGTAGTGGTTAGCGCGCAGAGCTACGAACCCAGCAACCCAAGTTAGATTCCCGCTCACGGCCAACACCCGCTGACTATTATCTAAACCGGTCCTGGGCCTCCCATAGGTCGACTCAGCCTCAAAATGAATACCCTGGTGCGGTGTGTAAACATCGTCACTGGGGAGACAAAGGCGGCCGGGCGTGGTGTTGGCCACCCACCCCCTCGTGTGCCTTTCCGGCCTTCGTAGGTGCTCGCAAACAGCACTTGCCCCAAAAGTCTGTTAAGGCTACACGGGGGATCTTTGTCGTTGTGTGTATGTACCAGCACCCCCTTGATCCAGCCAAACTTGACGATCCCCTGCTGCTCCTTGGGGGCCCCCTTGGTCCCCTCGGCCTCCTCCGGGGCATCTCCAGGACTCTCGCCATTGCCCAGTCGCTCCAGGGCCAGGGCCCCCTCTAGGGGGTCCTAGGGGGGGGGGTAAGGGGGGTGGAGGGCAGGGGTCAAAGAGCGAGGCATGGCGTGCGAACCCGACACTCCGTCTGGAACCCTCTCGCCCTGCCGGTGTGGGCAGCCGCCTCCGTATCACTCTGCCATCGCTACTACGATCACCACGACCACGACGGAGTTGAGGACTCAATCTGCACGCCAGATATTTACAGGGGCTACAGGGAGGTCGTGGGTTCGATCCCGACCCTGCCGCCTGATGCATATTTGGAGTTTGCGTGTCTCTGTCTCCCCGTGGCCGCGTGGATTTTTCTCCGGGTCCTCCGGATTTATTCCCTCCACGTTTGCGGCTTCTGAACAACAAAAGCTAAATAGCTCAGTCGGCCTTACCTGCTAAAATAAAACTGTGTTATTTTGTTGTTTTAAACCTTTCGTGACTGCAGTAATTCATATTCTTAGCTCTTTCAGTAAAGTCACGTTGAAGGTGTCGACATTCGGCCTCTCATCAGCAGGGGAAACACCTTTCCGTAAACCGAAGCTGGTGAACTCCCGGATGTTTGCAGGCCAAGACGCCCCCCCCCCCACTCCTCTCTCCGTCCTAGTTCGACGCTAAACTCTCCCCGCATTGCACAACGCTGCAGCACAATGCGAGTAACGTCGACAGTCGTGTGCCCTGGCGAAGCTGAAGGGGGTCAGCAGAGGGCATTATTAGGTCACATTAATATTCATAACCGCGTGCGTGCGCGAGCGCTGGACCGTGCCTGCCGTGCGTCCTCGAGGTGCCAAGGGAACATTAAAACCACGCGGCCGTGGCTTCATAATCGGCGAGCGTCGCCCCCGGCGATCATTTCGCGCGAAATTTTTTTTGCTTTCTTCATAACGGCGGCCAATCACGAGCGGCCTCCGGAGTAGCCGCCACCGTGAGAGCCGCACGCCACGGCGAGCGGCAGCCACGCGGAACAGAGCCACCCCCCCCCCCAAACAGCAGTCCCACCCAGGGCTACCACACACACAGAGCCCCCCACAGCTACCACATACAGCCCCCCACAGCTACCACACACACAGCCACCACACACTGAGCCCCCACAGCTACCACACACAAAGAGCCCCCTACAGCTACCACACACACACACAGCCACCCACAGCTACCACACACACACACAGCCCCCTACAGCTACCACACACACACACAGCCACCCACAGCTACCACACACTGAGCCCCTACAGCTACCACACACACACACAGCCACCCACAGCTACCACACACAGCCCCCCACAGCTACCACACACAGCTGCCACACAGAGCCCCCCACGGTTCAAAAACAATCTCAACTCTTGCCCGGTTTCCACTTTCAGTGTCTCATCAACATTCCAGCTCGCTTAAAACCAATTCTGGTGAACTGCCCAATATTTATAGGATCCTAGTTGGACACTTAGCTCTCAAATAACTCGGGAGAATCATTCATATTCAAGGTTTTGTTTGAGTTACATCGCGTCAATATGCAAGGTGTCGTTAACCCACCACCACCATCCGACACAGCCTATTAGTAAGGGGTTTGTCACGTAAACTAAACGTGCCAATTCGTTACTACTTCAGCACACCGGTGTGTTGGAGAGTAAACCCCCAACACTTACAATTCCGATTACGACCTTTCGCTGGTAATCACAACAACAACCACCAGCTTCATCAGGCGATTTTGCCAGAATTGCGAAGAACTTTTCCCGGTATTTAACAGAGTTTGGGTGATGTCATCAGTGTGAGCCTATCAGGTACGAAGCTCAGATGGGGGTTAATGCAATCGTATGGTGTACAATTTAATATGTTACTGTGAGAATATGCAGTCCATATTACCGGTTGGATTAGTCACAGTTAATCAACATATCATTACGTGAAAATGCCTGCAATTAAACGTTTCTTGTTTACGTAACAAAAAGGTTACTAATTGACTGTGACGGGTGATGGTGGGTGAACGACACATTTACATTTCGATGATCTACCACCAAGAACAACTTTATTATGAATATTGCTTGGGAAAGCCAACTGCGTGTTAAGCAGAGAATCGTCACCAGCATCGCTGTGGAGAACACACACCACACAATAGATTTTAGGGGCGGAGCCAGGATTTTGACTTGGGGGGGGGGGGGGGCTGACTTCAATATTCTGAGATATCAAGTGTGTAATGTTTTCCAATGGGCGCCACAAATGTATAAAACAAATTGTATTGGATTTGAACGCGGAGTTTATTAATAGGTCGGAGCCGCTGATGTGGCTAATAAGTTCGATAAGTTCGAAAGGCTGCCGCTCAAGCAGCCTGCAGGGCAGCACAAGGTGGCAGCCTGCAGGGCAGCACACAAGGTGACAGCCTGCAGGGCAGCACAAGGTGGCAGCACAAGGTGGCAGCCTGCAGGGCAGCACACAAGGTGGCAGCCTGCAGGGCAGCACGAGGTGGCAGCCTGCAGGGCAGCACAAGGTGGCAGCACAAGGTGGCAGCCTGCAGGGCAGCACACAAGGTGGCAGCCTGCAAGGCAGCACGAGGTGACAGCCTGCAGGGCAGCACAAGG